>NW_020955382.1:1309323-1446357 GCF_003031625.1 Empidonax traillii
TTTTTTTTTTTTTTTTGTAGCTGGGCTTTGGTTTGTATAAATACAGTGAGTAGTAGGATTTCTAGAGTTTGAAGGAAACTGGGAGTTTTTTGTTGTGATTCATGGAGAGTGCATTTTAATTTAAAATTCTTCTACTTTACCAGTCCTGGATCAGGACTGCTGTAGCAGAAGACACCTGCTGACACTGACCCTTTCACTGGCTTCTCTTTTGCTGATTTGGCTCTCAGGTGTGTGTGTGTGTGTGCCTTGAAAGAGATGAGTGAGTACTTTGAAAGGAAAAACATTGTCCTTTTGTTACGCAAGGACCTTGAGTTTTTCCATGATTATGGTCGTGTGGCCAAGGTATCTCCCCTCCAAAACTGGGGGATAGTGTGCTCTCGAATTTTCAGCTTGGACCCCCGTTCATACACACATTGTAACTGTGCACAGACTTTATTTCCAGCTGGTTCCCATCACAAGTACCTTTTTTTCTGAGCAAGCTATGGACATTGGAAATTTGCATGCACAGTCTGGATACATGCAAAACCAGTTTCTGCAGGGATCATATTTGGTTGAGAATTAAGGACTGATGCTCTGCAGTGCAAATTGTTGAATGTGTTCAGCTTGGGTAAAACAGGAAGCATTTAGTAATAAATATAGCTGCCTAATGTGAATCTTAAGGAATGCTTCTTCCAGAATAGCACTTAACTTTAATTACAGAAATTTTCTGGTTTGCACGCACCACAACATGGTAGAAATCCACTAATTTTTTTTAACAGCACTTCTGCTATTTCAGTGAATATCTTATCTCCATGGAGAAATCAGATGATACGCAGCACTGACTTTTGATGCAAGAGTGCCATACTTCAAAAAGTTATGAATATGGAGGATCTTTTTTCACTGCCAAGAAATTAAAAATAAATCCCTGAAGGTTCTGTGTGCAGAGATTTTCAAGGGACCTGTTTACCGAGGGCAGTTTTGTTTGCCCAAAGATGGGTAGCCAGTGCTGTTTTAGATGTACTAGCTGTTGCTGTTATGGCACATCTGCCATCCTCAGATATCCCAAGGTGTCTCAAACCGCGCTGGGTGCCTCTGCAGGCACCAGATTCAAGCTCCTCATCTCCACTGGAAGCCAGTGAGAGATGATGATTGATTTGACCCTTGGTGCTTCCTGGCCCTGAGCTCCTGAGGGCTGTTCCTGGAGACCACAAGCATTTCATGTCCCAGGTCTCATGTCTTGCTGTTTTCCTATCTGTTCAGGGGCATATATATTTATTTGCATACACATGCATATACATAGGGGGAAAATAAAAATTTGTATAGGGGAACATTCACATATATTTATATATATTTATATATATATAAGCGCGTGGGCTTAGTACCAGTCATGCATTTACTTAGTAGTGGTTTTCTTAGGTGATATACCATACTAGGGCCCTGATTCTGAGAGAGGCAGAGAGCTTCTTACAAGCTGCTTGGCACTTGCTAACTTACCAGAAAAGTGCAGGGATTCAGCATATGCTTGCATTGGGCTCTAAAATAATGCTTGACTTAGGCTCTAAAATAATGAACTATCTGCTTGATACCACATTGATCTCTATCCTTTTATCTGTCTTCTCTTCCTTCACAGTGTAAATTACATATTTCTTTCTGATTTAGGATTTGTTGTAAGCATAAAACCACCAATTGATTTTAGTTCGTTATCATATTTTATCTCAAAACAGTACAATTTTCATTTCTTAGCTGACCACAAGAGGTTTAGCCAAGTCCTTTCTCTCTCCCACTCTCTTTCTGCAAACCCATCTGTGTTTGCTCATATCTCACATTTATTTCACACTTTGTTTCCCTTCTAGATCATGAAATTATCCTTTACAGCCACAAAAACATCCCTATAATGATGACAGAGGCACAGAAATTCATCTTATGAACTGGGTTTACCGTATAGCATTGGTAGGATCCTTCCAGCTCTGTCTGACAAGCCTTCCCAGGGACACCCCCCACTCCACACCCTCAAAAGCCTGAGGATTGACCTCTCTAGAAAACAGTTTCCATAGCCCCTTCAATTCCTGTTGATTCAGCTGAGTCTGGGCCTTGTGGAATACGACGATACACGTCAGCACAGGATTTCTGAAACCAAATGGGGCTGCAAGTTGATGTCAGGATATAGAAGTATTCAGCAGGCAAATATAATTTTACTGTTGGGAAAGGGACTGACTGAACTGGAGAGCAGCTGCCTAATCAGAGCTTAAGCTAAATGATTCTGTGTCAGTGAGATATTGAGACTGAATGCATTACATAAAATAAAGTAATTTAAAGTGTAAAATAAATAATGCAAAAAGAATTATGCAGTACAAATCAGATTACATGCTTTTCTTTCAAACATCTTTATTAAGTAGCTGGTAGCTACTTATTTACTGATCCTTATTCAGATTTTTAGATGCTGATATCCATGTTTCATTTTTACTTGATGAGCAAGCAAATTAGATATGAATTAATGTTTTTTGAGATTTTTTTTAATTGAAAGTTTTCAGGAGGAGAGAGAATAAAAATTATTTTTTTGCTTATTTCTTCAGTGTGTCTTTTGTGTTAGCAGTAAAGGTTGGTTGTTAGCAAAAAAAAACCACAATAATGGAATAGAGATGTTTTATTTGGAAGTAATGGCTTAGGATGAGTAAAACCGAGGCAGATAAATCTGGAGTGTTGTGTTATATCGTGTGATACAAATATGCAGAGCTGCTGAGCACATAAGCCTCGTGCCTTAGAAACACTTCTATTCAGTTGTCACTGTGGAGGGAGACGAAAGGGTCTTTGTAGAAGACCATGCTCCAGGTTCTTCAGCGTGACAGACATACCAAATATTGACCAAAGTACAGGCTTGGAACAGAGCTGGAGCCTAGCTTTCTGTTAGTACCTGTGAAACTCCACTGTCTTTCTCATTTAGCCAAACATCAAGCTTTTCTTCCCTGGCTATGCCAGTACCCCAGTGCCCCAGCAAACATGACCTGATGAGTTAGACCGGCTTATTAAACTGCAGAGCACCTTCCAGGGAGCCTCCTTTGGCAGCCAGGAAGCGCAGTCGGAAATAAAAAGAGGTGCAAAATTATTCCTGCACTTGGCAGTCTCCAGCTTCTTTGAGAGCCTGTTGGATCTTCTGGCAACACAAGGAGCTGAGAGCAGCTTTCCATTGCTCAAAGTGAAATAGTCATGTATATCCCCTTAGCTGCTTGATGGAATGGCCAGTCAGTTAGCGGTGGAAAGAAGACTCGACTTTCTCAACTCTGCTGGCCCAGGTCACCATCTTGGTCAGCTTCCTCTTTTCCACTGGCAATGGAATTTCCAGGTCCTGTTGCCCTAGCAATCCCATTCCCTAGCTCTGAGCAAAGCCACCAGGACAGGCACTTGAAGTGAGGGTTCTGCACAGGTATCTAGCGTAACCCAGATGGAGGGTAAGTGTGGTTATACACCTTCTGATGATGATGTAAAACCTGTTTGTGTGTCTCTGCGTTGTAACCCATAAGTAGCCTCTCTTCTGCAGAGCTATGCAGTACAAACATGGCAGTGGGAAATGTGAACCAAGCAAAAAAGCCATTTCACTGGCAACCCTGAATGAGGCCTGGATGCTGTAGTGAAGTCTTAAACACCTCCTGAACAGAATCTACCTCTTCTTTTCACCTGCCAATTATAGCTGCAAGAATGAAAACTGTTTTGCTATTGGTCTCCTGAGACTGAATGATTTCTGCTGCAGAGCTAGATCTCTTAATCCACTTTGTGGTGTCCCTAATATAAATTGTCTGTACACGGGCTTAAATGAAAAGCTGAGGCTAACAAGGCAAGTTCCCAGTGGGATCCTTATGCTGTACAGCTGTAAACATTTAATTTAGGAGTCAGAATTAAGAATGCAGGCTAAGTTAAGTCATAGAGGCAGTGACTTGCCCAAAATTAAGAGTCTAAAGGCAGGAGCTGAGAGTTTACTTCTCAAGGGCTACATATGAACTGATCACTGTAATACTAGATTACTGAAATAGGGTATGTATACTCCATGTGACAGTAGAAGTAAATTGTATATTACATAACGTTTTCACATGAAAATGAAGACCTGCCGTGATCACCTTGTGATTGTGATATTTGTCTGTGATATTTCTCTTCCATCCCCCTGTTTTCACTGTCTTTTCTGTAGCCTGTCTTCCGTGCTCCTCTGCGTTCAGACAAACAAGAGCAGTAGGATTGCATGAGTATCCACTTCTCTCTTTTCTTCGCTGGAGAGGGGCTTGATACAAATGAAAGGGTAGACTGTGAAATGGATTATCACGGGTGGGTTTAGTTTGAAATAGCTGTGTATCAACCCTATCTCACCCATTCTGTCTCTGTGCTGATTTGACGCCCTGCTCAAATGCCTAAATTTAAAGAGTTCACAATGTCTGAAAATTTGGAGTTCTTTTACAGTCTATTTGAGTGAAGGGAACTGACTATATTCTAAGCAAAAAAAAAACTATCAGAGTGTTCAAAGACCAGGCAGAAAAGTTTTTCCCCACAGAATTAGTATAACTTGCAGTAAAAGAAAACCAAAAGCAAACCCACACACAAAAAACCAACCAAACAAACAAAAAAACACAAACCACAAACAACAAAAACCAAAAAAAACCCCCACAAAACCAAAAACAGAGTACCACTTTCAAACCATGTTTTGTTTAGCTGCATTAACCCTCACCTGTTTGTTAAAATGTAACCCTCATCTGTTTGCTTTCATCCTCAGTTCGTATTTCCTGAATGTCTGAACAGAGGCACCCAGATGTGCACAAAGAGACTGACGGGCTAAAATGGACAGACTTTAGGCTGAGAGCTATACTTTTATCAGTCTGAGGCAATTCAATTGCATGTGCAATTTTGTTTGATCCAGTTCCTGTTAACTGCAACAGTGGATTAAGTATACAGTCTTGAAGAGTCTAAAATTAAAAGGTATTTTATGCAGTTATGTTAATATTTAACTAAAATCATGTTGAATTCAAAGGTAGAATTGTGTTTAAATAGACATGGGAGTCTTTTTGAGTTCAATGCATAATTGACTTATGAAATGTGCACAAGAACAAGAACATCATTTGCAAAAAAACAATGAAAATGCATAAAATCTAGTGTTCGCCAATTAAAGCTAACAAAAGAAGAAAGATGCATCTGTATACAATTTATCTTTTCTGCAAATGATTTCATGTGGAAGTTAAAAAGGCTAGATCTACATCTAAAATCTGTGAGCAGTTAATAAGAACATTTATTCACAGAATCATTTAGGCTGGAAAAGACCCTTGGGATGACTGAGTTCAGCCATTAAACCAGCACTGCCAAGTTCACCACTAAACCATATTCCAAAGAGCCGTGTCTACACTATCTGCAGGGATGTTGGCTCAGCCACTTCCCTGAGCAGCCTGTTCCAATGCTTGAGAAGTCTTTCGGTGAAGAAATTTTTTCTCATATCCGATCTAAACTTGTCTTGGCACAATTTGAGGCCATTTCCTCTAATCCTATTATGTTTGATCCTGTGTATCTAACAGCTATTCATACAAACCTGTGAATGGCCCTGAAGGAGACGTAAGGACAGGTAGAAGTTATTAGGAAAATGCCCCAGCAAGTCAGTATGAATTTCTGAATGTGCAAGTGGGCCAAGGGTGGCATCACATAGTCAAAAGTTCTTATTTCCAGTCAGAAATCTAGTTGCTGTATTCTGTACCAAATCAAGCACACTAATCATCTGGGTGGGAAGCTGCTAAATATAGTATTGCAAAATCCAGTAGGATAGATCAGAAATAAATGATCAGTGTTAGAGCAGGAGCAGAGCTCAAGCTAAAAACTGCTTTTTCCCCCTGCAGTGATCTACAGATCCACCAGAACACCTGACTGATAACGCTGTGATTCACAAAGACACCAAAACTCCTTTGGTTTTTCATGCTTCCAGAATTTTGGCAACAGAAATGAGACAATCTGTTTAATTTCCTGGGTGAGTGGGATAAACAATGCTGTTTGAACATACTACACAGTCTGTCACTTTTGCATTTAACAGTGCCATTCACATTGTACCTTAGGCCAGCTGTGGGCATGCAATCATGACTGAAGTAAATATTTTAAAAACTGGATTTTGATAATTGGTTGTTCTGAAATACAGCAATCTAAGGACAGGGAAAGAAGTATTTCAGATTGGCAATTCGCACCGAATTTAGTACCTTACCCGAGTCTCTTAGACTCAGGTTGATTAAACAGAATACTAAAAGGATTAATCATTAAGGCCCCTAAAATAAACTTGTTTTTGCTTCATGGAAGAATAAAAATTTCACCATCTAGTGGCTGCCAGTCAGGGTCAAAGGTGCCCTTTTCACTGCTTAAGAAAGTGCAGACAGAACACGTTTAAATTTTAGGCTCTTGACACCGTATACTTGCTTGCAGTTAACAGGAACTGGATCAAACAACTCTCTGTGTGCAATCTCAGCTTCTCAGACTCTGAGACATAGAAGTCCTGGTCTGAAGTCTCTTCACTTTAGCACATCAGCCACTTGGTGCGTATCCGGTGTCTGTTCAGATATTCAGGAAATACGAACTGAGGATGAAAGCATATTTTGGGAAAGTGTTTTTCTTGTAACCAACTGAGGGTTAATACACCTAAACAAATAAAGTGTGCTTTGAACATGATGCTCTGTTTTATTGTAAGTAGTAATAATCCGATGGGGGAAAAAAAGTACCTGCCTAATCCTTGTAGGATCTGCCTAAACCTTGCAGCCTCTTCTTGTTTATTATTTATATTTCTGTGTAGGGAAATACACCGGGAAAACACTCTGTGTTTAGGACATTTGTGAAATCTTGAAGCTCCCTAGACTGAACAGAATTCTGTAATTCTTGGGAGAGTGCAAAAACAAGCAATGTTTCCTCTGTCTGCCTTTTATCTTTGCTGCACAACTGAAGTGTGCAAATAGTTTCATAGAAATAATAGTTCCATTCTATTTAGGGTACAAGGATAAATGAGCACTGAAAGCTTGTGGAAGTGCAGAATAATTCTGAGTTTTGCCATGAAGATACAGGTGAGGATCCCGTATCTTCAGGTAGGGTAGTTGGACCGATTTCTCAAAGATGTCACAGTGTCAATACTCTCACTATAGAACTCTGTAGAACTGTAGTGCAGTGACACTGGATAACTCATAGTCTGTCTAATGGAGACAAATAGCTACGGACACTTGTCAGAATAATTAGTGTCGAGTTAATTTGATTTGTTGATTTAACAAATTGAATTGTTTCAGCTAATTACATAGTGCGGCATAAATGTGATTAGGGATGTTCAGAGAAGAAAACTATCCCTTTTTTCCTCCACTAAATTAATGGAAACGTTAAGGACAGTGTACACTCCCGGCACGCGACAATGTCCAGCCTCACATGCTGAATTTTGCAGCCTCCATTACAGCATGAGTCTCCCGGGCTTCTGAAATGACTGATGCAGCATCCTCCTCAAGGCCCCCAAAATACTCTCTGAAAAAGACTATCTTAGCTGCTCTACACCTACACAAGAAACCCTCCTTTCTCTGTTAGATGAGGACATCTCAGCTGGGTGTGTAAGGGGTGTCACTGCTTCCTGTAACCCTGGACAAAACAAAGGACTGTTCAAGATCCTAGTACCTTTCCAATTTCTTGGGCTATTGCCTTCCCTAAACAGTGTCTTAAGAGGTCAGGGATATTAAAGTTTACCGATAATAAATACAGAAATATGTAAAATTCAACTTTTTGGGGTCACATAGAAAATACTCTCTGTGAAATCAACGTGACTCCCCTTTGTCCTTTGGAGTGTATCCTTTTATAGATTATAGTAGGTTTGCTCTGTTGTAATTTCCATTTATTGTTTTTATTCTTGAACATTTTGGGAGTGAAGCTGGCAGTATATAAAGCAAATAAGTTATATTTACATTATTTTGATTTTTTTTCCCTTCTTATTACAGACTCTTTTCAAAATTCATTCCAGCACTGAGTCCTTTATTTCAGAAAGCTTGCAGAAAAATGCTTGTATGCTTCTGCTTTAACTAGTGTTACTTAGTCTCACTTCAGTTCCCTGTGAAACCAGACTTCCCTGACACAGAAACAGCAAAGCAGAGTAGCAAACAAGGCAGAGTTCAGACCCCTGAGGTGCTCGATGGGGTACAAATATATTGAGGAAACTTGAAACAAAAATTTGAAGTGTGAAGTGTGAGAGAAATACCGTTCCTACTTTTGTATAATGATGCTTTAACAAAGACTAGAGGCTGAGGTAGAATGGCGAGGTGGGGTCCAGCCTCTTCTCCCAAGTAGCAAGCGACAAGAGGAAACAACCTCAAGTTGCGCCGGGGGAGGTTTAGATTTGGTGTCAGGAAAAATTCCTTCGCTGATTGGGTGGTCAGACATTGGAACAGGCTGTCCAGGGAAGTGGTGGAATCACCATCCCTGGAAGTGTTCACAAGGCAGCTATTCTGTTTTGTTTCACTGGGGTTTGTTTTGTTTTTTAAATCCGTATATTTCTTGCACCCCATCTGTTCTATACGTTGTAAGACTCATGGGCAGGGGCTCTCCATGTTTTGACGGTGCCTGTCAGGGACTCGTAACTGGGAGTCCACGTTGTACTGGATTGTAGTAAGTAGAAGAGTAACCCAAATCTCGTGAGCCTCTTCATCCAAAGTGTTAGCGGTAATATCACTGATTGGGTGGTTAATTGCATGTGTAAAGTTTACTATTAAGAGTCATTGTGTGTGTTGTGGTTTATAGATCACGTCACAGTAAGATGTAGGAATTACTTTGCTCTCAGGCAGCAACGTCGGGTTTCAGCACATCTCCGACTGGAGATGGCTGAGCACTGCAGAACAGATTCACTGACTCAACTCTCACTGGAATTGGGAAAAAACATCTTGTGGTCACCCTAATCTATGTTTCGTGTCTGTGGCTTTAAATTATGACACAATGACCTGTGCTCTGTCAAAATGTGTTTCATTTCACAAAAGAAATCTTAAAATATTAATTACTAAAAGGCCTTGCGGTTTCCTCCTGCTGCTGTAGTACGAGTGTAAACCTGCAGTACTTTGTAACTTACAGCAGCAGTTAAGAAGAGACTGTTTACAAAATCCTGCAGTAGTTAAGTTAGGAAGGGACCCTGAATTTCATCTGATTTAGTCTCCACTGCTCGAAGTGGCATCAGCTAGAACAAGTTACCTAGGACTGTGTCCACATGGGTTTTGAATATCTCCAAGGATGGAGACGACTCCACCACCACACTTGGCATTCTGTTCCAGTGTTTGACCACCCTGACCATACCAGATTCTTCTGTGCAACTGCACAGAGACCTCTGAATTTTTCCTGTTTTCCCCCTGGCTCCGTGCATTACTGTACAGGCACTTCAGAGCCACCTGGTCCAGTTGATTTCTCAGAAGAGTTGTAAGTGCTTTGCCCCTGACACTTTCCTGTAGGTGTACCCTCATTTACGTGCACACACTTCATGCAGTCAACCTCACCACAAGGTCTCTCCTGGCCACAGTCTTTGCTCCACCACTGCCTCCCCATCGTGCCTGTTTTAAAGCTCTCCTCGCCAGGCTGGTCAGCCCTTCAGCAGGGGTGTTTTGCCCCACTTTTCATTCTTATTCGAGGCAGCCTGAGACCAGTGGAGCCACATGCAAAGCCCCATGTGACTTCGAGATGCAACTGTCCCGATAAAATAGGATAATGAGGAATGTTTGTGTGAAGAGCAGTGACGGGAGTGGAGAAAGTGAGAAGGCAGTAAGTAAGGAAATAACCCTCTCTCAACTGAGAAAATAATTCAACAAAAAGGAGAAGCAGTTGGGAACTTATGACATTTATTTAATCTTTAAAATCTTCGATGAGAAATACTTGTATTTTGAAGATCTCAGCTGTCTGTTGTTGACACAATTTGGCTGAATTCGTGTGTGTGTGTGTAGGCACATACATATGCATACATAGATGGCCAAAGAAAATACTTCTGAGTGAATAAAAATTGTTTGACTCTACTTAAAAAAGAAAAGAATCCACAATATGTATGACCCACCCTGTATATGATCATCAAACTGAAACATTCATGCAGCATTTCTCCCACAGTATTTTAAAATTATGAACAACAAATATAGAATCAAATTCTGCCCTTCATCCCTGTGATGGACAGCTTATTCCAGACTGTGCTTTAATAGTCTTTCTTGCACCCATGTGTCAGATTAAATGGTAGAAATGCCAACTGGATGATAAAGTAGTATCATTTCTGGAAGTATTGGCTTTTAAAGTTAATCTTCAATGGGATGCTCTACTGCAGGCATGTGCATACATTAGATAACCTTGGCATGAAGAGAGTATTTTAAGACCCACATAATTTTGAAACACCCTTTAATATGTAGTGAGGGTCACGATACATTCCATGCACATAAGATCAGAGACAGACCTTCCAGGCTTGTTTTACTTCTCAGGATAGATGCCAAACTGGGAGCCCACAGTGATGTCTTTTGTTTTTCTGTAGACAGTTAATGTGGCACAACAGGCTTTTTCATGTTGTTCCATTGACACCTGAGGCCTGGTCTTGGGCAGCCATCTCACAGAGGTGGCCAGGAGAATAATAAATATAACTGCCTTCACATGCTTATCTTTTAATCTGAGATTTCCAAAACAAATGCTGCCAACTAATAAGGCATGCTAGTATGGATTCTGGGATCTTGAAGTATGATGTCAGAAAATTCGCTGTGGTAACTAAACTCCAGCACCTGGTGCTACCACTACTGTCCAGAATCAACCAGTTAAACCACAGACAACACCATCCCTGACTACTCCTCTCCTTCTGTTGATCCACTGACAATACAAAAAACGAAAAAAAAAAAGAAGCTCCTTCCTTAAGCTTTATGTTTAACCGATGTCATTTTACATCCACACATTCACAAAACAAAAGATTCAGAGATTTTGCAGCAAACAACATGCCTACAGATTTTCACATTGAGCTAGCTGCTGCTTAGAAGGAGGAAGAAGTGCATGTAAGACCAGAATCAAAATAATTCTGTGAAATGTATCTGGCCCCTTTATGCAGCAACTTGCTACACGGGGGAGAGGAGAAAAACAAATCCTGGTTGGCCTTGATGTCAAAACAACGTAAACCACTTTTAGTATGTTGACTTGTAGAACAAGTAAGGCATGAAAACAAAAGCACTGAGCCCTCAGTAGTGGCAGCGAATATTTTATCTTACCAACAGAAGGCAACAAGAGACTAAATCCTTAAAACATATTCTGTGCTGACAGTGCTCACTCACTGCGGCATTTGCAACCCCAGCTGCGCTCGAGCCTGTGCTGTAGAAGCACCACAAAAGTGTGTTGCTCCTATTGCCCTTTACTGGCCCTTAGCCAGGTGAAGGGGCTTTTCTCTGTTGCTCATGTTGCCCTGTACAAACAGGTGTTCAAACATTTCTTTCTTTTCCCTGAAGCGCAATTGGAGAGATTTAGGCACCATTAGCTCCTCTGAAATTTTCAGGGTGCTGAAAAGTATCTCTAGGTGACGGTAACTTTTTGTATATAAACCAACCTTCCTGACCTTTTGCAGATATCCAGTGTGAATGCCATTCTAAAATGCAGTGAGCGAGTTCTCACAGAAATGTTGAAGCAGGAGTGCCACTGTTATTGCACTGTTGTTTGAGTGCAGTTGGTAAGACTATTCAGAGGGTGAGTCAGTGCTATAGTAGCAAGTATTCACCACTCTCTGTCAGAGATCATTTTGACTAAATCTAATGAGTTAAGAGTTAGTGCACTGATTACCGATAAAGGAAGATGCTCCTCTGGGAAAGTGTTTGAATATGTGTGCTCTCTGATTTTTTTTCTGGCACCCACTAGTTTGTTGTTCTCTCCCAGCTGAGGCATGAGATTCAGAGGGAATTGGAGAATGTTGCTTATAAATTATGCAGTTACTGCCTCATCCTGTCATCAGTTATATCAGTCTATCCTTCACTACTCAGCTTTTTCTCCTGTCTTTTGTCAACTTGTAAAGTTTTTACCTGCCCTGGTTAAGATTGTTCCCCATCACTGCATCCATTCTCAGTCCAGGTCTTTTGTGTGGAATCCCAATAGTCTGACACCGATTTTTTGTTTCCTGCTTTGTATTCGAGCAATTCAGGACGTTTTGGGGTGATTCACAAGTGTGATTACATAGTAGGATTTCAGGAAGACATCCCCAGTCCTGATTCAGAGAGACTGCTTTGAAGAATGTGGGTGACGAGCTTTAGAGAAAGTGAGGAAGCAGCGTGGATTGTGGTGTGGTAAAGGAGGGGTAAGCAGAAGGCACAAGCTAAATCCTGGAGTTACACATAACGTGCATAATTCCTGCTAAACGTGACCAGTTTGCTTCTGTGCTATCCAGAAGTAAGAGCAGCAACCAGATCACTTCCAGCTCCCCTTCATTCTTAGGTTTGATCTCCCATTTCAGAGCTGCTGCCAGGCTGCTTGGCACCCCCTCCATCTCCCACAGCCAAACCCACAGAAGAGCCTCCAGCAGCTCCAGGGTCCCGGGCAAGCTCTGGTTTTGGCTCAGACACAGCATGCCCACCTTCCTACCGGAGCTGTCAGTAGTCAGGAAGGCAGGTACCCCAGCACAGAACAAAAGCTTACCTTTAGAAGTGGGGCTCCTCAGGTAGATACTCCTAATATAACTTTAATCCAATTAGCTGGGGTACCAGTGGCAATGAATCTCCATAGTGCTATGGAGGTTCAAGCACCCAAACCTGGGTGCTGGCTGTAGGCTGGATTCTCAGCTCCCAGATATTCATTGCTATTGCTACCTAGACATGGTGAATTTAAATTGGGAATTACCCACATTTCTGCGTTTACATTTCTGACTGTACTGTAGGTGCCCGTTTTATCCTCGCACTACAGGCTTTTTGTAATAGAAACGTTATGTAGATGGGCCAAAATAACAATAAAAAATTTACAACTAAGCTTCTTTATTAAGTTGCTAAAAATGTAAATTCCTTCACTGACTAAACCCTCTTGAAGTATCAACATGGCTACTGACCTGATTGTGCTTCAGGTTCTTTCCCCAAGCAACTATCTAGCAAAGACACCCCTAAAATAATAGGGGGGAAAATAATGTCGTGGAGAAAAGTTTCCTGGAGCTGAGACGACAGGATTGTTTATCATCTAACCATGTCCTACTTTTATTGTAATTTTAAAATTCTTTTTTTACAGATAGACTTTCTGGTCAAGCTTCAGATGCTTTTGTTTGAGTAGCCTCAACCTCCCTATGGACTCAGCAGATGTATCACGAAATGGCACTGCTCACTGGGAATGCAGATCCTGAGTTCAGCACTTACTCCTTCAACAACTTGGAAAACCTGTGTGAAGTGCAAACCAAGAAAGGATTCTTCTACAAAAAGGCCAAACTTCTGCATCCTGGAGAAGACTTATGCTGCTTAGCCCGCCTGGATGACAGGTCCAGGTTCGTGATCATCAATGTAGGCGGTATTAAATACAAAGTTCCGTGGACCACCTTGGAGAACTGCCCCTTGACCAGGCTTGGGAAGCTAAAGTCTTGCAACAACTACGATGAGATCATGAACGTCTGCGATGATTATGATGTTAGCTGCAACGAGTTTTTTTTTGACCGTAATCCTAGTGCCTTCAGGACGATCATGACGTTCCTGACAGCTGGGAAGCTGAGGCTTCTCCGGGAGATGTGCGCTCTTTCTTTCCAGGAGGAGCTTGTGTACTGGGGGATAGAAGAGGACCACCTGGAGTGGTGCTGTAAAAAGAGATTGCGGCAGAAAGAGGAAGAGGCAGCTGAGGCCAGGCTGTTCGAAAGGGAGATGGGATTTAGTGAAACCGCGCAATGTGCCTTCCAGGACAATAGCCGACTGAGTTTGTGCATGAGGAAGCTCAGGGATATGGTGGAGAACCCCCACTCAGGGATCCCAGGGAAGATCTTTGCTTGTATTTCGATCTCCTTTGTTGCCATCACTGCGGTCAGCCTCTGCATCAGCACCATGCCAGACGTCAGAGAGGAAGAAGATCGGGTGAGTGCAGCTTTTTTTCGGAGTGAAGCGCGTTTTGCTTTTTGTCTCCTCGGGCAAAACCATTCCAGCAAATACGCAGGTATTTCGTTCAGTACATAAGGTGCAGAGGGGTGTCTGGGGTAGAGCACAGAAAGCATTATGTCACTTCAAACTGAGGGAAGATTGGGCCAAATGCTGCCTTGCCAGAACGGCTTTGTCAGTTCACAGCAGTGGATAGCTTTACCCAACAGATTTGTTTTCTGACGTCTCTAACCAGATGACAAAACCAGCTATTGTGGGGATAAAAATCAGCCTTGCTTGTGGCTTAATGTTTCGAGGTTAGGTTTAGAGTTAACAGAGCAATTTTCCCTAAGGGTACTTTAACACTTTGAATGAACTCTCAGTACCCCAGTGTAAAAACCATATCTAAAGTATTCTGATGTTACAGGGTGAGATAAAGGCCAAGGAAGCTGAGGCAGCAACTTAACAGCAGAAACAGAGCAATTGTCCCAATTTTCAGATGTGTTTAGTATTCTCAAGTGTAAGCTGTGGATGATTTATGCCCTTGAAAATCAAATCTTACATATACTTTGTTTATTCTTTAGTTCACCAAATTTCCTAAGGGTTTAGTCCCTTTTTTTCTGTGCAAGCAGTTCACTTTCCTAGGATTAATTCTATGTAGGCCAGTGAGAGCTATCTGAAAAATGATAGAGGAGGACATCATGTTTTATTTACATGTGGGCTGAAACGCAGTCTGAGGGGCCTGTGAGGTGGGGATGTTCTGAAGAGTTCACGGCCTCTCTAGTTTTACCCAAGTCCAAGCTTGACACTAAATGCGTGGGCTTATTTCCCAGCCCCGTGGTCATTAAATGTGGTTTTGAACTTACTAAGACAGTACTTCACCCCATGAAGTTCTCTGCCTCTCAGCTAAAGGTTGAGCTCTCCTGGAAGCAGCACTTTCTCCCTGTGTGCCAACATCCAGGGGCTGGATGGGTCGTCCCCCGGTGCCACTAGCGGAAAAGAGGATGGTCATTTACTGCTTTGCTGCATTGGAAATAAAATGTATGCTGATGGAAGATGGGTCCAGCCACTGCAGCCTCTGCATTTGGCTGATTACCTCACGTGCAGTTTAATCCACCCTTTGCTTGCCAGGTCTGTTCAGGTTATGTATCAACCGAGTATTTTGATTTAGGATCAGACTCACTCAGTAGCAACCAAATAAAAAGATAAAACATTTGGTATGTTAATTGATACATGATTTATTATAAGATCTCTGTTTAAGAGGCTTTTTATGGTTTAAAATTTGAGGACAGTAGTACTGGGTACTAATTAACATTATATTGTCCTAATAATTTTAAAAGAAATATCATTTCCAAAACACATGCCTTTTACTCTAACTAACCATCAGTTCTCCAGTATCTTGGAATTCTAAGCACAAGGGATATTCTACTGTTGAAAACTGAGGTGTATTGAGTGTTCACATGTTCCTGGGTTTAAGTGAGAGCTGAGCAATTACTTTTAGAATTCCCAAAGGTTAGGCACCTTATATTGTTATTAATGGTCTAAACATAAATAGGGAGTCATAATAATAGGCTCATAATTTTCTGTTGGGTGCAGCAGGGTAATAGTGAGGATAAAGCAAGAGTATGAAAGAATCCTGGATTTTCTGGTAAGCTGGCACCATTAGAAATAGCACATTTTCGTAGTCAAATTGTGCAATAAAGATGTAAGCAGACTTGCTCTTCTAAAAGCAGAGTCTGACTCCCAAAATGAGATTCTAAATAGGATTTAGGGTACAGCTACTGTAAGTTCCTATGGCAGGATAAAGTCAGAAGAGTTAATGTCACCCTTCAGTGTCTAAGCTGAGGAGCAGTGGTTAGAAGCTGGAAGATTTCTTGTGCCTGTATGCAGCACTGGTGAGGCTGGCATTAGAATACTGCAGCCTACCCTCACATCACTATTTTTAATAGTGTTTTGAAAAAGTGTACGCCTTAGACACCTGTAGAAAATGCCATACAGTAAGAAACTTAATTACATTTTTGTTAATTTACATTAACAAATTTGTTAATTTACATTATTGGAAGGAAGGTGAGTGGATTAAGCACATAAGTGTTTTTTTTTTTACGAGGGGAGGAGAACTGTATCATCTAAAAGACCTTTAAATTAAGCAAGGAGATGATGCATGGATAAAAACTGAATCCTGGGAAATTCATATGGGAAACTATATGCCAATATTTAATACCACGGTGATTAATTACTGGGACAGACCAGGAAGAGAATTAGTGAATTTTGTATTTTTAGACTTTTTCAGTTCAAAGCTCAGTGCCCTCCTGGTAGGTAGCCTTCAGCTAAACACACTCTACTCCAATCAAAAGTAAATTACCAATCGCAGATCAAGTTACAAAGGTGAAACGCAGAGAAGATCAGAATAAATTCTCCTACATTTTTCTGTGTCCTTAAATCCTAAAAACGCAGAGCTCCTGCAGACAGTCTTCGTTCTGCCCTTTGCACAGGTCTGCGTACAGACTGGAAAGGGTTATTTTGTTTGAGACAGAGGTGGCTCTCTCGCCCAGGGGACAGGTGAAGGATCGCTTCTGGCTGGGTAAGGAGCCAGGCATCTGCCCACATGGAATCACTTGTAGGGTCAGAGACCTGGGCTGCAGACTCCTTATGTGTACTCTCTGTGTGGCTGAGCAAGCCAATGCAGCTCTTCAGGTAACAGGTGTGGAGAGCAGAGAGCTCATGTGAGTTCAAACTCGTAAGTTAATCATCCTGAGCTGTGTCCCAGTATCTAGATTAAAATTTGTGCCCAGCATTAGTTCTTTGGTCTGGTTGTGCAGTCTCCTAACAAGCAGAAAATGGATGTGCATCCTTCCTGACTAAGAAACAGATAAACAGTAAATACTTCTTCAAGGACACCCCATGCTCAGTGTGTACGTTTTCCAGGCTTTCTGGCTGGCATTCCTGTTGTTGTGTTCTGTGTCAGAGCTGTCGTGGGTGCGCTGGCTAACAAACAGTCACCTTTTCCTTGAGCTGGTGTTTTCACAGAAAACAAAAGCTCCATGTGCCATCTATCTCTCCTGTTATTGCTTCAGGGAAAGACAGAGGAACCAATCGTGAAAAAGCCCATGCTGGGGTTTTTCTGGGGAGGGCAACTTTCCATACCCTGATCCTTTAAATGCTTTCTGAATGGACGAGCTGTCACACCCAGTGATGTCCTGCAGAGGTGTAAATGACCTCACACAAGATGCAGTCCTTGGGACCATGAAAGTTAGAAGTAATGACCAGGTGGGTGAGGAAATTATTTAAGGTGCCTGCCTATCTCTTTTAAAATACAGCAGAAGACTCAGTCATACATTTTGCTAACTTTATTAAATGGTCCAGATGTTCTGGATGACAGTGGCAATCCCCAGTGGTTTAACAAGAATGGGAAGGATCGTGTTCCCCTGTCCTGTATATGTCTTGTTCTTACTAATGGTCACCTTGATCCACCTTGAGTATTACTCTTGGGGAAGTATTACTTTTTTGGGGAAGTAATACTGAAGTATTACTCTTTTGGATAATTGTGCAGATACTGCACAATTATCAGTAAATTTAACAGAATCAGATACTAAATTATGTTTTACTTACCGAACTAGGACATATATTTTGTCAATTTTTTTTCATTTAGCTTTTATTTCCTGATTAAATAATAATAAAAAAAAAACCACACTGATCCAGTCATATGTATAATAGCTGCTTCTGGAAATTTCAGGAAAGGGACATTTCAAATGTATAAAGAAAACAAATCTGTGAAGACAGTCACTTTCTTCTGAGTAAAGTAATGGGACAATGATATTTTTTTTATTTCAAAATTTTCAGAATGGGAGATTTCCATGTAAGATTTAGATTTAGTGATGAAAAATCTTCTCTGAAGGTAAAATCTGCTGAGACAGAGTCACAGCAGGAGCCCTCAGTCAATGAGTTCTTTCAAGACCACCACAGAAGTCATCTCCAAGACATAAAAATATCCAGAGGCATAGAGTATCATTAAGGCATTTTAGGCACGTGATACCTTTAAGTGGGATTCTCAACTCTGTAAACAAATGGCAGGCATTGAGTGGCTTAAGGAAAGCAGCCAATACATCAGAGGAGTCTTAAACCAGTTGGGGATAAATTACAGCAAAAGCTTTAAACACACTGTAGGAGCTGAACAACCAAAACACATTGAGAGATTCAGCTGGAAGCCAGATGGTCACTATACTAAAGCCTTCGTTTTTTTCTTGTTAAAAACAGAAATGCTGACTGTTTCTATCTGAAGAAGAAATCTTATTTCTTTCGTTAGACAACCTTCCTCACCACAGAAGAAAAGGTAGCGAGCTCAGACATTACCACCAAATATTTTCTCCTGATTCACAAAAGCATTTATAGGCCTGAGCTCAATCATTTGTAGCCCCACAGCGTAAAACAGGAGAAGCAGATCAGCGGTTGGGTGCTGGAAGAGGCTCCCCAGGGAAGAGGTCATAGCACCGAGCCTGCCAGAGTTCAAGAAGCATTTGGATGACATGCTTGGGCACATCGTGTGACCCTCGGGAATGGTCCTGTGCAGGGCCAGGAGTTGGACTCAGTGATTCTTGTGGGTCCCTTCCAACTCAGCATATTCTGAGATTCTGTGGTGGTTCCTTCTTCACCGTGCTTCCTAACATGCTGGGAAAAGCTGGCCTAATTAAAGATGCTGGGATAGGAAGTTACAGTTCAATAACCTTCAGCTAAAGAACATTACAACAAAAAGAGAGATTTATAAATAATGAAGTTAATAATAGCTCATAAAGAAGCCAAAACCATTTAGCCTTCTAAGCTTAATTTACACACTGTTCTTCAACTTTCGTAATGTCGAGGATGGGGAACAGAGAAATCGTGAATGTGTATTTTAAACAATCTTGTGACTAAGGATTTCATTTCACAAAGGTACACACAAAAGTAATCTCAGACAAGGTTAAGAGAGTCTTGTATAATCATTCTCAATAGCTTTTCATAGACAAGCTGTTGCTGTAAGGGGTGCATGAGCAGACAGTGAGATGGATTGAAAACTGCCTGAATGGCCGTGCCCTGAGCATGGTGATCAGTGACACGAAGACTAGTTGGAGGCCACTGAATAAATAGCATACCCCAGGGGTCTGTACTGGGTCCAGTCCTGTTAGACATCTTTATTTAGTGGCCTGGAGGATGAAGCAGAGTGTACCTGCAACAAGTCTGCTGACAATAGGAACTTTAGGCGAGTGACTGATTGGCCAAACAGTTGTTCTGCTGTTCTCCTGAATGATCTTGCCAAGCTGGAGAGATGGGATTAGGGAGCCTGTGGAACCTCAGCAAGCTCAGCAAGGAGAAATGCACCTGGCAAGGAACAGGCCTTCGTGCCAGTACACACTGGAGGCCATCCAGATGGAAAGGAGCTCAGCGGAGTAGGACGTGGGGGTTGGGTGGGCACCAAGTTGACCATGAGCCAGCAATGTGCTCTTGCAGCAAAGAAGGCTACTGGTATCCTGGGCAAAGTATTGCCAGCAGGTCGAGGTAGGTGTTTTTCCTCTCTGCTCAGCGCTGGTGAGGCCACACCTGGAGCTCTGTGTCCAGTTCTGGGTCCCCAAGTGCAAGAGAGATACAGGCAGAGTGGACAAAGTCCAGTGTAGAGCCATGAAGATGATGGAAGGACTGGAGCACCTCTCCTATAGAAAAGGCTGTGAGAGCTGGGACTGTTTAGACTGGAGAAGAGAAGGCTCAGGGAGATCTGATCCATGTGTAGAAATATCTGCAGGGAGGGCTCACAGAGGACCGAACCAGGCTCTTTGCAGTGGTGTCCAGTGACAGGACCAGAGGGGATGGACCCAAACACAGGCATTTATCTCTGAAATACCTTTTCATTGTGAGGGTGGCCAAGCACCGGTGCAGGTTGCCCAGGGAGGTTGTAGCATATCTATCCTTGGAGATATTCAAAAGCCGCCTAGACACAGTCCTGGACAACTATGTAGCCCTGTTTGAGCAGGTAGAATGGGATGGACCAGGTGATCTCCACAGGTCCCATGCAACCTCAACCATTCTGTGATTCTGTAGTTGTAACTATTGATTTTATTAGGTTTATAATTTAAGTAGGTACCTAAATAGGAACACAAACAAGATTCAGGTCCTCAGTGTGTCAGAAATGCTATTTTGTTGAATACTATCTTATGTCAAAACTCTTGCAGTTTGGGATACTTCTAGGTGGGGATAACACTTTTTTACATTAAATCATTTACTTATTTTGGTGAAAAGTAATGTAAGGGAGTAAAACAATTGGTGGTGGTGCCTAAAAGGGTACTCTGCTTGAGACTCTGGAATTAAGCTCTTCATTACTGGAGAGTTCATTTTTACCACTTTCTCTCTCCTCTGACTGTTCAATTGTTGTTCTGCATGTGATAACAAGACCTTGATTTTAACTTGGAGCCTCATGTGATTCATAGATGGTTTGTTTTCATGAATGGAAATCTTAATAAACTGCAGCTTGTGTTTTTCCTTTCTTTGTGGAATAAACTGTTCTAGAAATTACAGCACAGTCAACAAAAACCATGTATTAAAAAAAAAAAAAATCTCCCTGCTGGTATTACAGATAACTATTTATAGTGTATAGGCACTGAGGGTGACTTTTTATAAAAAGAATCTTGGGGAATTGGACTAAATAATTTCCCCAGGGGATCATCTGAGAATTCGTTCTATCGTTTTCTCAGCTCTGCTGTTTAAATGCAAAAATTATGAGCTGTAACAGTATCACCAGTTTTGGCATCTGAACTGATCTACTGTACCTGTCGCCTATATTGATCCTTTTTGCATTTTGTGTTTGCTCCAGACACTTCAGGCCACAGCTGTCTGGAAGCCAGGGAAAAGCCAAATGACTCCCTTGCAATCGTCACCTGCCTTTTCTGCGTCGTGCACAAGGGAGTTCCTACAGACACAGGAGATTCATAGTTTCACATTCACATGTCCTTGCTTAAGGGATGTAGCACTCAGAGCACTGCAGAACAGTATTTTAACTAAAAGTGCAGTGTTTCTTTTTTTTTTTTTTTTATTTCCTTTCACAAGCTTAAAGTAGGTTTTCTCCTCAGATAGTACTTAAATCAAAATGGTAACACATAACAAATCACAAGCCCTGAGAGCATCTTTTACCCATGGCTTCAGTCACTGGCAATGTGCAAAAGTTTGCTTTCTTGCTGAGGTTCTCAACTGGCTTTGTCTGGTTCCATCACCTGTTTTGTGTAATCCTGCCCTTAGATTGTGAATGCTTTGTGACAGAACATCTTCATGTCTATGACCATCATAATAAAACAAATAAAAACTACCTCAGCCTGGTGTTCAGGTGCATGGGCACACTCTTTGTGCCTCAGTCTGCAAGCTGTGTTTCTAAGCAAGGAAACTCTTTTCACAAGTTGGACCAACTTAGTTCATGCAAGATGAAATTACTGTGTGTTATCCTCAGAGTCCAAAACTGAAGAGTAACTACAAAGTTTGTAAGTCTGAGTCATCATAGCTCCTCTCCCAGCTCCTCTCTGATGGTCAGGGAAATTTGCTGTGCAATTTGTCTTTCAGACACTTCTGGTTTGTCTGAAAGCTGTTGAGAGTGATGGGGTTTGATGAAGTGATGTTGCTTCTGTGTGCCACACAGACAGCTTTAAAGTCAAGGAGTCAAGAACCTCTGGACTGCTCAATCTAAAACTTGAATGTCAAGTTCTGTGGGGGCTTTTGGAGTGGTATGCATCTTTAACTAACACACCTAGTTGTTCCATCGTGGTAGCTTCTTCAAGAGAAGATAAAGGAAACATGGTCCCAGTAAGAAAGTCTTTCTCTGTTGTATCAGGAGGGTTAAGAGGAATGCTGTATTTTCTTTCACTAAGAGTTGCTTTTGGATTGTAGGTGGGGACACAGCACTGTTTACACCGAGTCCCTCAGTGAGCCTGCAGACCTTCTGCTCAAAATTCCCCCTTTCAGCAAGGTCACTGCCTAAAGCTGTTCATGCCTGACTCTCAACAACTTGCAGCATCTTCTGTTGGGTTGTTTTTCCCAAGTAAAGAGAAAATGGGTCAAGGAGCTTCCCTGGAAGATAAGATTTAGACGACAGTAGGTAACAATATAGACTTTGGGAGCCACCTGAGAGTCTCTGCAGTGTTTTAGGGTTAGAAGGGGAAAAAAAAAAAAAAAAAAGGAGTGCATTCCTCTGTATTACTTGGAGATGAGGCAAGAGTTGACTAAAATAAAATTCCTGTTGACTTTTTAATAACTTTATTCTGTGCCAGTGAACTCTTTTAGTCTATGGAATATCTTCTCATTAATAAATAGCAGGCTTGGGTCTTCTTTTAAATATTGTATAAGTATGCTGCAATGTAACATTACTGGTAAATAATTAAACAGTTAAAACTCTTTCATAAGAACATTGGTAACTTCGTTACATTGTTAACTGGTTTACGTTTGGTGCAATGTGGCTCACTCAGCAAAATATGCCCCATGTTTAATTTCTTTTCATATCTCTGGTTCCACCACCAAAGCTATCTATACCTACCACTATGTTTATTCTCCAGATTTCCAGGTAAATCACCCAGGGGGTCTCCAGAGCAATCTCATGGTAATAGTAACTTGGCCTCCAGACATGTTTGGAAAATTACTAGAGCTACTCATCATAGCCTGCTGTGTAACATCCTGGGGGTACAGCACAGCTTCTTGTACTCCGTAGATTGCTCCACTGACTTTTGCAAGAGAGCTTGTGCTCTGTGGGCTTATTGAGCACAGTCCCAGTGTTCTGAGAGAGAGAAATTGTTCATTTATTTGTAATAAAAATATCATCTGGAAATTTCATCTCAGAGCTCCAGGATATGCTGCGTTCATTTCTGGAGGTTTGGAATGAAAGAAAGCAAACAGATTTACATTTGGCTAGACCTCATATAGCTAGGCTGAGGTAATGAGCTGATTCATGTGTGTGGCACTTAGAAAAATTGCACTAAATCATTCAGCTTTATAAATGCTTGCATTTTCATTGCTTAAAATGTGGCAATCGAGATGAAATATGAAAGTTTTTGAAATTGGGGGCTTGCTGCAGTGTCCATGGAGACCTTTAGATTCAAGACAAATTGAGCTAGAAGAGTGGTATACAAATGGGGGGGAGGGGGGAAGTTATACAATTTATTGCAATAATTTTTAAATAAAGACTTGAGAAAGTACCAGGAGAAAACTTTAGGGGCTGTTGGATTTTCTAAAGGTAAGCATGGTATTAGCTCCAAGTAAAAACATCAAAAAGATGGTACTGAGTACAATCAGCCACATTTTTGAGGATGAGAGCATAGTTAATTGTGGTCTATGTAGAACATTAATCAAATTTAGTATAATTTTTTTCAGGTTATAAAGTTTTCAGAAGAAAATAACTTCTGATGTAAGTACTTCTGTAAAACATTGGAACTGGTGCCACATAACATTCTTCCTTAGGAAAAAGGCATGTTTCAAAAACTTACCTTCCATATTAAATGTTTTAAAAATTTCTCTCTGATCTCGTGGTAGCAGAAAACCAACATGAGACATCATCATCCAGTGACAGTGCATGCAGAAAGGCAAGCAAGTGCCTCTGGTGTTGGCCCAGAGCTACTTAGGTGTTCTGCTGGTGATCTGGGAGGAAAGATAAAGCAATTTCGAATGAAATGTGCAGGAAATGGCACATTAGAAGTATCTGGCACAGTCAACTGAACTGATTTGAACATGGGAAGGTAACTGCATGGCCACCAGCAGAGAGTGCAACCTCTAAGCACAGAAAGCCTAAAGGCCCTGGGACAAAAGAGTCCTTTGGAAAGTGGGGACTCTAAGGATTTGGAGACCCTGGTGGACTGCTGACTGTACACAATTTCCCATCTGACATGCTAGTTAAGAGACAAAGCGTGAGGCTTTGGACACTGTCCAGATTGGTATCCATTAAGCAGGCAGTTGAAAAAAATTATTTAAAATCTGAAAGTTCTGCTTTATAATGAGACAATAGAAGAGGTTTTAATGTACTGAGAATCACAATAAGAGAATCACAATAACTGAAACCTGCGGCTAGACAGACTCATGCTCTAAATTAAAGTATGTTACTGTGTGGGTAATTAACAATGGAAACCATTTATCTAGACGTGCTTGCATACATCTCATAGAGTTTTTTAAATACATCCTGTCAGTCTTTCTAAACATTACAGCTCAGCTCAGTTGAAGCCATGTGTATGATTCATGGGCCACTTGGCAAGATCCTCTGCTCCACAGGGGATCAGCTCAAGAGCCTCCTCTGAGCTTACAGGTCGGT
This sequence comes from Empidonax traillii, assembly GCF_003031625.1. NCBI lineage: Eukaryota > Metazoa > Chordata > Aves > Passeriformes > Tyrannidae > Empidonax > Empidonax traillii. Next base: position 1,333,630 of record NW_020955382.1, read on the forward strand.
GAGCAATTGCCCTCCTGTCCCTGACTCGCTGGTGCAGGAGGTGCCAGTGAGGATGATGCTGTATGTCTGGGACTTCCTTGGTCCTCATGCATATTCAGACCTGAAGGCATTTGGAAGATGAAATAAGCAGTGACAGTTCATAATTGTGATTAAAGGTGGGGGCAGCCAGAAAAAAGTCAGAAGCCTGGAAGTTGTCTGAAGAGGAGTGACATGGCATGAGTCTGGTCCAGTGAAAGCAGCATCCTAACCAAGGTATCTTGTCCAGCACTGACTGTGTTTGTAGGGGGTGCCACAGGGGGTGGGACATGCTATTGGTGGGGCTTAGCCCCAGCCAGAACGGGCTGTTCACCAGGATATGTGCCAGCCCACCCCTCTGATGGTTCACTCGCTCTACCCTCACCTTTCCCTACAGTCACATACACACACACACACACAAACACTCCCTTTCCCTCTGCTCCATCTCATTTCCTGAGCCTGTGTTCAAATAGGAAATACAGAAAACAGTGTGATGGTCTCAGCCATCCAATGCATCCTGAGCCGTGTAGGAAAATTGGCACACGCTACGCTGGATAGAGATGATGAGAAGAGAAACTGCAGCACCCTCCCAAAAGGTCTCCGCGCTGACTGCCTGTAAGCAGATGCTGCAGATATTTTCTCCCAGTCTGCAGCTTGTTGCCTTCATACACAGTAGAAATATTGGGTATTTTAAGGTAGGTTCTTATATTCTGCACTGCTGTCACAGAAAGCACTGTTCTTACTGTTGCCTTGAGCAGAGAGAGAGAATATGAGAGGGTGTGTGGTCAGATCCACCTTGTAAAAATCCATCCTCTGTGCAAGTGCAGCAGCACAACTTCCAGCCTTTCAGTGCAAGGGCAATGTGGGAGATGAGTGCCAGCTGCGCCTGAGCTGCTACCAGCAGGAGAGCAAATCTACCCGCAGGCAACATAGGCAAATCCTTCACTTGCTTTCAGATAAGAGTATAAAGGGAAAGTGAGCGGGGGGAGTACAGGTTTGGGAAAAAAAGTAAAAGGGCAAAACGGTAAGCTTGACTCTGTCCTCTTTTCCTTAAAAACAAACAAACAAACAAACAAACAAAAAACCCAAAAAAACCCAGGCACTCCCAACTCTTATATCAGGTTACAGGGCTGCAGGAACCAGAAAAATTAATGTGGGTCAGTAAAATGGAACCAGCAGTGAGTGGGAGGCAGGAGGATAAGAGCTTGAAAAACAGGCGCTTGAAAGAATGGAGAAACTGGGAGAAATGAGAGGGAATATGTACTTTAAAATGCTGTTAAGAGTCAGTTATTCTTTTAATATGATTAGTAAGTGAGAGAGAGAGAACAAGACTGAGATTCTTTTTTAGTGTGAGACAAGCTTGAGGAGAAGAAAAAGGAAGAGGATGTTGGGTTTAGGAAGACCACAGTTCCAGGTGCTTTGCATCTGCAGGTATCTGTGAGCACAGCCAGGTGCCACCACATCACCACCTTTTCCCAGGTGCTGGGTAGGTGTGAAAGCACTGGAAATGCCACTGCTTTGTCACACAGCCCTGTCTCTCTTGGGCTGGTCCTTTCAGAGGAGTGTGGGGTGCAGGTATTGTCATTCCTTTGGGAAAGTGTTCCCACTGCTCCTAAGTGCCCTTGGCAAGAACTCTGTCCCTGCTCTGTTTCTGCAGCGTTTTGATTGATGCTGCCACTTACGGGAGATAACCCTCATCTTTATTTCTGCAATCCTGCCATATCTCTGAGGAGCAGGTGTGCTCTAAGTGCCAAGTGCCATTGTTCAAGTTTTTCCAAGAGAGAACTGAGTCTGTCTTGTTTTCAGAGCGCTAGGATGGAAAATACAACTCTTCAGAAATCAGATTTGGTAAGTTGCAATGTTTCTTTATGTGAAAGCTCAGGATGAAGCATTTTCTTAAATTTACGGATACTGGATTTTTAAAAAAGAACAACATTGTAGCTTCTAAGGCTCTGATGACTATCACAGCTAGAAAAGAGAGGGCACTGAGCAGGAAGATTTCTAGTTTGTGTAAAATCAGGGAAAGAGGGGGACGCTTGCCAGCAAGGAGGCTCCTGGTGCTTCATTATTCTCTTGAGGTTTTTTTTACTTTCAATTTCAGTGAAAAAATAGGCCAAACCAAAGAAAAACATTCTGGAAATCTGGAAAATAGAAAATTCCGAGGTAACTTTAGTCAGAAATACTAAGAACATCAGTGTTTCTAAATTGAAGCTGTTCTTTGCAGGACACCGTGGCTTGGTGAAGTAATCTCTTTTTTTTTCTTGCCTTACTGCCTGTCTCCCTGGCAGTGACTCTCATAAACAAATCCTCTGTGCTGAACAGCCCCCTGAGGCCGGGCTGGGCAGGTCGTGCCTGGTCCAAGCACAGCAGGCTGTGCAGGAATTGTGGGTGCACCTGGACAGCTGTGTCACCCATGGGTGTTTCCCACAGAGGGGCCTGCTGCAGGGCAAAGACAAGGGGCTGTGGTCTGGCTTTCCTTTGCCAGTTGAACATTATAGGCAAGTAGGACTTGGAGGGGTCCTCTGAGGTGAGTGCAGACCCCTGTTGTCATGGGAGCTACAACACCACCATTCCCAGAAACCGAGAAGCTTTATCTTAAAAGATCTCCGAGCTGTGGATTGTTAACAGACAGGTAGCAAGTAGATGGATATAGCAGTACTTTCACCAGGTCCAGGTAGACCTGAATGAGAACATCTGACAGCCACTGAACAGCGCTTCTCTTCGTTCCCTTGGTATATTCATAGACAGAAAACGTGTCTGCCTTCATTTGATGATGGTAACCGAGCCAAATGCATTTAACTGTCTGTTTTCAAGACAGGTTTTCCACTCCACTAGCCATCCAAGTAACTTTGGGCTACTGTCCCAACTCACTCCAGTTTGAATCTACTTTGTTGAACGTGGGTGGTTCCTGAACAAATCAAATCCTTCACATGTAATATGGGACCTGTCAGCAAGCGTCAGATGCAAGTGTTTGTTGTTTTACAGGGGTGTGTTTGGTAATCAAGAAGGAGTTGGTATCAGGGCTTGTTTCAAGGGTGAAACACACAGATTGAGGAGCTTGGTGTATATATTGTGGTGAAGCAGATTATGAACCAAAGAAATACAAAGTGAAGGGAACAGCAGCCCAAAAGGAGGTCACCAGGCAGTAAGAATGTAGCAAAGGAAATGTTACCCAGGGTATATCACTCCTGATAGCCCCTCTCCACTGGTGCGTGGTGTGATCAGAGTGGAAGATAGTAGCAGCTGCCTGCTGGAGAACATACTGTTCCCTCAAGGTGCTGCCAGACATGGTCACAGAGTCCACGGAGTTTTAAGACATTGGATGTCTCGACATTTCACCCCCCAGCCTCTCTGGGTGAGGTACTGTGCTGTTCCTGATAGGCATCAGGCAAGTTTATGGCGTTCTGTTTCATAGATATTTTATGATCTGTTTTTTTCTCTCTCTGTGTTTCTTGCTTCTTGCTGATTTTAGTTTTTGGTTGCTCTCCATAAAGTAGAGCCAGATAGCATTTGTTCCTCTCTAACAAACACTATTGCTTTTTGGAAAAACGTGTCCTGAAAGTGGCTGCAGGCATGAGAAGAGCTGGTTCAGAAGGTGGCATTAGTGAAAGGGCATTTGTGCATCTGTAGTACTACTTACCTGCTTTCCATTCTTCCCAGCAACTCTACTGGGGCAAAAAGAAGCAGGACAGTGGACTGAAGAATATATCTGCCTGTCGCAGGAACAGTAAGTGAAGGAGGCAGGGAAATGGAAGAAAGACTTAGGATCACAGTAACAGTCTTGCCCAGTAGGTAGGTGTGTCTGTGTCTTTCTCCACAATTCAGATATATATGCCAAGTCCATGCAGTCAGCTGTTAAGACATCTACAGCATTTTCAGGGGAAAAAAGTGTCAGTTGAACAGGTCTCAAGGCTCCGTATTTATGGCTCAGAAACACCAGGTGTCTAATTTTGGTTGTGCACTTTGGGGCTGAGATGGGCTGCTTCTGGTTTGGGCAGAGTAACTCAAGGATACACAGCTGGTTCCCCCTGCAGCCTCCTAGATCAGGAATGCCATCCATGCCTCCCGTCTCTTCAGTCTGCCAGGTTAGTCATAGGCAACCACAGTGCATGGGTAAAGTCCTCATGCACGTGGTCTCGTCTTCCCTCCCCTTGACTCCCAGACCCTTCTCCAGCCTTTCTATAAACACAACCATTTGGCTTCATAGTTGCAAGTCAGAGGGGCAGTTGGAGGCAGAAATGAAAGGCACATGCAAGTTGCTGCATCTCAGTAGCCCCTTGGCTGTGTGACTGCAACTGAACAGCACATAATGTAATTTCACAAGCTAATTAGACTCTTGCTGGGTATTTTAGCATACCCTGCAGTTACCTTCTAGCAGTTGCCCATAGTCTTTTGTCATCTCCCTTCTTCCTCTCCGTGTTCTATGTTTGTTTATTTTGCAGCTTCGCTGGCAGGATAAAAATGGCAGGCTGAGAGGGTTTGAAAAGTGGTGATTTGGGACCGTGCTGTCTCAGGATCAGAGGAAATTCAGAGGGGTAAGCAGGTGTAGCTTCTGCCCATGTCCTTGCCCTGTCTCGTCAACAAAGACAAGTTGTACAGGGACAGTTGTACCAGAGCAGCCTTGTGCCCATGACATGGCTGCACACCATGAGAGACAACCCTTCCCACTGAAGGCAAGGCTCTGGTTACCTTTGCCAGCAGCTGGGCTGAAGATGAAGCATAAACTCAGCCACAGTTACTGATCAAAGTGTGTATAGCAAGAAGCAGAGGGCCCTTTCATGGCCCCTGGGTGACTTTAAAAACAGAAACTGCTACTTTGACTTCACAGCCAGCCAGCTTTGAGGACAGGCTGCGCAGTATCTGAATCATCTTTGTTCAGGAGCACGAGAAATACTCAGAGGGGGCTGACTGCAAGTTCAGCCTGACCCCAGCTTTAATGGCAGATGTACTGAGTTACAATCACCAAGTCTGTGGGTGGTCAGTGGCAAGGGGATCGTGCCTGCACTCCAGGGCAGGGTGGGATGCTGCTCTTCCAACAGTGGGTGACATCACAGGAGCCATGCACTCATCCCTGCTGTGAAAATTATCTGGATGCTTTCACCGGAAAATCGCTTTTCATCAGAAAATTGCCTTCCATCAGAAAGTGCCAGCATGAGCAAAATCTTGGGGGGTTTGTTGGTGAGGCATGTTTCTGGGAATGTCGCTGTTTTGCTGGAATTTGTCCCAGGGAAGGCTTTGTCATTTTGCGGTGACAGTTGGGACAAGGGAGGGAAAATGACCCAGCACCCAGTGCTCCAGGCTCTCCCGCACACTGGGGCAGAGCCAGCTGCAGGCTGCCACCTTGCTGCCTTAGGAGCAGGAGCTGGGTCTCTCCCAAACCCAGCAAATGCTCCAAGAGTTGGGCTGCTGAATAATCGGTAGTGGAGGAGTGTCTGTCCTCTGAATCACCCCGCATATGTTCATTGAAACAGGCAGCTCAGCCTCACACTCAAATCCGAGGGGAACACCCTAAGCCTCTGGGCTGGGGACTGTCTCACAGCACTGGGGGCTGCGGGCAGACCTTGTGCAGCAGCCTCAGGGACTTAGTCTGCAGGTCCCTTAACGCGGATCTCTGATGCCAAGATCTTAGTTACATCCGAATTTCAAGTTCTACATCGCTTTTAAAAAAAGAGTTTGATCCGACGTGCACAGAGAAACACCTCAAATGCATGACCCAAAAGACTAAAGTAGCAAGGGGCAAGTGGAAGAGAACAAAAGAAGCGTTTTAGAAATGTCCTGATTTTAAAGCTTGTAGTAAGTACTTTTGTATGCAATGCCTCTCATGTTTAGCTCTCTTTTTTTCTTGGCATATACATTTGAGGGAGGGAAAGCTTCACTGCAGGGTTGAAGTGGGCAGCGTTTAAACTTCTTCCTTGAGAAGTAGCGAAAGGAACCCTGCAAGCCAAACCAAAATGTTTCTGAGAGATGTCTGCAACTTTCAGACAGACCATACAGAGTACAGCTGGATTTGGACTCCAGTGACAACGATTTTTCTTCCTGTAATTTTCCTTTTGCCAAAGGAGCCTTTGGCAAACAAAATGTTTCTCCAGAAGAGAAAAACTGCGGTTGGCTTTTTGACAGCAAATTTCGATAGATCCTAATGAAGAAGACTTGCTTTAATTTGACTGCACAGTATTACTCACTGAAAGCTTCCTTCATTTGTTTTCTTGTGCCCTGAGTGAACATTAGTATATGCCCCCCACCCCCCCAATCCTGTGCAACTGCAGATATTTCCCCACACTCAAGTAATTTCTGCACAGGGAAAAAAAAAAAAAAACCACACAAAAAACACACACACAAAAAAAACCCACAAAAACAAACAAACACACAAACAAAACAAAACAAAACAAACTAAAAAAACAAACCTGCTTGCTGTTTGAAAGAAACAAATGTACACACATAAACAAACATATGTTTTGTAAAGAACAACTGTTTTCCCTGTGGTCCATTTTCAGAAAGCCAGATATGGAAATGTAATGATAAAAACGTATCCGTCAGATTACAAGGTGAAGAAGTCTGGTTCATTGGTATGGGAGCCAGCTATTTGGCTTACAAAAAGTAAAAAGCAGTATGTAGTTGTTAATGTACATCATGTTTATGGCCACAAATTGGTATAGCTCGATCTTTTTTGAGAACATAGAGACTTGATGAAGACCTATTTTGGGCAGGATGCTATTCTGCTTGGTTAGGACTTGGGGTTTTTTGTGTTCCAATGGCTGATTAATTCTTGGGTGTTTTTCTTTTTCTGTCTGTGCATGTGTCTTTCTGATAATTTTTGTTTTGTTTCATTAAACGGAAAAAACCTCAAAACCCTAAGCAGAGTTACAGCATCTGGTGGACTCGAATACATAGTTAAAAGTTTTAGAAAGGAAAATTGCTTTTTTTTTTTAACCAATGCTGTAGTCAAGGGGGAAAAAACTGCAATGAAAAGCAGCTGCAGCTGAAAGAAACAAAGTGCACAGAGCATGAAATACATTTTTGCTGTTGCTGTTTTTGTATTCATATGAGGATTATAATAGGTCATAACCAGATGATATTGAAACATGGTCAAAGGGACAGGAAGACATTTAATTAGTGGAAAAAAAGACCTCTAGCAGGTTGATTGATGCACAGATCTGTTTTCTAAAAGCCTGTTCAGACCCTCATATTCTCAGGACAGCCTCTGGACAGAGCCTGGCTTGTTCAGTTTACAATAGGTTAATAACAATACTGAGAAAAGACCAGCACTTTGCTGGAGATAATTATGTGTTAGCTGAAAGTGGGGATTGTTGCATCCCGTTGAAATGAGCTCTGTGTAGCAGAGCATTATCACTCCACTCCACTGGAAATAAACACTTTGGCATTCACATTAGCTGTCAGCTGTGGACAGTGGGAAGAGCGGAGAAAAGCCAGGGCCCAACATCAGCTCTGGGTGGAGCATTTCAGCTCTTCCTTACCTTGATGGGCAAAGATACCGGCTTGGTTCTGCTGCACTGGGTGACCTGAGCTTCAGATACCCCCCAAGCCTCTTGAGCTCAGCTGAACAAAGGTTGCCAGGCTGCTCCTGCACTTGCGTTTGGGATGTAATTTCTGTGGGAAAATTGGAGACGTAAATAGCAAAGGTGTAGGTTTGTGAACCTACACAGGATAAAGGTGTCAGAGTGTGGGAAGGCAGACAGAGTCTTCCAAAAGTCATCTCCACTGGTAGTCCTTTAATGAGGAACAGTTTTCATTCCTGTTTGTACCCACGTCAAAACTCATATACAGAAACACTTTGGACAGTCTCTTTTCCACATGCAGATAATAGAAAGTGCTGGGGAAATAGGTGACTCTGTAGGTCTATTCCAAGGCTAAATCCTCCATAGACTCCACTGACTTTCCTAAAACTGTTAGTGCCATAAAAATTCTACACTTGCACATCAGAATCCAGAACACTTCCTGTCAGATAGGTCTCTTAATGCAAGCTCTATCTTAGTGTCCATCCATCGTGGAGTGGCATACCTGTCAGAGAAAGCAAATTTGCACATTGGTTTATTTATCTTCTTGTCATTGCTAGCTGCTTTGCTCAGGCCAGCTCTGGGCTGTTATCCTAACTCCTCAGCCTGATCCTGCTGTGCACCTGCAAGGATAGTATCAAGCGCTGCATTTCACCTGCAACCATTGCCTTTAGGCGTGAGAGCAAGCACACCCAGCGAGAGATTCCTAGGGAGCAGGGCTCTGGGACAGTATTGGTCTGATGGCTGGTTTCTGGGTCATAAGGAGAGAAGTTGACACCCTTGAAGGCCGGGAGGCCCTGCAGTGAGACCTTGACAAATTGGAGGACTGGGCAATCACCAGCCGTGTGGAGTTCAACAAGGGAAACTGATGCATGCTGCACTTGGGATGGGGCAACCCTGGATGTCTGTACTGACTGGGGAATGAGATGCTGGAAAGCAGTGCCAAAGAAAGGGACCTGGAGTTCCTGGTCGATGGCAAGTTGAATATGAGTCAGCAGTGCCCTGGCAGCCAGGAGGGCCAGCTGTGTCCTGGAGGGAATCAGGCAAAGCATCGCCAGCCAGTCGAGGGAGGGGATTGTCCCGCTCTGCTCTGCATTGGGGTGGCCTCTCCTTGAATATTATAGTGTGCAGTTTGGGGCACTGCAATATAAGAAAGATATTAAGCCACTAGAGAGTGACCAAAGGAGGGCAACGAAAATGGTGAAGGGCCTTGAGGGGAAGCCACGTGAGGAGCAACTGAGGTCACTTGGTCTGCTCAGCCTGGAGGAGACTGAGGGGAGACCTCATTGCAGTCTACAACTTCCCTGTGTGAGGAAGAAGAGGGTCAGGAACTGATCTCTTTGTGGTGACTAGAAATGGCCTCAAGTTATGTCAGGTGAGGTTTAGGTTGGATATTAGAGAAAGGTTCTTCACCCAGAGGGTAGTTGGGCACTGAAACAGGCTCCCCAGACAAGTGTTCCCAGCACCAAGCCTGGACAATGCTCTCAGGCACATGGAGCGACTCTTGGGGATGGTCCTGCGCAGGGCCAGGAGTTGGATTCGATGATCTTTGCATGTCCCTTCCAACTCGGCACGTTCTGTGATTCTGTGAAGTTACAGTGGCACAGGCAGAGTCCTTCCAGTGACTTTGTGAGCTTTGGCTCTGGCCCACAGAGCCAGATTTGTGCAATGGTGTGAAAGCATCTTGGTTCTTTATCTGATGGGAAAGCCTGACAGCTTAATTATGCTGTGAGAGGAGCAAAGCTCCTAGAAACAAAATCTTATGTCCTATGTGTTATGTTTGTGACAAAAATACTTCCAACCCAATTAATTTGGTGAGGCAGATATAAATTAAGCTCCTTCTAGTCTTCACACGTATCAAATTTAGGAAGTTAAAGACAGGCTATCTGAGCTACTACACTAGTAAAACAGGATTATCCTTCCTCCCTGAGATATGCTCAAAATCTTGACAGCAATTTCAATGGGACAAGCAATTTTTCTCTTCATATCTGCATGACCCCCTGGGAAACAGTGGGAGGTACATCTGTAACACAAGGCCCAACAACCTTTTATCACGGTTAATACAAGAACCATAAGTGCTGGCTCTGAGGATTCCTTTCCACATCAGTTTTTTCCTGTTGACATCTCTTTACTTACTGTCTCAATCTCAAGTGTAGAATGTGCAGGGTGCCTTGGCATTTGGGTTATCATATTGAGGTAACACATGGCTTTATACTCAGTGTGATGACACTGGTCTTGCTGCTGGTGGTGCAGCAGCCCTTGAAAAGTATCCAGTCACTCCACAACATTTTGGGGAATGCTGCAGTTAGCAAAGAGGGCAAATGTCTTATCACTCTTCCGATGTTTTCTTTCCCAAAAGGGAAAAACCTGTGCATACACACTGAGAGAGGGACGAAGTTAGGATGTGGGGCCGTGCAGTAAAACTTTTCCTGGCTTTGTGTAGCAAAAGACACAGCCTCACCACTCTTGAGTGATGTTTTACTGCTATAATTTAGCATAGGCAAGTAAAACAAGGTTGGACATCGGGACCTAATACCTGTTGCATCCAGCGGGAGTCACACTCCCCACCAGCATGGATGGACTCCTACACGCTTACAGGAGTTTTCACAAACTGTTCAGAGTCAGACTGGCACACTGAATAAATATGCACTTCCCTTAAATAAATATACACTTCCCTTCCACACAAAGCACCCAGAGCATTCACACATTTATATGAGCATTTAGGAGAGGAAACAGCACTAGCCCTGTAACTGTTCACATCGAAATCTGTTTGCTGAGAGAAGCTGATTATTATTCAGCTGGAGTTACCAACAGTTGATGCAGCAGAGAATTGTCATAGTATTTGTGCTGTTGAATTAATAAGTGAAGAGCAGCCATCACCAGCATTGTTGTTTATTGCTGTTCCAACGCACCAAGGCTGGTTTGTTTACAAGCATCATAACTAAAAGAGTTCTCCTTATTTGCCACTAAGTAAGCCTGCAGGGAAGAGTACCACTTCCAGTGCGTCAGAAAGCTTGGGGAAGGCATTGTGGTCACTTGCTGTTACAGGTGAGGTAACTAAAAATACTTATCTCTCTGGACCTCCCCCCCTCTATTTTGTGGTATTTTTATTTCTAGAAATACCTACATTTATCAGTACTTTATATAAGCTTTTGACTGTAGTTTGTTAATAAATGTTCACTGGAATATAAAATATGTCCTATATTCAGTGAGTAATATAGATAAGTCCAAGCATATAACTTAAAATGCTGTAGGTGCTTATGAGCCCTTTATAAGCAATTTATTACTGATCAGGAAGGCAAGGAGGAATTGCACATTTATTACAATCCATGAATCCTGTACTAATCCTTTCTAAAGGGTGTTAAAGGTTTGGTTAGAAATGAGGCATGAGCCTTTTGGCAGTGGACTGTCTGGCCGACAGCTGATAACATCACACCAGATTCTTGGCAGCCTTGGGATACTCCATAGCATTGTTGACCTGTCCTGCAGCCAAATATGTAGCTAGTACCTCTGGTTTTAATTATGCCTTCCAACTGCTCTCAGCAGCCATGATTTTACATCACAATTCCTATCGATTTCACAGAGTACTTTTCTTTAGGAACTGCCACTCTGTGTTTCTTTGGTTCATTCCCTGGCTAAATCTCTTTCTCCCCCCCCTTTTATGTGTTCCCCGCTCCTCTTCCCCCCCAGGGTGAGTGCTCACGGAAGTGCTATGACATCTTTGTGCTGGAGACGGTGTGCGTGGCGTGGTTTTCGTTTGAGTTCCTGCTGCGATCCATCCAGGCAGAGAACAAGTGCGCTTTCCTGAAAACTCCGCTCAACATCATCGACATCCTGGCCATTCTGCCTTTCTACGTCTCTCTCATTGTGGACACGGTCTCCGCGAAGAACAGCAGCAAGCCCGGCGGGGGAGCTGGGAACAAGTACCTGGAGCGAGTGGGGCTGGTGCTGCGCTTCCTGCGGGCTCTGCGCATCCTGTACGTGATGAGGCTGGCGCGGCACTCGCTGGGGCTGCAGACGCTGGGGCTCACCGTGCGCCGCTGCACCAGGGAGTTCGGCCTCCTCCTGCTCTTCCTGTGCGTCGCCATGGCCCTCTTCTCGCCGCTGGTGTACCTGGCCGAGAGCGAACTGGGAGCCAAGCAAGAATTCACCAGCGTCCCCACCAGTTACTGGTGGGCCGTGATCTCCATGACGACTGTTGGCTACGGGGACATGGTGCCTCGCAGCATCCCCGGACAGGTGGTAGCCCTGAGCAGCATCTTAAGTGGGATTTTGCTGATGGCTTTCCCGGTCACATCCATCTTTCATACCTTTTCGCGTTCCTACAGTGAGCTGAAGGAGCAGCAGCAACGAGCAGCCAGCAGGCAAGTGCGCAAGCTGCCGGAGAACACTGAGCTCCCAGGTGGTGACGTTACAAGGGGGCTCAGTGCCACATTCCCACCAAGTGCTGCTGGGCAGGACAGTCCACCCACGGTGGACCAGTAAGACAAGAGAAGTTCTTGACCCTGAACAGCTGAGAAAGTACGTTGGCAGCACAAGAAGCAGCAGACAAGGGAGGTCAGTTCTGAAAAGAAGAACCTCCTTAACTGCATAAATGAGGGACAGACACACACAAAGTTGTCTCTAAAGACCAACTTTTGATCTTAAGGGTCCTCTGAAAAGTACCCCTAGAAACTCTGTCAAGTACAGCTCTGCTCCACTGCTTTTCTTAGGGCTTTTCTTTTCTATTGAACAGGTATTTTTGGGTATCCCCAGGGGGCAGCCGTTGAACATAGCCAGCCAGGAGAATGTAACACGAAGCACAGCCTGTGCCAGGGTGCCATTCGGCAGAGTACCCAGCGTGTCACCTCCTCCCTGCCCTGCTTGGTGGCACTCCATGCGTGAGGGGGCTCCCCGTGCTGTGACACCCCACAGCACGTTTGTTTTGGCAGCTTCCCCAAGGAACACAAACCTCAGACAAGCCAAGGGGTGATGAGGGCAAGAGAAGGGCAGAAGCATCCCTTCAGCTGTGCCAGGGGCTTGGTTTTTCTCTCCTGCAGATGAGGCAGCGCAGCCAGGGCTGCCAGCGCTGACTCGTGTGTTAGAGCAGTCTGGGTTATTTCATAGACATGCGTATTTACCATCCTAAGCTTTGTATCTTAGCCCCATGACTGAAATACACATACAAACAACCTTTCTGACTGTGGTACTGAATGTTAACTTGTTTGTTTTTTTTTTTTCCCTTTCCTAACAGCTGAATATATAAATATCATTACAAATCATGCCATTTCCCCACTTTCTGTTAACTGTTTCAGTCTCTCGTGTGTCAAACAATGTGTTCAGCAGATGACTGAACCAAGCTGAACTGTACACAGCCCAAGAAAGGGAGTGTGATGTTAAACCAGCGGTGAGTCCCAGCTCTGCAGTCTTACTCAGCAGTGGTGCAAACAGGAGTAGTCCAAACCCAGTGAAGTCCACGAGACACCTTCAGTGGGGCTCTGGCCTGAGCTGCAATGTAGCAGCTGTGCTCTAGTTAGGAGTAGCCTTTTTTGTTCCCCTCCTACTAAGAAAAAGACAATCCTGTCATTAGAATTAGCATTCTGGCTTCTTCATTATTCTCAAAATATTTAAGTCAATTTAAAGGGAAAATTAATCACGTGATGGCATCTGCATGTGTGCTTACTGATGCTGTGAGCTCTCCAGCCCCCACCCTGGAGGAGCTGTGTAGGTGGTCCAAATCAGGATACTCTTCTGGGTCTTTCAGTGCTCCTACAGGTAGGTAAGATCAGGGAATGGAGGAAGATGGAACCTAACAGCCTCTTGTACCTATGACCCCATTTGTACTAAAGCCATGCAGTGTCACCCTCCGTGTTCTCCTCCTGCCAGGAAAGGAACAAAAGCTGATGCGTTGAAGACGGGATTTGTCTGGTCTGGGGGGTTCTTTTGCCTCAGTGTACTTTGAAACACACCAATCCTACATTAGCGAGCTCTCATATTAAGCCATTCCTTATAGGAATGAAGCGAGGGAAATTAAAAGGTTACACTTTATTTTAATAAAAATTAAAAGCTTTGTTGCTGAATGCATGTGTCTGTCTGATGATTTGGGTGTGGGGGAGGTGATGTTTTGCCAGAGTCTCATGCCTCTGACTCTGTCTGGCCCTCAGCAGTGCTGATACTGCTCCTTTGCAGCCGCTGGGCCAGGTTCCACAGCTCACTGCTGAGTGCTGCAAGAGATGGAGGCAGCGAGACCCTGCAGGCTGCATGTGGGTCCCCAAACCTCCCATATGTACTGAACTACAAGTAAATTGAATGCAGCCTCACGCACCAGGGCTCTGCCCATCCTTCACAGCCCACCACCACCGGGAGCACATCCGCTCCTCGTGCCAGCGAGGAGGGCCAAGGGCTGGTGGATGGTGCCTGGGCTGACTCAGACTACTGGCAAAGCAATACCAGCGCTGGGTTGCTGTGACTCATGAAAGATTTTAATTTTATTGGGTTTTTTTAATCCTGATGCAGGCACTTCTTGGATTAAGACTTATTAAGATCTGGCATCAGGGATACAGCTTTGCAGCTGACTGCAAAACAGCAAAGTGAGCAGTGTGAGGGAGCAAAGTATGTCACGGTGCTAAGGGGCAGCACTGCATTTTCTGGTGGCATTTGGGTGCTCAGTCTTCAGGTGGGACCCAGCAGATTTGCCAGGTGAACTCACAAGTTCACCTTTTACAGTCCTTTGGTTCATGCACACTGGGTGCTGCTGGTTCGTGCTCCATCTCTGGTGTGAAACAAGGGGCCATGGCTACTGTGGGAGGGTGCAGAATACATCTCCTCAAAGGGATGAAGCCCCATGAATTGTCAGCAGCATTAGCTTAATCCTAGAAAAGCCACGTTGGAGTAGACATCCTTGCAGAATGAAGAGTTTCATGCCTGCAGTGCTAGCAAATAACCATGAATGAATGCTACTTTTGGCCCTGCAGCATGAAAAAAAACCAGCACTGGGACAGCAAACTGCAGCTCAGCAGCTGTAGAGAAAAACAGACTGATGACACACACCATATTGCTGTGCTCCATCAAGTTCCTATTGTCCTACAATAGCAAGTCCTTTGTATTTTTCAAAAGGCACATAATTGATTCCAGCACGCACAGAGTTTTACCAAAGTGACAAAACCCACTCATTATGTCCGTTAGTCAAAGCCTGGCTTTTAATAAAGTTTCAATTCACCTATTGAGATGACAGATGAGGAAACAAATATAACAGGAACCTTTTAAACAAATTATTTTTGGAAGCTGTGTAAAGCTGTGATGCGCACATTGCCAGACATAAATGATACTCAGAGGAGAGTGAGTTTCACCCAGGGCAGCTGTTGTTATGGGTGATGCTCATTACTTTTGATCAGCTGCTGGAGAGTGTTGGTTTTGTTGTGGATGGTGGTTGTTTTTCTTTGACACAGCACACGGATGATTGTGGCCATTTATCTCTAACTATAATAACTATAACAAATGCCACACATGTCTGCATATATACCAATACCAGCGGGGAGTTATAGTTGTTCCACTGAACCACCTAGTGCTTCACAATTGTAGCACCCTAGTTTTGCCCCAAGGAAAAAGGAAAAAAGGAAAAAAATATATTCCTCTCTCTCATATGGGACAGAGACTCACAACACACGTGAGCAAAGCTGCCTCTTCTACATGTCCACCTTGGTGACAGCATGCATGGGCCTGGACCTACAAATTTCAGCAGCTGGCAACAATAATCATCTAAAAACCACGACTATGAGAGTTAAGGATGCGTTAACTGGTAAAGGGACAGCGTTAAAGGGAATGGCACAAAGTCAGACACAACTTTGCTCATACAGCACACGTGCACAGCCATCTCCTACCTCACACCAACCTCAATTAAATACTAAAAAACACTGACACAGGTATCGTCCCGTCAGGTGCAAGCTGGACAGAAGTTGCTGTCCCACAGTGACGAGGGCCAGAACGAGCACAGGCTGTGGCAGCCTCACAGCAGGTGCTCCAGGGAAGCAAAGCATCCTCGGCTCTCCCTGGCACCTACAAGCCACAGCCTTAGAAGACAACAAAGCCTTGGGGTGGAAGATGACAGAGGGTCATGGAAGGGCTGATGGGTAGAGAAATCCAGCATCATTCTGCTAACCCATCTGAGGCTGAGCAAAGCCCCTCAGTTTCCTAGCACAGCTAAGCCAGCACCTACAAGAGTCAAATCCACATAAGCTGGGACGCAGAAGGGGCAGGGACAGGGATCTGAAGCTTTAAGTCTGTGTTTGCTATCAGGCCACTTCCAAATGCTGACATCCACTGGGGACTGGCTGCTTTACAGGGAGACCTGCCCCCACTCCAGGACACATCTCACATTTTGTTCTAGTCCCTGCCTCTTGTTTACTGCTGTTGGCACAGGCATCCAGGCAGTCTGTTTATTTATTGGCATTTTGTTGACTTACACATTAATGTCTTCTTTGTTACAGAAAGCCTCCAACAAAACTAGAGTTGTCAGTCAGCTCCTTGAACCCTGCTTGGCTCTCAACAGTCTCATTACAGCCGTATTTAACAAACAGAACTTGTGGGCCAACTTTTATTACCCAGTGCCAAATGTGAGCTTTATTTTTTTGTCTTAAAATGTTTTTTAAACTGCATTAACTCCACGCATCCCAAACATCTAACCATGAAATCTCTTCCTGTATGGAACTGCAGTGCAGAGCACCATCTCCTGTGCACAGCCAAGGGAGAGATCTGCCTGAGGGTGGCCAGGCCCAGCACTGCACCAGCCAGCAGGACATGCTGCAGTGCCCAGAAATGGGGTTCCCTGTTGTTTCATTTAAGGACAGCCCCACCAGTGGCTTCCCACCAGTGAGTGCTGGAACAGCAGCCAGTAACACCAGTACTATTTGGGATAGATGGTGCAGCCACTGTGAGTAATAAGCAGGCTCTGCTCAGTCTCTCCCACTTTTCTCCTTCTACCCTTCCTGACTCTGTCTCCTGTGCCTCCAGCCGTCTCTCCTCATCAACTCCTCTTCTCCAGCTTCTGCAGCCACTGCACACAGCAACAGCAAAACCACCTTCCCATGCCAGAGCAGCTGAACAGCCTGCAACAGCAGCCTGGCAAGATCCAGGAGATACACAGTGGCCACAAGGCTGGTCCTGACAGTTTTGGCTCATTTTTCCATCCTGAATCAAGAGGGAGGGTGGCCAAGACTCCTCCTGGGACAGTAGTTGGCCATGAAATGACACACTCATCTTCTTCCTCATCTTCTGTACAAAGGCTGCAAAGAGTATGTCCCCCTTCTGTGTCCCATCTTCAATCTCACACGTTTCCATAAAGCAGGTTTTTTTTTTAAAGCTACATAATCATCTGTTAGTATATTTGTTTTTAGTATGAGCGTCACAAGGATGAATGAGTTATTAGGGTTAAGTTTACCTACTGAAGAGCAGGGGACAGAGATCCAGAATCCCCGTTGTGCACCATGGCCTCAGGACAATTTATGCCTTGTGCTCACCCACTCATCAGAGGGGAAAAGCAAACAAATTATTCCTACTGACAATGCTGTAGACATGATGAATTATAGGAAGAGGTAAGAAGCACACATTTTGTACCTGAACAAAACAAAGCAACGGTGCGATTTATATATAATAGGTAATTTTTATTTAAAAAAAAAACATTGCAACTGACAGAAAAAATAAACTCCATGAAATGTGCCATACATTCAAAGAGATGTATTTAAAGTAATTGATTTCTTATTCTCTGAGGTGATCATTGAAACAGATACTTCCTGACAATCACAGAACAAAACCAAAGTTCTGTAACACTTTGTCCCTAAAGTACCTTGCAAGATGAAGTTAAAGAGTTCCTGGCCAAGAGTCCTGCCTTGCTAAATGCCACATACAGAAGATGACTCAGACATGGTTTCACTGGCTTCTCTTCCAGCATTTGCAGCTCTGCTGTGAATGAGTCTGGTCTGCAGAGCTCGCTGGTTTGGGTACTGATGACAGACTCAAGAATCTGCCCAAGGAAGAGTCCCAAAAGGAAAAAGCAGAAGTTGTTATATCCTCAGTAATATCTGTAGTTCAAAGCCAAAGGGGTGGCCAAAAGTGTGCATTCCCAGGTGAAGCTATAACATACAGAAGTATGTTTCTTACAAACCATTAATTTCTTACATCCCCGTTTCACAGAGTATTAGAAAAAGACCACCACGTACAAAAATCTTACCATTACAAGTTATTAAAAAAAACCTTCAGACCATTAAAACACACAAGAAAGTGTTTGTCTGCAAACAGTAGAAATACAATCCTCATTAAAGCAGCATACCGAAGAAGCCAGTTGTTAAGTAAGTTTTCAATTAAAAAAGACAAAAGCCCAGATGTTCCTGTAACACAACTAGAACATTGGAGAAGAGAGAGGAACAGAACATTCATAGTCTGCCATGCCGAGTACATTGTCTTTGTAAGGTCACTTCAGGCCTAAAAGAGTACGGTATTGAACAAGGAGCATGGAGTCAGTGCCTGGGCAGAGGGTGATTCCCCTCCACTGGACAAGTTTGCCACAGATCAAGACAGTCCAGACTCAAATTGTGAGGTTCCCAAATAAAGCACAGCAGGGGAAGTATCTGATTTACACGCTGAAGTTATCAAATCTCAGACTTGCTGCCACCGATAAGAAAACATAAACTTTTGGGGCTATTCTCAGAGAAAAAAAGGGATTCTGAAAAGTCTGTGCCAGCTCTTGCCTGCGGTCAGACAGGACTCACCGGGCAGAGGGAGGAAGCCTCATGAAGAGGGAAGCAGCAGAGGCATGGCTGTTCCTGGGACTAAGGGTCTTGCTATGGTCACCTCATACCACCTGGGGTGGGTTTATGACTTACTTCAGCTGGCAGAAGCCCAGGGGCTCAGTCACAGCCCCCCGTGGGCCCTCACCAAACTGGAGCTGCTGGTGACGTGCAGCTCTCAGAAAGTGCACAGTGACCTGTGCTGGCAAACAGCCATTAGAGACAACATCTGCATAAACTCTGCTCTTTCAGCTTTTTCAGTCCCTCTGTCTAAGTACAGACTGCTGATTCTTCCGAGAGCCTAAAAGTTCACAACAGTAAAAGGAAAATGTGGACTCCTTCCCTGCTGGGTCAACGCAGGAAAGAGCCCAAAACATAAACTGGTTATTGTTTGGCATTAACAACATGAACGTGAATCTCAGCCTCAACAAATCAAGCTGTCATGTGCTAATCCTACTCCACAGGATACAGCTTTTTCTCTGTCTCAAACTTTTCAATATCTGAGCCAATGGAAGTGGACCTGCTTCTGCCTTTATGGCTCAAATGCCATCTAGAAATACTTGCTTGGCAATACTGGCAACACTGCCAATATACAGACTTTATATTATATAAATAGGTAAAAGTTTCAGACAAAATATCCTATAATTTCTGTGGTGTAACATTTTTAAATAGCATTAAAAACACAAACCATCCAGCCCTTGTGATTAAATATACAAACATCTGTGAGTTGATAAGGCTCATAGGTACTTATGCAAAAATAAAGTGCCCCTCCCCCCCACCGAGAAACAGTTCTGTACAGCTAAGTCTGAAAACAGAGCGAGCAAGTTATTTAAAATAAAACTTCCTGAGCTGGAAGTGCAGCCAGGTTTTCAACCCTTGTTCTCATTTCTCCTTTTGACTCAGCAGCCCCAGAGTATTTACAAGTGGAAGAGGAGCCCTGCCATGGCTGACTCCACAGCACTGTTGACCTGCAGCCTGTCCAGCTAAGTTCCTCACAGGGCCTTGGTGCTGGCTGGGTGTGCAGTGTGGGACACAGGCTTCTGAGGGTAGTAGCTGTACAAGTAAACCTGCAACAGGATAGCGATGTCCACAAAAACCTGCAGGAGTCCACAGATGGAGAACTGGAAAGGGGCCTGATTCAGGATGAAGTAAACAGTCTTGAACGTGTCCCCACTGGTCCACATCAGCACCATCTTGATGCTGAAAGACAGAAAAGAAGGGAAGGGTATTTACTGAGAAGAACCTGCCTTCAGATTAGACCTGCTGTGCCAGAGGATCCCCCCCTTTTTCAGCAAGGCTTTATAACTCCACAGTGGGTTGGGACTCCCCTCAACATGGGCAGATAGCATGCCCAGCCAAGAGGTGCGGCACTGTACCTGGAAGGGAGCACCAAGTTCTCTACTCCACAGACTGCAGCACTCTTATCTCAGCAATTACAGCTCCAAATACCTGTGGCTATGAAGGTACCCAACATTTTAAAGTAGCCAGCTAGGACATTTGACCCAGTGGTGCTCTGTAAACGTGACTGCCACATGCTGACATCACGGACCATAAACCAAAGTAATGCAGTGCATGGAAAACAACAGCAATTCATCCCAGAAGTTGCTCCTTGCGTGTGTGCCATTTTGGGCTCACGCAAGGTGAGGTAACACGCAGACCGCTCCCTCACGCACGCACACCTTTTTACCGCGTGCTGAAACAAACACTCCTGGTGGACAGAAGAAACCACCCCCTGCTGCAAGAAAATGCAAACCCAAAACAAGCAGAAAGACAGATTGTCCAGTAATACAGAAAGAGGAGAAACGTCACGCCTGCAGCTGTTACTGGAAGGATGAGCATCACTAGGGATTTTTATCAAGGACATGGACCAAGAGCAATGCTCTTGATGGCCATCCTTGCTTTCATCTTGCTGTGCTGCTGAGCCATCCCCCGTCCTGCAGTCCAGTTTCTGCTCCCCCGCATCAGGAGAAACTCTGGGGAATAGAAGTGAGTTCAAATACACCAAATTTTTTTCAGTGTCCTCTACAAAATGCGAATAACCAAACCTTGAAGGCTGTTTCTGAGCTTTTCATGCACTTCTATCAGGAGAGCTTTTTAAGTGGCTGGATAAGCGGTAGTGGACAAAAGCTTTGCAGTTCACAGTGTGAGCACTGCGCGTGATTTGTCATAATTACAAGCAATTACATTTTGCCAGCAGAGACTCCAATTCATCAAACACAGTCAGGTCCATGCAGCAGGGTAGGACTTCATGTTCATTTTTCAAGCATTCAGGCAGGAGCCAGCACAATCTGTATTTTGGACAGAAGCACGCAATGCTGCCGCAAGCCAAATGCTGCAGCCCACTCTATCCCCATATGGGAAGGGTGGCCATGAGCATCAGTTTATACAGCCCCACTGAACCGTGGGAACAAGAGCTTTTCTGTAACTCAGGTCATGTAGCCGAGAGCATTACACAGGTCTGCAGTTAGGACCTTCCAAAGAGTCTCTGTCTGGAAGCGCAAGCAAGGACAGAGGGTTGAGTGAGCAGTCACTCCCCACTCAAGGTCATCCTAAAAATGCAAATAAATAATCAGAGAAGGAAAACAACTGCTGAACCCACAATATCATTTGTGCTTGGTGCAAACAGCACGTACCACCTGCCCTGTGCACATTCCCAGTCACTCCAAGTCACCTTACTTCACACTTAGGGGAGCTTTTTATAGATGCAGGCAAGCGGTTGCAACTGATTGAGATTTTAATTAGGAAGGGCAATAAGCTCTGAGGGTAATAAAGCTGGTACCTTGCTTGCTGGCAGCAAGCTTTCTTTCTCCTCTAATTTTAAGCTCCTGATTGTTTGCTGGGTGTGAATCTGTCATGGCGTGGCTGGGGATCCTCTCTAAAAGCACATGCCCAACCTGGCCAATCAAACCAACTGCTCACTGTTGACAGAAAGGCAATTCATGGATGCCGTGGAACAGCTGAATGGGAATTTAAGGATATTTATCACAAATTCCCCACGGAGAAAGCTAGCTGGGTTTTTTTAAGTGATCCTGCAGTGCAGTGAAGATGTGGAGAACGAGATACACACTGCCAGAAAATGTACAGCCCACAAAGGAGTTAACCCCCACAAAGAAAGAACAATCAATCACTGAGGGACACCCGCACTTCAGCAGCATCACAGGAGCCGAGCACACCTCTAGCTGTGTCACATGCTGTGCCAAGTTTGCCAAAGCAATTCTGGGTTTTGCCAGGAAGCCACCAGTGAACTCCAAATTCTGCAATACTGGTTGAGTAACTTGGTTCATGCTCCAATAGCCTTTGCACGTTTCAGAGCCCCACTCTTCAGCTCATACACCTGACACTCAAGGAAATCATCATCATGCCTGGAGTTCTCACCAGGACACAACAATGCTCTACAGACAGGAAAAACTCAACTTGATATCGGCAAAACTGATTTTAAAAAATGCAACAGATAGATTAAAGAGCTACTACCACTGGTCTGCCACCGAACCAAAAAACGTGCATCCTCCTCTGTCCACTTGATGTCCCACAAAACTTAGTGCTGCAGTTGCACCGAGGTTCTCAGAGCACAGGGCTGATGCAAATCAGTGACTGTGGGAGTGCCAGATGCTCCCCAGAGGAGAGAGTGGGACTGAACAAAAGGGACACGTCCAGCACAGACTGGAAGGCGTGTGGGGTAACCACAAACCACTTGGCAAGACAATGGGGACAGAGATGCAAGACGTGAGACAAGGCAATGAAGATCCACAGAGAAAAGCCAAGGAGACATCAGAGAAGCCAAAAGGTTGGTCAGATGAGAACGGGACAGGAAAAAGAGACTGGAGCAGGACAGGGAATGACAGGAACGGAAAGAGAACTGGGAACATGGTACAAGTCCTTGGAAACAATCTCACTTTGGGATGGACAGACAGAGAAGTATAACCAGAGACAAAAATGTTCAGGTTGTATTGGGTTTGCATGCCTAGGTTTTGGTAGCGGGTGGGTGAGGAGGGCCTACAAAGCACCCTCTCTAATTAAATATGTGTCTCACTCCTCCAGTGCCCACCCCAGGGTGGGGAAAAACTACTGTTGTTGGCTCTCTCCCCTATCAACGAGAACCCATTTGCACACACAGCCTGGAAGTTTTAGCTCACTGAGAAACCCATCGAGTGTCCACGAGGCATCTCAGGGAGAACAGAGCTGCCCCTGCCCCCACTACCACATCACATCACAGGTCCGTACTTCAGGAGGCAAGGAGACAGGGTGAATGAAGTTTACACCATCGACATGGCTTCTGTCAAGTCCTAATTTCCAGATGCTCAGTACAACAGCAGTCCTCTCCCCTTATCTGGGCTTTGCAATTGTTCTGTCCCCGCTGCTCGCACAATGTTGCTCGCAGCGACGCAACTGCGCTCGCGTGACTACGCACGATGGATGGCGTGGACACACCATCCCTGTTCTCACACTCCCAGCCACCATGGTGCTTCAGGACGGCACAGAGAAACCAGTTTTTGTTCACAGCTGCTCAACTCCGTCCAGTCACGTGGGGAAAAGAGGCAGTTCCTGTATTATTCTCATTTTCCGCTGGACAGCTTTCCAGCCACTCATCCCCCAGCCTGTAGCGCTGCACGGGGTTGTTGTGACCGAGTGCACTTGGTCTTGTTGAGCCTCGTACAAGTGGCCTCAGCCCATCGACCTGCACTTTTGCAGTGCTGTCTGCCGGGTGCTGGGGGCTGGCAGGTCACAGGTGCACGCCTGGCCCTCGGCCTCAACGTGCAAGAGAAAATGCTGCGTTGTCAACACAGATGAGGCTGTCAGGGCCCACCACCAAGACCACCCGAGACTGGGCAGTCCAGCACGCGCAACGAAAATTTCGCAACCTATCTCACAAAGACCAACTTCGTGCTCTCTCTCCCCGACATCTGCAAAGTCACGCAAGTGAAGCTGTTCTGTGCAGCACTGGCTACACAGTAAAGCAGGATTTAGGAGTAAATACACGGGTATCTTTCCTGAAACAGCCCAGAACTAAGCTGGGGAGATGCAGAATGCAGGAAACGCTCACCTTGTTCCTATGGAGGATACAGTCTAGTAGGACAGCACAACTGCTCTCAGCACAAGTGAGCGAGCAGGTTAGGGGGGACTGTGCCACAGAGCAACCTGGGGATGCAGAAATAAACAAATGGCAGCATTTGGCTGGGTGACAACAGAGGTGCCAACTTGAGAAGCAGGAGGCAGGAACTGTGCTCAAATAGCTGGTATTGCCAGAGGCAGAGGCAGGCTTGCGGTAAAAATAGCACTTCCCAGTAATGTAAATCAGTACTGCGGTATCCAATGACAACAAACCTCCTAAAAAGCAAGCGCTTTCCCTACAGCTGAGCTCAGTACAAGGAGCTGCTAATGCGGTAGCAGTTAAGCGGCCAAGTGTGAGCAAATTGCAACTGACCACAAAGAGGGAAAAGCCGGAATTTTTCAACTGCTCTTAAAACCTGAAAGAGCACTTATTTATTCTGCCGTTGGAACTAAATTCTCAGAGACACCAGCACTGCTGATCAGACACTACACTAAGGGTGGATTGCTCCATGCCCTGCGGCGCTGCTGTTGTCTACCACTGGTAGTAGATTTCATAAGCACGCTGTTGCACCCATCTTCAGTCGCTGAATAAATAAATGACATGCTGGAAAACAGAATTCACTTTTCTCATGAAATTATTTGCTTCGTTCGTGTTCCTTGTGTATTGTGTATTAACTTGGAAGTGACAGCAACTAGAGGTAAAACCACCTATCAGTACATCGGTGCCTGCACTCAGCCAACAAAACCGTAATTTTTACAAAATACCTCTGGAATTATTCAGATGTAGAAAGAGCTTGTAAAGTGCACTCAAAAGAGAAAAAAAAATCCAAAACATTTTCCATTGCTTCTCTTTGTGGAACAGCCATATCAGCCAGATATTTAGGCTCAATCCACCGTATCCAGGATTAACGCTACTCCGATCAAAGCTTTTCAGCATTTTCATTCCCTCTGCTCAAAACCTGGCTGAAACAGTCTCAAGTCTCTGATTTTTCCATCAGAGTCTTTGCACACAACATTAGCCACTTCTTGGTCATTATGCCTTTTTTCTTCCTTCATCTGAAAGAACAAAAACTACCAAAAAGAAGGATCTTTTAAAAAAGATATGTGAAGCCCCTCTTCATCCTACCCAGGTAAACCAGGCTGCTTAAAGACTAGTTTGCAACCATCCATCAGAACAGCTTACAAACAGCAGCAGTCTGAAGAACACGGGCTGGTACTCAGCACAAAACCTACACGAGAAGAAAGACACGGCAGCATTCGCTTCCCGCTTGCACTGCAGATTTTCTCACATCAGTGTTATGACTCTGCATGTTTGTAGCTTAACACACAAACCCAAAAATATCTCGCAAGCTGGAAGGCACAAAGACGGTGACTTCCGTTGAGAAATCCTGTAGTGGTTGGACCAGACATTTCAGCACAAATAGCAACAGGAGGTACGTGGTGCCCTGATGTAATTACATCCTGCTACAGTCACAAACGCAGGGCTAATTGTGCTCAGATAGTCAATGAACTCAAAACTCCTGAGTTATTTTCAACAACAGAAAAACTAGTAAACTTACTGATTGTTATCTACTTTGAAAGTTGCTGCTTTTTTTTTTTGTTTTTTTTTTAATGTCAGGCAACGGGAACTAAAAAGAGAAGGGAACTAAGAAAAAGAAGAATTAGACTGGACTCTTGTTGTTCAAGAATCAGTACAAATTCACCACAACTTCCCCTCATCATAGCCAAATACTAGTCCATGACACAGGTTTTGTGAATCAGAAAATCTGATTAGATTGACACAGTTTCAGAGACATTTCTTCACATATTAGCACTTGACTTTCATATATGTTAAAAATGATGACAGCTCTTTAAATGATTGGGGATATAAAAGCAGAATAAAATCATTTAAGAGCTCACAAGATAGTATTTCCTTCAGGAATAAGTCCACATTCAAACAGTATGTGAGTATTCTGAACACTGCATTTGGTTTTGGGAAGTGAGGAAGAGGGTACAGAAGGTATCTATCTCTCCTGCAACCTTTTAAGCTGTTACCTCCCACAAGACATTTGCATGGGAATGTCTGGAAGAGAAAGCAGATTTGGTTATAACATCCTGACTTTGGAAAACTTTCAGCTCCAAAATAGTCTGCTTAGAAAAGACAACAAGAATCCGTAACACTGCACTTCAATCAGAGGCTAGCCTGCCTACAGCAGCGAAACACAGACCAGAAAACACAAAACACGAATGCCATGTTATTTTTAACACTGCACAAACCAAACAAAAATTAATAAATAGAGCATTTGTTCCTAACAAAATGCCATATGGCTTAACAAAAAAAAAAAAAAGAAGAACCCCTTATGCTAACAAAAAACTATTAATATGCCAAAAATTATTTAAAAGATGAAAAAAAAAAAAAAAAAAGGTGACTAAAAAAACATTGGGATCAGATACCCAAATTGTCTGAAGCTTAAAAATCTGGAAACTAAGTGCGCATACCCGAAGGCAAGTCCTTCTGTGTGCACAAGCATAGATCTTGTTTTAAATATTGCACAGCCAGCTGGGAATCCAAGCAAGAAACTGCTCGCAAGTCCTACGTGCTCTGCTCAGTGTGGCTGCCTTACCTCACTCCTCAACAATTCCTCTGAGGCTGGAGCAGCACCGACCACCTCGAGAGAAAGACATTTGTCCGTCCCCATGATTCTAGCAGGAGTTGAGAAGAGCATGCAGGAAGAGAGATCCAGCATTTATTTTGGACCTCCCTAACCAAGCTAAAGCAGTTGTTATCCTTGAGCAATGGATACCACAGTGGGCTGCAATCCAAGAGCAAACTACCTGAAAGTTTCTGTCGTTTTCAGGGACTGTACACATTGCTGAGGAAAGATGAAATGGAGGATTTCATTCTGGAACATCATCAGGCCAACAAACTCAAAAAGATGCAGTTAAACAACAAGGTTTCACGGAAAAATAGTGTACGTGGGTATTTGTCAATTACTTCTCCTTGTGAATATTTGTCTTCTAAACTCCCAAGAGTGGCAGGGTGTCACTCTGACCCCATGCAGCACACCCATCCAAAACCCAGTATTTGTTAGAACATGTCTGTGAAAGGAACAGTCAAGGGGAAACTACAAGACATGCCACACAGGGCTGGTGGATGGTCCACGATCACTGGTATGGCCTCTGGCTATTTCAAACACCTATACCTAAAGTTTGGTTTGTCCTGGTCCAAAAACTGGCACACCTTAACAGCTACGAAGTATTTCTAGTACTCTACAACTTGTGCTGCTGAAAGAAGGACAGCAGCTTGAAACCCCCCAAGTTCCATGAAGCAGGTGTGAAAATAAATCTCTTCTGCAGATCAGAGGAAAGACTTGAACCACAATTTACACCAGTGCCCTTCCTTCCAGGAGACACCAGATGGATGCTGGTCTAGGTGTTAAGCTCAGGTCTGCTCAGACATGTGGTATGAACATGGATCAGACGGGCTCTGATTCTGCTGCTGGTAGACTGGGAAGATTAGAGACCTGCTGCCACGGCAGGGAGGGGCTTTCCTCAGGTGCCAGGGCAGCAGATCCTGCCCTGCGCTGCTCACAGTAATACAGCCAGCTGCCAGTGCACTTGGTAGTGTCAATTTAAAGAAAATGGTGAAGAGCACACCTACACTACACCACCCTTCAATCTCACTCGTGAAGTTGTTCTCGAGGATCTGTCCTCCCTTCCCTGTCTCTCACCTCCCACTCAAGGCACTACCATCAGTGGAGCTGTAGGCACAGCTGCTGGCTCATTCTGCTCTAGATGCTCTCCTGCTGCCCATCTTCTCTCCAGCCACTTGGCACGGCCCACGCACCCAAAAGTGGGTGGTAAAAGGACCATCCCCACGCCCTTGCTGCCATGCAGCTGGCCAGAAGCAAATCCCAGGAAGCAGCCAGCACTCCTTCCTAGGGCTTGCTTCCCTGCAGGGTGAATTGGCCCTCCATGACCCACAGGGCCAATGCCAAGAGATGGCAACATAATACCCCTGTGTAACACCATTCAGTGTATTTCCTTCTCTGGTTCTAAATAACTTGGGACACATTCCATTTGAAAGGTAATAAAAAGCACAGTTGTGTATCCCAAGGCTGAAATCAACTCTTTTAAATCTTCCTTCCTGTCCTGAACAACAAAGAAATAATCAGGCTCTTCATCCAACTTAACATGAGGTAATTTGAGTGCATTTTCCCTTCATCTTCATATGGTAACCAATACGTAGCCTGAGCACACTTCTAGTATTCCAATTCAATAACTGCAATTATCACTTTGGTCAACATACACAAGATAGCAGTCTCATTACCTTGTTCTAGAGGACTAGTGTTCAGTTGTCTTCAAAGACAGCACTCCCAAGGACAAAATCTAATGACATTGCAGCCATCAGTTTTCATGAAAAATCACATCCATCAGTTAGTAAAATGCTCCTTACGTTCTACAAAAATACTGGAGAAATGAAAACCCCAAACACACTAGTGTTGTAAAATAAGAGCGATCACTCAGGACCAAAGTCCTGCCTCCCAGTCAGTTTACTGCATGGAAATAAGGTTAAGATTTTTGCAAGAAACAAAGCCTGTATTCTTCTCCAAAACACCTTGTAAGGAAATAATGGTGGACCTGGCAGTGTTAGGTTAACGGCTGGACTTGGTGATCTTAGAGGTCTTTTCCACCCTTACCCATTCTACGAAATAATCCCTTGCAATTTCAACATGACAGAATGTCAGCACCTGATTCTTCATATGAAAATTCCAGGTTTCCCCTTTTCCTCTCACATGCAGATGTGCACACAGAGCACTACAGGGCTGAAGTTAATGGTGACAGTGACACACCACACACATCTGTGCGCTGTCCTGCCCAGCTGGAAGGACATGTTTTATCAGCAGGTGCCACCATAAACCAACCCTTTCTGAGCCACTTTCCACATGCAGTATTACCACTGACCCACGGTGGCTGCAGCAGGACTTTCAAGTGCTTTAAAGCCATGCTCTACTGCAGACAGAACTGAACGCTGGAGGGAGGAAATAAAAGCATCACAATCACATCCCACACACAGTGGCATGAAACAAATCTTAAAATTTCAGCCCAAGCCGGATCTTTGCATTTCAATAAGGATAGACATCCCCTAGCCTGTCTTCACTGCCAAACTCTTGCAATCTGCCCCTTTGCACACTGTAAAACACTATGAAACACTGTTCTAGGAAATTCTCTAATACAAGACTTAGTATCTGAAGGGACAAGGCTTCTGCAACTACCCTGAAAGCTTGCCTGACGATGCCAGGACATCTGGCTTGGCATATAATTCCATTCCCTTATGCGATGTAGACATGTATCATTCCCAGCCATCCTCCCCAGAACAAATTAAAACCCTACCTTTGAGCCTTGTCGAAACAGCTTTTTCTGACATCAAGTTTTGTTTCTTTCTACATCCCGCTCAAGAATGCTACAAGCATTTCCTCCCCTGTCTCAGTTTTTTGGGCAGATATTTAGGATGTCAGTCTCTGCACTTCCTACTCTTCTTCTTTTTCCTTGCTCCTCTGTGTCTTGAGGAGCAGGGGACCAAATGCACCATTACAGGTCAAACCTGAAACAGAATATCTTTGTAGCCGACCCACCTGGATCTGCCCCACACTCCCATTTTCTATCTGATTTTTCCTACTAGTCTTTCCGGACCAACCTGCAATGGCACTTTCTGGCCTAAGGTCCTTAAATCTCTTTTTCCTGCTGTTCTGGCTCATCTATTAATTACTTAAATTAGTCACGGCTCTGCTAATTTTACAGATTTTCATCACAGTCAGTATTACCATTACGGATATTTGCATCCTTGCATCTCAACCTACATTTCTTCAAACTCAAACCTCAGTTTACTTCCATTCCAAATTTCTAATCCCACTCAGTCCTACTGCACTGAGGGAGACAACTGTGCAACCACATAAGCAGGAACCTTATCTCACTTACACAACTGGCTGAGGTTAACTCTGGTGAAACAATAGAGGTGCTGGGATTTCAAGAACTGAGGCCCTTTTGTTCCCAAATTTGCTAGGTAACGGAGGAAAAAGACACTTTTAGAAAATTTCCATCTCTCAGGTGCCTTCAAGACAAGCTCAACTCTGACCTTTTGTGCCTTGACCTGACCTTAACCATGCAAAATACCTGGCATGACAGTTCCTTGCCAGCAGAAAATGGAGTGCCCAAACCTAATGGAACGGTTTTGCAACAAAAGTACAATAAATTTTCTCTTCGAATTCAGATTTTCAGGGCACAGAGAAAAGCATCAGCTGAAGAGAGCGCTCATTAAACATGCCAGAGCTTTATTCCCATTACTGTACAGAACCCTTGAACTACTTGTAAAAGATGAATGCTTTTGGTTTGAAGTCAACAGCTTTGAATTCATTTTTTGAACTGATGGGATGAGGTGCCGGAGGAAGAGAAATGAGAAAGAGGTTCAGTATTTGCAAGAGCTTTAGCAGTGCACACTGTGCTACAATCTTAGGGATGCTTAAGGGAAGTGGATACTGCTGCTCACACTGTCAGAAGAGCTGTGAGGGTGAGGGAAGGAAGGTCTCCCTCCTGGATTTTTCCACTCGCCTCCTGAAATTCTCAGATGTGCTGAGTGCACAGGGCACAAAGAATGGTCTTTGGAGCTTCACACTGTGCTGCTCCAGGTCTTGAGAGAACAGCTCTGAGGAGACACAGCAGGTGAGCAGAGAGGTGAATGAAGTGCTGACCCCAGCAGAGCAACCCAGAGGCCACTTAGCAGCAGAAAGCCAAGCAGAAAGTGCAGGTCCTTGAACCTGGGGCATCAGTCACAGGTCTGCTGTAAGTGAAAAGAGGGCCTGAAGAAGGGGAGAGAATTTGCTTCCAGGGATCAGAACAAGACTGTTTCAGTCTATCTGTTCACATGCTGACAGACTGCCCTCATCCTGAGTGCACTGACACCAGGTCTGTTTACCTTCCTGATGTAGTAACCCCTCCAAGGGAGAAGAAACTAGAAATCTTCTGAGGACTACACACTACTTTCTTCAGTCTCTTCACTTTGAAACAGGCAGATTTGGAAGGGAATCTGATCTTCCTGGTGTCTATTAGAACCACTAACTACAAGGTTAAGAGAGAAGAGAAGCTGTAAGCAATAAGCCTTACAGTTGTACAAAAACCTGGTCCATCCAGTCATGAAAATTGTTTACTGACTACCCCCCAAACTCTTTCAAACTTGGATGTGTATGCAAAGTCCAGAAAACTCAGAATACCTTATATAAAGGCTACAATAAAGGACAAGAGCAAGCAGCTGAGCAGTGCCGCAGCAGTGGAAAAAGGAAATGTCATCAAAACAAAACAATGAAATAAGTATAACTTCCGAAAAAATTGTATGAATGCTGCCTGGAGCCTTAGAAGCAATGACAACAATTTCTGTAGACCCACAGATAAAACTTAAGATCTGAGTAGAAGAGTATTTAGGAAGACAAAAGAATACAATCACAGAACTACAGTAAATGGTAAGTATAGTTTAAAATAGACAATTTATAAGCACAGTGACTTAGTTCAACATTAACTTAGTTCAACATGAAAAGCAGTGGAACCAAGGAATGGGCTCTACAATGTAAAGTACAAACCCCTTTTAAGTAGTGCTAACAACTCTGCATTTACCCATTACATTCTGGCTCACACTTAAGACCTTGATTTTTCTATTTGCCAGGGTCCCAGATTTACCTTTTAGTTCCTAATTAGTCCCTTGAGAACTACTGTCTCTTTTATAAATTAGTCCCTCGTGATTGTCTACACAAAGCTTTCTGCAGAGAAAACCTGCTTCTTATTGGGTCAGATGATTTGAACCCACAAAGCTATTCTGGCGGGTTTGTGTTTGTTTGTTTGTTTTTAACTAAAACAGCCCTCAAGTCCCATACCCCTCTTCCACCTTCTCTGTTTTATGTGTTTAGTATATGAAGGAGCTGCTATTTTAACAGTAGACACTGTTTAATCAGCACCTGGAGGCTACAACTCCAAAGTCTGACAGAAACAGTTCTCTCTCTGTTCAGCATCCTCCTTGATGTCCAGACTGGACACACTGTACCACTAACTCAGGTCACCACTGTACTGGCCCATGTCTGTTCTGTGTATGTGGCACACTCAGAAAAGGAAATCTCTCACATAGGCATCCATTATCCCTACTCCTATTTCTTCTGCTCTGATCCATGCAATTTCTGACAGTGAAAAACAGCAGCTGGGGAGGAAAAAAACCCATACCATTCAATATTGACATTATCTGCATCATCCTCTTATAGCTTTCCTTCTATTTAGCATTTTTAAAGTCCTTTTCCAGTTATTTTCTCTCAGTCCTTTACTGAGCCTCCCCAAAGCAGCAGCGATAGGTAACAAAGTTGCCCTAACAGATGTGGATTGTCCCTAACATCTCTTTTTAATGGAACTAAATTTATTCTTAAGAAGCTAATGCATAGCTGGTGCCTGAGCAGAAACATCCACCACTCTTGCTACTTCTCTCTAGCTGAGGGGTTTGTTTTCTTTTAAATAGCATTACTCCAAATGAAGTAATTCACTGGAGCTGTTTTACTTATTCACAAATAAAAAACTCCCTGAGGCTAAAAAATCCCAAGAAACCGCAGCAGTGGCATTTTTAGAGCACTTGCCCAATCTCCTTAAACCTCAAATGTCACTAGAGGAAGTGGCCAGACACTGGTTAGCCAGTCCTTTTACATCTGTTCATCACAGCACCTGGCTAACCCAATAGAGGCAGAAAAATCTAGAAGCTTTCATTAATCTTCACAGCATTTGAATAAAGCCAGGATTTGTCTCTGGAACAAACACTGTTCTCAGAAGTCAAAAGTTTCTCTTAAAAAATTATATAAAGAGCTGCATGTGTCATGAAGGAAAAAGCTGTAGAGCAGTACTGAAATAAATGAACCCCACAAGAAAATTTTATCTCCCTAAGAAATACTGTCTTCTAGTACTTTTCATATTATCTATAGAGGGAAAGAGGGAATAATATATTAAATACAGATGTATAATAGAATACATTTAATATAATTTACTTCTTTCAAACTTCTTTACGCCACACTCATTTCACTGGACACATTTCAGATAAACGCTCGGAACCAGCTCACAGCTGCAGTGCACTTTGTAGAACATTTCTGAATGGAAATGCATTCTTAAAATTTGCAACTCTGGACTCCAGCAGCTTCTGAGACAAAAAAATGCTGATTGTTTCTCCTTCAGTGATTTGGTGCTTTTTAAAACGGGATAATCAGTGTGACTGACCCAGTACTGCCACAGGAGGAACTAAATTAATATTTTCTTTTTTCATAGCACAATAACCCGATTGAATGAAATACTGATTATCCTCTTCAGCCTTTGCAGGCTGGATTTCTCAAGACCGGTTCCTATCAACACACAAGCAGAGTCACTGATTGTGCCAACTGTCTCCAGGCAGTGAAATTTTGAGCCTCTGACCCAACATCAGACAAACGTGCCAGTGAAAGTTGTGCAGAAAGGAGGTTCCTTTCGAGCAGACTGAAAGCTGTCCATGAGCTAGGAGAAAGACCTGGGGAACGGCTCGCAGAGGAATGACACAGCCCTTCCCTGGCTGCATCCTTACAACCCTGCAGCTGCACATGCAGCCCTGAGTCAGGCACAGCAAGTGCCCATCCCATGCCCAGAGTGCAGTCAAGGAAGAGAAAACAGTGCACATCAGGGCATCAACAACTGCTGCAAAAGGACCTCACTTTATTGAACCCACGTGTTTCCAAGCTAACAACTGATGAGCGCGTCCAATGGACTGTGACTTCTGAAACTTCAAGATATGCAGCCCAGCTCAGGCCTACTGCCAGACCTCTTTCCTCCTTCTGCCAGACCTGGGGAGATTCTGCCATGCAGCAGCTCTTTAGGCACTGACTGAAAAGAAACTGCTGCTCCGTGGGGTTGGAGCAGCAGCTGCCAGGTGACTCTGACAAGCTTTTGCAAAAAACTTTCAATGAAGTTATTTTTTTTTCCGGAGCACGGCAGGGCAGCAGACAGGAATGCAATACAACAAACTGTCCTGGAGCAAATGGACCCTTGTGCAGTCCCAGGGTTAACTCATCCTTGCGTAGGACCACACCTTCAGATTGGTCAAAGACCTCCAGAAGAACACCCTCCCATCCTCCTCCTTTGGTGGAAGGAGGCCTGTTGGGATTATGATGAGTACATGATAACAGCAGTGCCTGCATGAGCCCGCTCCCTCAGTGGGAGTGCATAAAAAGCACACACTTCCCCCCCTACAGGAGCTCCACAAAAGCTGTTGTCCCCACAAGGATGTGACTCTCCCAGAGCACTGACCAGCAGGCGTGCACTGACCCGTGTGTGCAGCAGTGCTGCTGCCAGATCCAGAGCCAACCTTCTCACCCTCTCCACTGCCTCGTGTTAAACGCTACCTTTCCTCATGACTGCAGTTTATTAGGAAGAGAAGTGACCGACTGGGAGTCAAGTATCTCAGAAGGAGTGAGGACACAAAGACAAATGACAGAATAAGTTCTTGTAAGTTTTTTGTCACAAAGCAAAAGCATCAGATCCCAGCTGTAGCAGAGTCAGCATCTGTGAATCCTGAAAGACGAGAGAGGGGAGGTGTCAAATTTGGAAATATTTTACTACATAATATAAAGAAAATTTACAAGTAATGAGCAATCTCATAATGCCTTTTTTCTCATACAACTCAATGCCTCCTATATTCTAAAGCTCTTGAACTCTGAGACTGTTTTTGTCCTTTTTGTAACATAATCATAATTCTAATCCACCCTAATAATTAAAGTCATTAAATTACTCTTTTACTAGGTGACCTGAAAGAACTAGTTTAGTTCTTGAACAAAATGAAGATTAAGTGATTATTTCTTTGATAGGTATTAACACAATTCATTGCAAAAGCACTTCTGTCAAGGTTAGTACCATAATTTATAGAACTATATTATTTAGGTTTGCAACTTTGAAAAAGTTCTTGAACACCTGAACAGAGGTCTTAGTTTCCATAAAGTACTAATTCCAAAAGTAATCAGGTGAATTGTCAAAGAGAACATAATGAAAATTTCTGTTCCTTAGACTAGCTTAGTTGTTTACTTAATCAGAGGAAAATTTCCACCTATCAGTCATCAGCCCACCAGGACATACTACATGATCTTCCCTCTACAAAAGCTGTTACTCAGCATGCCTCCCCTTTCTGACTTTATTGTTTCCATCTCTTTCCAACTTCTCTGGTTTCCCCTCTCTCAGAACAGGGGAGGATGCTACAGGACCTAGTAGCCATGTCGCTACAAAAAGAAGGAAAATGAGAGAAGAAGGGAGAAATGAAGACATAAATAAAAATAAGGTATGAGGAGCTCTGATCAGATGCGGCCACATACTGTAACCTTATTCTCCATTTCTGACAGTTTACATTTATTAAAGGAACTATTTGCTAAATAGACTTAACATATCAGCTGCTTTGTCCCATTCTGTCCCTTTTCTTAGCCAAGCCATGAGGACCTTTAGACAACCCCTTCTCTGGCAGTAGTATAGGCTGTGATCTTTACTGGGGACATGGACTCCTCTCATGCACCATGGGTGACACAATTACTGTGGTTTAAGAAGTTACCACCTCCAACCAGGACGTGATGATTGTCCAAAAGGTCATTAAATACAGCAGCTTAATTCTCATTGCTATTCCCATTAAGTTTAAAGTCATCACACAGACACTTGAAACTCATCTCTTTCACTTTGCCATGAGGCTTGCTAAGAGCATGGCTGGCAGCCAGCCAGCCGTTTTGGCCCAGCTGATGGGCAGAGGATCCCCAGTGTGATTGCTTCTGACAGTGTAACCATCCCCATACATGTTATTTGTGCACTGAGCAGTAAATAACTGCACGGAGCAGCAGCCATCAGCTAGTCCCCATCTGGTAAACAGCCATGCAAGTTCACAAATTTAGTCCTAAGAGTAGCCTGGCTGGACTGTTACATGCTCCCTCAGTGCTTCCGTGACCGGGGTCTCTTCCCTGACGTGCTTTTAGACAGAGAAGCGGACACAGGAAGGGAAGTTCACAAGAAGTATTTCCAACAGCTCTTTCAACACAAAGCAATACACCAGCAGAAATCACTCACTCTCACAGCAGGAACAGCCCAGTAATGCTTAGAGACCATCTAGTCAATTTACGATTGCACGGGACTAGAAACTGTATGTGGTACCTGCAACGTATATAAAACTGCAATTTACCCTGGAAAAAAGGAAGAGCACTAACATTTGCTTTTGCATGAACGTACTCCAACTGCAAGTACAGCAGCACAGAGCTGTGTATTGTCCCATCAGTCCCCAGACTCATCGGTGTCCAATGCTATATGAAGTACTGAGTCAAGAGTAGAACCAGAGAGGGGAATGCACTCTGGAAAGCCTCTGGGCACAGCCGATAAGGAGAGTGGCTATCCTTGACCTGGATCTGTTTGACAGCAAGGGAACATAAGCTTTTATGCTATTTTATCTTGACTAAACACAGCACTCTCGCCAAGCAGTTTTAGATGAGAATTCTGCAGTTCTGTGCTTAATGCTTTACAAAGAAACTGTTGTTCTGAAGAACAAGGGCTTTTTTTTTTTCTCCTTTTGCTAAGCAGCATATGCAGGAAATTGGAAAACTGAAACTCAGGTCCCCAGAAGGGAGTTAAGGAAAGGCAAAACACTACCTGGCAGTGGTTATCATATTATGGCATTACGATTCACAGACAAAAACTAGAAAGGGAAAAGTCAAACCAGAGCATAAAGAAGGTCTAGTAGGTAAATTGCCGTCTGGATATCACAGGTACAGAATTTTCTAAGGCAGTGTGTGTATGAAATACAACCCAACATTTTGGAAGTAAATCCTGACTCATTCTGTACCAAAGGGGCTCCCATTCAGAAAATGCTTTAAGCGTCAAAGTAACTATCTGAACATTCCCTCAACAACTCTTCAAGCTAGAAGAACACTTTGAATAGCTAGTATAAGCATGCTCAAGCCAAACAAGTAAAGAGAACAACGTGAACAAAGGACAAAATTGCTTTGGTTTGGGTGTGGCAGGGAATAGTTATGTGTAAAGAGGTAAAAATTATCCCAGCAAATGTAAAAGCAATGAAAGAGAAGTCATTACAAAACAATGGAAGAGAAGACAGAGTCACAAACGATCACAGCACCCTGTGAACTTACTGCTGTACTTTCTCTACAGACCAGTGCACTCACGTACGCACCACAGTGAAGGTTTTCTCTCTCTAAAAGCTTTACAAGTTGCCTTTGCAATTTGGAAATCTTAGTGTTATCACTGAGTTATCCAGTAAACAGTATGAGAAGATAATCTAATATAACACTCCAAGAGTGGGCACAAGATTAAAGTTTTCTGTCCCACACTTTCTCATAGAGGGTTTCCTAATAATGACTGTAAACGTCTCATTAGAGCTTTCTTAAACATCAGTTTCAGGCTCTGACACAAAAATAAATACTCATGTTATTTGCTACAAATGTAAGAACGGATTATGACAAACTGATATGTGAGAAAAAGTGACTAGCTAATATACGAGTTACACTGACAGTTATTTGCTGCAGGCTCAAAATATTTTCTTCCTCTTTATTACTTTTGATAGGCATGATCTCTTTAGTCCATTTCTAATTGCCAGTGCGGCACAGCTTGAACTCCAATACGTTGCTAATGGCAACAGCGTTAAGTTTCACGTGTTTGTTTCACCAAAACCTGTTTCACCTTGGAACTGTCCAGCTGCACTTGGATAACGGATCAGGCCTCAGAGATGAAAGGGAGCTCCCAAAGCCTTCAGCAGTGCTGCACCAGCTCCTAATTGGCAGTCAGTCTACTCTGATAGCTGCCGTGTTTTCAAGTAAAAGTAAGAAACGTGACATTGCCCTTCCTGGAAAAGTATTCCAACCCTACACAGGTAACCTACACGAACACACACACACACACACACTTGCTTTATGTTTCACAACCACCCTACCTCATTCCTTCTGTAGATCTGTTCTGGTAGTTGCGGTAGAGCTGGGGGACACCCAGCATGGCCTCGGTGAACACCGCAAGGAAGCCCAGCGTCTCCACAAAGAGTGACGAGTCCAACCAGAGGTAAGTGATGTAACCAGTCACGCCAGTGAAGGTGAGGACACACTGCATGTAGTCTGTAAACTTGCTCCAATGCCAAAAATAGTTCAAGTCAAAATCTGCAACAGAATAGGAAGGGAAGAAGAGTAATGTGTTTCCTCAACCAACTCAAAGTTAATCAGGTGGAATTAAGAACAGGGAAGCATGAGGGAGCCACAGTCAGTCTTTGGTGGTAGGAGATGGTAGAAAATGAGGGAAATAATAAAAAAATAAACCCAAACCAATCAAACAAACACCCCCACCAAAAAAAAAAAAAATCAAACACAAAAACAACATGAAAAATAAAGAGTCTTGATTTCAAAAACATTTTTGGGGGGTGTTCAATAAGGAAACAATAAAACCAAGTCTCGCAAACCAGCAAAATATTTATAAAAAATAACTTTTTTAAAAGGAAGCACTTTAAAAGTACCTTCGGATAAAACATATAAACATATAAAACATGAAGGATACTAGTCTAGTGGGGCTGGCATACGAAATGTTTTACAAAAAACTTCACAATACCAAGAACAGGCCCCGAGCACAGCAATCTAAGTACTCTCTCTCGTAGGTCATTATCTCTACCTTCAAACTGCCTCAGTCCTGAGTGCCATGATCTTGTAATCACAGTGGGGTTGATCAAGGGTTGGACTTGATGATCTCGGGGGTCTCTTCCAACACAGTTAATTCTAGGATTCTATGATTCTAATCCAAGCTCCTTAGAAAGTCACCTCGAAGTGACCTGAGACGTTCACAGCTCTGTTCTCTGGTGCTGTGCAGCTGCCTGTGGTGAAGGGCAAGCTGCTATGTGCAGCTGGCACAGTTTTACTGAGACAGGTACAAGACTGAGGCAAGACTCCCCTCTGGAACAGGGCTTCCCACAGACATCTCCACTTTCCACTCCAAAGGCAAAACATGCTTTGCTCTCACCTTTGCCCTTACCAGCAACTGCAGGGTGAACACCCATTTCTACATGTCTCTCAGAACAAACTACTGTACCACAAAACACGACTTCCTCTCTTGAGAGCAGGAGAGAAAGAATGAACCAACCATGGCACTTGCTTGGTGCATTAACAGCATACCTCTGGAAGATGTGCAGCTGTCTTACTGATGACTAATAAAACATAAAACCCCATAACCACTGACTGTGTAACAAAATAATAACATCATTTTTAATAATAAGAATGCAACAACAACTGTGGGTGCTGTTCCTGCCTCCTTTCTTAAAAGCACTGTAAGTTAAAAATACGTGCTTCAGACCAGCTGGACTCGGTTAACTACCAAGCCAATGAACCACCGTCCTAACAGGATTATTACAACCAGCCCAAATATGTGCAACACACATCACTACAGGATTTCTGTCACTGCCACCTCAGAAGTAGTGAGAAAGCTACAAAAAAAAGTCCTATTGCTAATTCAGGCAATGAAGACATTGACCTCCACTGACTAACAGCAAATTCAGTGCAAATGGGAATACAACAGGCACTTAGCTGCCTAAGGATACATATATATATGCCAAATAATAGTTTCATTTTCTGCATCTTTTCACACCTTCATATCATTATCAGTCTAGCCCTCAGACAGTCCTTACTAACTCCTTTTAATACTTGGCAATCCCATTCCCCAGGACACCTACTGTCTGTACCCAGCTGAATCATTTTATTTTGCCACACAAAAGGGAAGGCAAAACTGGCCAGGAGCCATATCCAACCTGTAAAATTGCCAGCCATCACCTAGACTGAATAAAAAAACCTGTGGCAAACCCACTGTAAATGTAAATGTTGACTTTCAGTATTTTATGGTAGTGGCTCCTCAGCCTCAAGAACTTAGGGATGCAAAACACACAGCACATGTACATCATGCATTGCTAGAGCTTTGTGAAGGTTTTCCTTTTTGGAGATGAAGGAAGAACAAAACAGAATGAAATGAAAAAAGGAACCACAACCACAAAGGCAGGAAAATCGTTACTCGATTTACCTCTATTGCATTTTCTGGAGAGAAGGAGAGTCAACGAGAACCTCTGACAAAGCAGAAG
This sequence comes from Empidonax traillii, assembly GCF_003031625.1. Classification (NCBI taxonomy): domain Eukaryota; kingdom Metazoa; phylum Chordata; class Aves; order Passeriformes; family Tyrannidae; genus Empidonax; species Empidonax traillii. The sequence continues at coordinate 1,373,118 of NW_020955382.1, forward strand.
GAATAGGAAACACTCAAAATTCCCACTGATTTCACTATGCCTGAGCTACACCTGCACAACATATGAAGTAGCAAGAGGCATAACGGAGTAAATTTAAACTACTTTTGCCAGCCTCACCAGCAATACCGAGCAAATGGCCTGACACTACACAACTAATCTGACACTACGCAACCGTCACATTTGCAAGAGATGCTGTCCGGGACAGAGGCCTCTGGGCATGCAATGGGGCCAGAACAGTGAACAGCAGAAGAAAATGAAACCAGTAACTAGTGGCAGCCAGAGGTAAAAATGCACAGAATCACGGAATCACAGAATGGCTTGGGTTGGAAGGGTCCTTCAAGACCCTCTAGCTCCAACTCCCTGCTGTGGGCAGGAACACCTTCCACTAGACCAGGTTACTCAGAGGCCCATCCAGCCTGGCCTTGAACACTTCCAGGGATGGGGGCATCCACAACTTCTCTGGGCAACCCGTGCCAGTGCCTCACCACCCTAGCAGTAAAGATTTTTTTCCTAATATCCAATCTAAACCTGCTCTCTTCCAGTTTGAATCCACTTCCTCTTTGTCCTGTCACTACACGCCCTTGTAAAAAGTCCCTCTCCATCTCTCCTGTAGGCTCCCTTCGGGTACTGGAAGGCCACAATTAGGTCACCCCAAAGTCTTCTCCTTTCCAGGCTGAACAATCCTGATTCTCTCAGCCTTCCCTCATAGCAGATGTGCTCCATCCCTCTAACCATCATGTTGGCCCTCCTCCGGGCTTGCTCCAGCAGGCCAATGTCCTCACAGTGCTGGGGGCACACCCTTTCAGACAGTTCCAGCCCTAGAAGGCACCACGTTGGCCCTCAAGACGGCTATACAGTCAGAGTCAACAGCATTAGTTTGGATCTGGTTGCCATGGGCATGCAGGACCCTTGGCCCCTCACTCATTAAACCTTCCCACCAGCTGTCAGGTCCGCCCTGCATCCACTGTCTATCTCCTCCTGCATGCTCAAGGATCCTTTTTAAAATACCCATCCCTGGACACCAAATCCTTACTTCCCCACGTTCATTTTCATAATAAAAATCAAAGAACTAAAACTACATGGGAGAAGCAGAAGTTTAGGAAGCTCATGGTACAAAAGAATATAGCTACCGTGAGGCCAGCTACAAAATCCATGGATCCATGCAAACACTTGAATATAGATGGGAAAACTATTGTGTGAAACAGGACTTCAGCTGAAGCAGGAGAGCTAATTACTAGCACAGGAAAGACACTGAGATCCTCTTTTGCTCAAAACTGTCATGATGCTAGACAGTCTCTGTTGCACTGCACTAGTTTATTGAGTAAGTTCTAGTTTCTGCTATAAATTTTCCTTGGTACTGTTTTCGGGGAAGAAGGGAAGACAGAAAGAGGTAAGAACCATCATAACCAATAACCTTGTTAACAGCCTTGCAGAAAAACATCTCAGTTATTTTAAAAACAACCCAATACGTAATCACTAATTGCTCTACTTAACAGATGTATTTTCCAGATGCAGAAGTCTATTTTAGGACACTACACATCACCACACTCTGCATTACCAAAAAAAAATGGCCTTTCATATGGGTTTCTCTGGCCCTTACTTGAACTGTTAAAGTGTTTTGCCACATGACTGCTTCTTTTTTAACCCAGGCTAAAACTAATTTTCTTTGACAAATGGTTTCAAAAATTCAAAGGGAAAATAATCACATACCCATCACTTCAAAGTCTGGAAATAAACTGTGACTCATTTTTCCAACTTGCTCCCTTCTCAAGGGGGTCCAAACATATTAGTTCTGTAATGGGAGTGATATACTTTCAAAGAAAAAAAATGTTGATTGTGCTGAGTACTGTGACAGGTACATATAAAAAAAGGCTTTTAAATGCTAAAAAAAGAGAAGGAGTTAGTTTTCAAAACAGAGCAAAATCTACATGTGTGTGCAGACTAGTCCTGTCCCAAGAAGATAACCAGAGGACACCAATCGGGGCTCCAGACCATGCTATCTCAGAACTGAATGAAGTTATAAATACCATTGTAAACATTATTCATATCTGAAGAAAATTATTAATAATAAATATGATACTGGGATTTTTGCCCCCCCATCATCCCTTTTCTTTAAAAAGACAAAACACGAAGTCCCACTGCAGCTTTTTTTTTTTTCTTCTCTTTTCCTAGCAAACGTCTTAAAAACCGTCCAAGTTAAATCTGGATGCACATCTTTCTACTCCCCAAAACAGGACGGCGCTGCTTGCATAGCTCACTGCACTCACTAGCTCCCCATCCTGCCCACAGAGAAATCCACGGTGTGAGTTTGTGACCATACTCAGCCAGTGCAGTCCAAGCAGAAACTCCCAGTCACTACCATCCTTCATGGACAGGGATTGGCATCACTGCTGTGAAAGGTACTGTATCTTATTACCCATGCCTGAGCTCTTTAATCCACTCACTGAGCTGCATTCTAAGTATGTTAATCCATTGATAGATGAGAGATTTATGTTGGAAAATCCTACTGATGCTGGGGAAAGGAGCAGCTCAGTAGGTTCTTTGTGCACTGACTGGAGAAAACTCCACGTAGCTTGAGGGTGAAAAGGGATGAGATTAAAAGACCTCCTCTGGGAGGCACATTGCGTGTCAGATATGAAAAACACAATGCAGGCAGAGGCAGCATTGTAAATAACCATGGTTAGCACTAGTTGGGGCAAAATGCAAGTAGCGAATTCAAGATTCTGGTGTGGGACGGATGCCAAGCGACACAAAGAAGAGTTCACAGTATCAGCTTTCACTTGAAGATGACACAGAGGTCCAAACAGTTACATTATTTTTAGTCAAGACACATTTTATACCAAGCCAGCTACCATGCTAGTTCCTTTTGGGAAAGTGAAGCAAAGGCTTCGACATCCTAAAAATTATTTACTGTAGCTCTCAATTTCTCTTGCTAGTTGCATCTTATTTTGTGCCTTGACCTTTCTAATTCTGTACCTACATCCTTGTGCTACACTTACACTCATCCTTAAGATACTTGACCCAGCTCTCACTTTTTGGTCGGTTCCTTCCTGGGTTTGAGGTCAACGAAAAGCTCGCAATTTTACACTGCCCGTCCTTGCAAGGTGGGAGTGTTCCCATTTGAGCCCTTTGTACAGCTTCACCTAGGAAACAAACTCTTTCCTTCTTATTATGAAGGCTACCGGTTTTACTCTGCTTTCTCCCGCTCCTTATTGCACCATTAATTCACAGTCACTCACCCGAACTGCCTCCCATGATTAAACTCTTGACCTCCCGTATAGAAAACACTGCTCACAAACTCACGCTAAGAGCACACCCCGAGTGCCTTTATAAACAGATGACTGTTTTCATCCTCCCCCCAGTACACAGCTAGCAATTCTAATGTTTTGGGAGTGCTGCCCAAAGGAATGTCCGATTTCCATCGCCTAACTGTGGACCACAGTGCCCGCCCACCCCACCTGAGCTGCCTGTTCAGGTCACACCATCAAAGGAGTCCAGCCCAACCAGTCAGAAGTCCAGCTCCTCCCTCGAAAACGCAACAATCCAAAACCTCGGGGCTTAGATGCGGGGAAGGAGCCTGATAATGGCAATTTAGCCAACCTGGAACAGTTGAAAAATGCAGTCATGGATGAGAATTATTTCAGGTTATTATCCATGGTCTGCCCACTGAAAAACGAACACCCTTTAAATATTTAGGAGCTGGAATCTGCAACTCTCTGCTCTCCCTGTGGGTCTTAGCTACTGGTGCAAGAGCCTCCTGACTTGCTTTTACTGATTGTGTCAAGAACTTGCTGTCTCTGCTGTAAAAGAGGCTCGGTTCTGAGCAGCAGGCAAATATGAATGCCACTCCTCATCCCAGCCTGGCAACAAGGGCAACTCTTTGGACAGTCGGAAGATGCAGACTTGTGTCCCCAGGCTGACTAAAGAAATTAACTCAGACCGCTCACACCTCAGATGAGTGCTCTAAGCTATGCACAGTTCCTGCACTCAGCAGTGGCATCTTAAAATAAATAAATGTTGCAACGTTCTCTGAAGGGGACTTGGGAGGCACCTGCCACAGGAGGTAGGGCCCAGGCAGTGGATTCTGAAAAGGAGGCTTTTACACTCCAGCTGCGGCAAACCCTCAGACATTTGCCTCAGGCATTAGCTGTCTCCCTGGCAATCCAGATTTCAGCTATCTCATCTCAAAACAGCAGCAGGACTACAGAGAAGCACACTGGCTAGCACTCCTCATTTTGCTCATTCTGAGCAGCTCCCAGTCAGAAGGTGGGTTTCTCTGATCCTCTGTTGTGAAATTCCTGCATACCCCACAGGGCACCCCAGGAAATAATGGGGTGACAGGAGCAGCAAGGCTCTGCAGGACTGTTACCAGGTGATCCATAACTTCTCTCACTTTGATTATCTACATATCCAGCTAGGCACTTACCTCTTTTCTTCCAGAAAGAAGGAAGGAAGCAGCATTAGACAGAGAGAACTGATAGGTTTAGATTTTCCTTCTTCCTTTCTTAAGAAGTGATAGAAACCTGCAAATGGTGTCTGAAGCCAGCATTGCTTTTACACTCACTGGGACTGAAAAGGGACTTGTTATCTTTCACTCATGGTACAAAAGAGAAGAAGTGACAGCTTAGCACCAAAACCTTCTGGCTCTGATCCAAACCACTGTGCTTTGAAAAAAAGTTCAGGAATCCACTATCCTGAATTATATCTATAAGGAGACAGTGTTCTCCATCTTCATTCCCTCAGGCCCATGAGCTAGGAATTTCTGTATCTGTGTGTACTTCTAAGTATCTGTTCAGCCCTGTCACCAGAGTACTTCAGCATCTCTCAAACCTTCATGTGAGAGAAGAAAAATGCCACATCTTAAATGCAGAGAAAAAGTCTGAAAGCCTCACCCATATCAAATTTGGAAATAAAAAAAACAAAAACAAACAAACAAAAAAAAACCAAACCAAACAAACAAAAAACCCAACAAAACAAAAAAACCACACCACTTTTGTTTTTAAAAGTCCAGTGGCGTTTTCAGTACTTGATGGGAGGACAGAACATCTGATATAAGAAGTTCAAGTCTGATGAAACCTCCTCTAAATCAACATTACCCCTATCTCCCCTCAGTTATCTCCTCTAGTCTGAAGGCAAATACTTTACTTGGTTTTCTTTGTCTCATTTTATGTGGTGTCACCATCTCCTAAAATCTTTTATGCTGAGTCTCTGTTTTGTCACATCAGGTTCATGCTTCTTCCCTCCCATCAGGTTTATTACCCACCCTTCTTCCTCCTTCTCAAAAAAATTACACATAAGTGGCCTGACATCTTTTCAGCACTGTCCCCTCCCATTCAGGGCTTTACATTCATTTTCCATACTCTCCCCCAGCACAACATACCTACAAGCATCAGCAACTGCTCTGCCTTTCCCCTTCAGAAGCCATGAGATCCTCTCTACCTCCTCACCAAAGGGAATTATAAATACCACACAAATGCACTGGTACATAGGAGAAAGTCAAACTATCCACATTCTATTTCATAACACCCTGCTTTTCCTGTTAATGTGCTGCTTCCCTGATTTTACAGCCTCTGGTTTAAGGGAAGCCTCTAAATACCACTTAGCACAGTGGTCTTTAACAGAGATAATCAGCAGCGACACCTATATTGACCATTTTGCAACCCTCAGAGAAGAGCAATTTAAAAGTTACACTTTTATCTGAAAGTTTCACCCAAGCTGCTAACAACACACAGGTGAAGTAAGAATTAAAAGCTAACTGAAAATATTCGTACCCTGGGCACATCCTGTGGAGCTGACAGCTTTTGCCGTGCTATCTGCAGTGTAATTTACTTTGTACACGGCTTCAGTTTATAAAAGCCTCACAGTGAAGAGGAAAAACAAAAACTTAGAGGAAAATGCAGTTATATAAACCCACAGAATCAGGTTGACCTTTAACTCATCTTTGAGATTCTCCACTGTCTCACAAGAGGATGCAAAATTGTTTACATCACTTGTTACCAGCCCTGTCAAAACTTTAATTTGTCTATATATACACCTAAATATGCCTGCATACACATACATACCTCTTCCTCACGTTACAACTGCTAATCTTATAAGCACTGAAAATAAAGCAAAATTATAAAAGCAACCAGGGAAGAACAAAGGAGTTTTTGTTCTAATACAAAGGAAGGTTTAGCAAGTATGGTATCTGTGAATGAGACTGCAGCTGTTGGGCTCAGAAACTGGTGGTGAATGACAGCTGAGCTGGGAAATCCACATGGAGCAGTACAGCACAGCACAGCCATCTCTGCACATCACTGTGCTCAACCAATTTTGGGGAAGCCAGAAGCAAACTCCTACCCCAGTCCCTCCAGCAAAAAGACTGCAGAAGAATACTGGTCTAGTCTCTTCCAAAGCAAGGACATTTCTTGGAGTTCTCCAGATGGAAAATGCTTTCAAGGCAATCTTGCAGCAGGAACAATTGCAACCCCCTGCCAATCCACCTCATGCAACATATGCTAACCAAACTCACTCTGATTCCTAAGTCCAGCTGAGAGAGAACACCAGATTTGTACTCCTGGTGTATTAGTAGACCAGGCCAGTAAGATTAGGAGAAGAAAAATGACAGACAACCACCACAACAGATATACATGCCAATATTGCTACTAGGGCAAGGCACTTAAGCCTAGATATATGTAAATCAAAGTAGTTATAGGACTGTATTTCCTCCGTGGAGACTGACTTCCCCAGTAGCATCACTATTGAAATTACCTACTGTGTTACTGCTACTTTTTGCCTGTTCAGTACAGAACTCTCTCCTCTTTCTATTCCAACATATTGACATTCTTAGTCACTGTGTCCAGGAGACTGTCTCAACAGCTGGCAAAAGCAGCAATTAGCTGACTCACAAGATGATCGACAAAGGAAAGCAGCCTAATAACTGGACAGATCATGGGGCTTGGAAAGCCACTGGTATGAGACAGCTGTGGCCCAAAGGCATTAGTGACATGGAAAACAAGCTGTGTATCTGAAAGGTGGAGTGAAAGCTGCATAAACAGCTTCAGAAACCACATGACTCAGAAAAATCATGGACCTCAGGAAGAAATCCTCCCCTAAATGTGCAGCGTGACAGTGAAATGGGAAGCCCAGGATGCACCACAGCACAGTTTTGATGATTCTGGGCAGCCAGTGTTTTCAACACTCCTGATTCTGCTCACCTCCTATACCAAGAGCATCAAAAACCCCACTGCCAGATAAGCTAAAGCAGTAAGTCCCTCAACCCTTCATCTGCAAGCACAGTTGTGAAGCGAGGCCTTTGCTCCCAACTGTGCTGATGATGGAGGCGGCAGATAAGAGCTAAGCTCACTCTTCTTTTGGCCAGATACGCCTTCCTATGCTAACTATAGAAAGAGACTTCTTTTTCTGACAGCAAGATAAGCAGGGATGATGAGAATGTCACAGCAAGAAGAACGTGTAGTACCAGGTTACTATTTTTACAATAATATTAACAATATTTTACACTATCCTCAGCATGGTTTATCTAAGCTATCACCCACAGCGCTACCAGGCAGTACACAAAGGTCTCTAAAAAGGACTAAAATGGAGTAAGTTAAGCACTGCAGAGCAGGCAGCCTTCGCTCTAAAATTCTTGTAGTTGGGAGTTATAATGAAAACAGTTTAATTTATTTTGAATAGTACTGAAACTGATTCTTTGCAGTTTCAGCCTCAGATGATATCGAGACTACTATAATATTAGAAACAATATGCACTTATCATACCCCTTCTCATTCAAAGACTGCAATTAAAGAGGTAAGTATTTACAGAGATTTAAGCATTACAAAGCCAAGCTGTGCATGAGGCCAGATGCAGGGATGGCCTCAGATACCACCACGCCAGGGATTACAATGCCAGGTTGCATGTACAACACAGCAAGTTCCTCCCGGGAACTCTGCGAGGTAACTGTCAGGTAATATTTCTCCACCTTTTGAACTGCAGATCTCTGGGGAAAATGCTGAGCAGCCAGTAACTTGCCTAAAGATAAATGATCCCTCTCTTTTTCAGCCTTGTCTAAGCTCGACTTGCCTGAGACCCTATCTCCTCTATTGTGAAGACACTACAAAAAGATGCCACGGGCACTCATATGTGCATATGTAAGTATGTCTACAACACAAAGCTAAACACTCCTCCTAAAAATATAAACTCGTCTCCTCATTTAGGACCTAGTTTCCTAGGTAACCCACCACCAGCCAAGACAAATTCTAGCCCCAAAACTGGCCCTACTAATTTAGCATCCAAACCGAATAATGCCTTGTGCAGCTGACTCCTTTGCTAAAATAATGTGGCATGACCTGCTAAACATCTCTTGGTAATTGCCTCAGTTAACCTCAGAATAACTCATTTTAGTATTGATAGTTTAACACTCCAAAATCACTACAAGCATGTAGGAAATCGTAGGAAGCCTTTGGCTCTTCTGTTTCCCTCTCCTCTCTCCTCTGCCCAGTCCCTGCTACACACACAAAAATGTCAGACGTTTTCTTCAGTTACCTGAACTGCATTACAAAGATGCTGATATCCCAAAAAGATGGCACAATCTACTCCATTTCATAGGGCTTCCTTTCAAATATCTATTGCAGTTAGTAATAATAGGGTAGGCTGGTGAAAAACAATCCCGTTTTACAAAAAAATACTGTATTTCTGGATTTTTGTTCTACGCTGGAATAAAAAGAAAGACTTGGGGAAATCTGGGGGAGGATGAAGAGAGAGGCAAACATACAGACGGGATTTAGGAAATAAGTTGAAATTTTTAACATCTCTGATTTGAATTAAAGACCTTCCACCTAGGTTTTCCCATGTCCTACAGGAGCACCTGGTCACGAACCTATTGCCCATTCAGGTCTTGAAGAAGCACCTCCTGTCAGCAAAAATCCTGACCAATTTTGACCAAACAAATTCATTGAAATAATTTATGCGCATGCGTTTGCGAAGACGTGACAATTCACCAGTGACAACCCTTATCCCCAGCAATCAATTCACAACTTTCAGGCCAGCAAGTAGCAGAAAAATCTCAACTTATAACTTCTTATTTGCTACCATAAACATAACTTAAGCATACTGAAATTTGTAAGGTTGACTATGGAAATTCATGTACTGTGTTTTTTTTTAAAAAATGTAGGTAGATAAAGCTGGTAATAATTTTGAACTCCATGTGACTTTCTAGGGAAAGGGGAATAAAAAAGGACTTCTCGTAGCACGTTTTGCAGAACCTACATACCTGCAGTCTTCCCTCACGACCTTTAAACCAAAACTCACGCTATTTTGCAACAGTAAGTCTGCACATATCTAAGTTACTCCGTACTGACCCCAAACAGCAGGAATTTCCTGTTTTGACAAGAGCAGTGCTTGCTACACAAGATGCCACTTCTGAATACCACAGTTTCTGAACACCTTGTGCCTGCAGTTTAATACTCCACAGATAACAGATCTTCAGGATCTGATTAGAAAGGCAATGGTAGTAGATTTAAGTAAGTGGCTCTGCCATGTAGAGTTTGGTGGTGACATAGGTGCCCATTCACAAATTGTTCACATTTTGCAGCAGAATTTTAAGCCCTTCTCATCCCCCCTCAAGCTGTAACAGGACAAGTGTTTAGCTCCTTGAAGCATTTCTTACTGAAGCCACAAAACGTGGGTTTTTCTCTTTTAAGATGTTATGCACAAAAAGAAAAAAAAGAACAAGCCTGCATTTTAAACCAGATCTGCTCACTTATTTAGTTCAAAACATAATCCCACAGACTGTTCTGTCAGCACAACTGAGGGGGCAAGAATGAGTGGGGGGAAAAAAAAGAAAAAAGAGGATCAAGGATATATTCAGCATTGCTGCTAAGCATCCTGGCACCCAGCCATTGCTGGAGGCAAAAGGCTTTGGCTGTTATGCCCTTTCAGAAATATTTTTACTTTTAAAAAGGACAATAAAAAATCTCCACACCAAAACGGGCAGAAGACAGTGAGCTGGCAGTGTTGATCAGTGAGATGACTTTGTCACCACAGGGCATCACCCTTTTATCCCAGGCCAAGTGGTACAGGGATAAGTCCTCCCTTGCTGTGTCCCTTACACACTGCGTACTCAGGGGTGCAGGGGATGTAAGAGAACGACATTATGATGAACCATAAACAATGAGCTGCCAAACAACAGTCCTATCCACAAATCCCTCGTTAAATTTCTGAGTTCTGCTGTGAAGAAATAGTGAATTTCTTCAAAGAGCGAGCAGTTCTCTGACATCTACTGTACGCAGAAATTTAATGAGGAACTTGTGGATAGGACTATTTTAAGCCATTTCAATATTAAGTTTGCTCTATTCCCTAAGTGCAGTTACTTGTTCTACTACAACCCACTCTCAAAAGGGGTGAAGAAAGGCATTAGGGAGTAAATAGTGTCTCTGAAGACACAGTAAAAATTCTAAGGCAAAAGACATTTTCTTAAAATAACTGCTCCTGATTTTCACATGCAAAGACAAGAAAGGGCAGCAGTGGAAAACCTTAACATAAGCAAGGAGTCATTGCAAGTTTTTTGTGGTTTGTATGAACGGACAAAAAAAATGAGGCTGATGGGAAGCAGAGAATTTCAAGACCAGCAGCTGGTTTTTTTCAAAGGCTGTGCAAACTGGAGTCAAGGAGGGGAAAAGATTTTTACCTAGCAACAACTGCAGTTTGTGACACTGAAAAAGCAACCCACTAAAATGTCACTTTAAGTAAGGAGGGGATGGCATCATTTTTATTATCATGAATATAAATGCCAACTTTAAAGATTTAACTACACACAGAGGCACACACAAAAAATGCAGCAAGCTTGCAAAGGCTACTTAAGTGTGTATAAAACCAAAGCAGTCTATGTATTTTAGAAAAAGCAGCACTGGTCCTTATTTTGATGGGAAAAAAAAATCCTGACCCTCATATACCTTAAATGAAGAAACAGAGATGTTCTGAATATTTTAAATGTTGCACCTCCCAAATTCTGTTCTTAGACTTTTTAGTTGCAATGGGTTAGAGTAAAAAAGACAGCTTTAAGCAGCTATTCAAAATAAAAATAAAAAAACAAAAACAAAAACACATTTATCTGAAAACTCAGGATCTGTGTTCCTTTCCTTGGTTTCTGTCTCGCCGGAATCGGATATGATGAACTAGACTTTTTTTTTTTTTAAATGTACAATGCAAGTAAAAATAAATCTGTCAGAACGGAATTCTGGGATTTGGATTTTTTTCACCTACCCATGGGAGGGGACATAGGACTCTGATGCAGTAGATGTAATGCATACTGATCATGGAGCAGAGCGAAGAGAAAGTAGGGCATATATCAAATACATCTGAAAAGAGACCTTCACAACTTGAGGAATAATGGTGCTATAGCTGTTCCCTCCACGAGGAGGGAAACATGCTGATTACTAGTAATCTAAGCGACTGGAGGGAAACTGTGCACACCCCTGACCCTCACCATAAATTTCACCAAAAAAAATAATCCCTTTTCTGCTGTTGACTCCAGATAATACAGGAAAGAGTTTCTCATGAGGAGCTAAGTTACATCCTTTCTTCCCCAGCCTCACTCAGCATTATGCCACCTCCTCCTACACAGACTGCACACCATGCTCTTGAAGTTCCAAGACAAAGTAACCTTCTGAAGATAAAAACGTTTGCTCTGAAGCACAAAACAATGTAAAATTTTGGAATGTGATTATGCACACTTCTAATGAGGCCTATGTTTGCCAAGCCATTAATATCATTTAACTCATTACTGCACAGCTTTAACAAGTCAAATGCTACATCTAAAGAATTAATGGCTGGTGCACTAGAACCAGAGCTTAGTAAGCTTTGTCTGCTTCTGCAAGAACAATTTTTTTACTTTTTCAGTTTAGCCTAATAAAAATATCTCATTTATTCTAACAACAAGAAACTGATGGGAGCTGAATAACACCTGCTTTGTTCCATGTCTTTGAAGAGTAAATGAGAGTAAAAAAAGGATGAAAAAAAAAGGTAAATTAACTTTACTAAAAACCTATCTAAAAATAATACCCATTTCATTTGTTTGGTTTTTGGTTTGTTTTTTTTTTTTTTCCCTTAAATCATTTCCAAAAAATAAACCTTCAGAACAAACAGTGGGGTTCATTTACATTTTTTAAATTATTTCACATTTCTGTTTTAAATCAATTTTCAACCCAAATGGCTCATTATAAGTTACAAGTAAAAGTAATACAATAGGGGATAATTTAATGCATTTTTAACATGATAAAAAATGCCAAGGTCTGTGCACGTTTCCATAACAATGCCCATCTCCCCAGTACACAGGAACAGAACCGAGAGATAATTCACACGCAAATTTCTTATCTTCAGCACTTGTAAGTCACTCTTTGGGCACCTGTTAACTGGCCAAACATCAGAAGTGACAACTTGGCATCCATACCAGAAGGGCGTTTGGTTTGGTTTCCGTTCCTCAGCGTGCCTTGGGCCTGCAGGTTCATAAAAAAACGATACAAAAAATAAAGCACGGATACACACGACTGTGAACTTACTGTTGCCAAAGAAAATCAACGAGAAAAAACTTAATATGGCAGCAGTCAGTTCTCCCTGCTGCAGTGCTGCTCTCAGCACCACGGGACGCAGTATTTATCTCATCGGACTTGTCACATGGAGTCCAACTCGCCAGCCTGAGCTAGGGATTCAGGCCTTTGCAATTCATAAAGAAAGACTGACTTGCCTTCAGCTTCTGCAGGCCACATGGGGAGTCAAGGGTAGAACCACACAGGATGCCTTCTTTTCTTACAGGAAACACTGAGATTCCAGATGTTTCTCCATCCCAAGTCAGGAGGAAATCACACCGTCACATAGGCAGATTAAAAGATGGGGGACCGGCAGTACCTAAACTGCCTAAGGGCCAAGATACCAGCTTCAGGCTCCCACTGAGGGCTCGCTCTCCTGCCCTGCAGCCTGGCTTACCGGGGAACCATCAGAGCAACTTTGCTCACTCTGGGTTCTCTGGGGAAGCAGGAGCCTCCACTCAGCCTGTCACATCCCAGGTGAGTGCCGTGACACCGGCTTACAGCCGGTAGGACTGGACTGTTCAGCTCCAGCCTTTACAGGGCTGAGGTCATTCAGGGGCAGAGGCAGACACAAACTAAACGGGCATGAGGGCTAAACACATCCTTGTTGTGGTGGTAACAGGGGATCAAGAACATACAGGAAAGCAGGAGCATCTAAACCCCCTGCCCTAATTCATCCTTGCTTAGCATTCCCGTAGGATACAGATACAGAGCACCAAGGTTGCACTGCTTAATTTTACTGCTTCAGAGTTGGGACACAAACTGGAATTTCCTGTGTCATCTCTCAATAGCAAAGAGCCAAGGGAGACTGGCTAAGATCTCTCTTCTTCCCACTCGAAACATCCTCCTAGGGTTTGAAAACCCATTTCCAATAAATAATCTTTGGTGCAGCACTGCTTGCAAAGTGGGAACGTGGAATGGGGAAAAAATGGAAATCTTTCAATAAAATAAAGCTATTCCCAACTGTTTTCATTCCAGGATGGTCAGTATACTACATTACAGATTAAAAGCATGACATTTGTGTCTAAATAGAAAAGGGGTTATTTTGTTTTCCCTTGATACAGCAATGAAGATGGCAAGGCACTGATGTTTCAGCATTAAGTGCCCTTCAATATCCAGCAGAAACATTGGTTTATTGAATATATTCCCTATTTCTAACTAAGTAGAAACGGGTAGCTTCATACTCACAGTGAACTTTAAATAATTAAAGAAAGCTAATAAAACACACAGGACACAAAATGCAGGGGAAAAATAAATCAGGCTGTGTACAATAATCAGGTTTACCTTGAGTATTACCTCCACATACAGTTCGTGGAGAATATTATGTTAACTTAAGACATCCTACTGTCAAACCAGTTCCTTGTAGCACCATTTTAATTGGGATCAAGCGAGCGCTGCCACCCAGCTCTGCACTTTGGGTCACTTCACTGCCCATTCCTCCCACTCCAGACACTGCAGTGGGTATGGTTATCTCACTAGGTTCATTTCCAACAGACTAAGACAAACTGCAAACAGAAGCAAAAGTCCTGAGCAAGGACCCTCAAGGCCGCAGCACATCAACTGAGCAGCTTTTCAGGGTGACAAGTCTGCCTTTCGTATGCAGCCCACGTTTGAGGGTCAGCAGCAGCAACTGAGTGCAAGCTATGCCTCCATCTCCTGTACAGGGCAAAAGTTTGATGTTAACAGATATTGACTCTGATGATGAGTTCACGTGTTGAACTGCTGATTCTATACCACTTCCATAAACGCAAAGATAAGGTTCTTTAAAAATACATGAAATCTACGGAACGTGGATGTACCAAAATCTATAACAAGATCCTAAAAATGTGCTGCAACCAGAATTTGTTTTCCCTAGCAAGCTGTCTAGACAACCCATTATATCTGGGCAGGCAGCACTGGGCAACAGTGCTTTTTTAATCACACACCACGTCATGCAAAGTTACAAACCACTTAGGAAAATAAAGAAGTGAGCCATCCCTGCATTCGTACTAACAACTAAAATCCCCTCAACTTGAAAGTTTATTCTGAACTCTGTGGGGAGTTGAGTTACCCTTTAAATATTTCTTCACTTACATCTTTTGCACTGAACTGGCAACTTGGCAATCATCTAGAAAATCATTCTCTTCTCACTTTTTTGCTTACAGAAACTGGAAGAGATCAGACCAGTGAAAGCTACATAACTAATTATCACCATGGCTCTAAACTTGCCTCTTGCCTTCTTGCATTAATAATGCTTTCATGTGCCTTCACTGGTGAGGTAGGTCTGCCCCCTACAGCTCCTCAGCCCTACTAGCAAAGCTGAGAGAGTGAAGCAGCACCCACAGAACAGCAGAGCAGGAATTTGGGAGAACCTAAATTTATGCAAGCCATCTGACCCAGATGGGATGCATGTGAGGGCGTTGAGGGTGCAGGCTGGTGTCTTTGCAAGGCTAGCGTACTGCCTCTGATAGGTCATGGTATTGGAGAGATTTTCTGTGACTGTTTTTAAACTCTTCTTCCCCTTATCCCCATATAAGATATGGGGATCCATTAAAGATAAGGGGAAGAAGAGTTTAAAAAAAAAATTACACCTATCTTCAAGAAGGAGATTCAAGGAACCACAGGCCAGTCAGGCTAACCTCATCCCTGGCATGGTTATGGAAGAAATCCTCATGGAAGTCATTTCAAAGCACATGAAGCACAAGAAGGTGACTAGGGCAGCCTGCATGGCTTTACCAAGGGCAAACTGTACCTGACCAACCTGACTGACTTCTGAGATGACAGGCTTTAAGGACAAGAGGAGAGCAGCAGGTGCTGTTTACAGTGCCTTTAACAAGGCTGCTGACAGTCTTCTACAGTATCTTTATAACAAAATATTGATTGGTAAGTGGACAATACGAAAGGCAGAAAATTGGCTGGATCATCAGGGTCAGAGAATTTTCCCTCTCAAAGGAAAAACATACAATTTACAACCAGTTACAAGGCAGCCCACAGTGATCAATATTAAGGCCAACGCTCTTCAATATATGAACAACCTGGATGATAATGAATAGCACATTAGGGAGAGTGTGCAATAAACAACTTCCTCACAAGGGGAAGTGAAGGGGTAGGCATTGATCTCTTCTTTCTGGTGACCACTGACAGGACCAATAGGGACCTAATTATTCTGGGTCCCACCACAACGGAAAAGATTTTTTCAAAATCTCTATTTATAAACTATTTCAACAGTTACCACCACAGCCCCGAAAGCAAGATCAGACTCCTCTCTCCAGTTGAGTGGCTCAGCAGGCAAGTTTTGGAAACCCCAGAGCACCCTCATGTGGCTAGATGTTGCTAGAAGCTCTCACTCCTCCACCTAAACTGCATGCAACACAAGCAAAATTCACATTTTATTCACAGTAAATAGAATAAATAAACATATAAACTCCCCCCCACACCACCAACTAGAAGTGGCACTTGTGCCAGAAGTATTATTTCTGCTGCCATCACCGCACAGCTCTTCCAACAGACCTTGCTTCAGTCTCCTTCTCACCAGACTACAGCTGGATGACAGGCTTCACAGGGACTGCTGGAGGGCTGGGCAGGGGCACCAGCAGCCATCGAAGCCATTCAAGAGCAGTTGCAAACTTGGTCTAAGAAAAGGGGTCAAAAGGATCAGTCTGAACATACTGCCCTACCACCAAAAAAAAAAAAATCTTACTGAAATCATTCTGACCCTGAAGAGATTTTACGAGTCTGTAGTTGGCTGTTTTCCCTACTGCCTGAAAGCTCAAAACTTAAAGGGAGCTACATAATACTTTCAAAATGTGGTAGCAGCAGAACCAGAACACCATCCTCCAGGTTCTCTGCTCTGATCACAAGTAAACACATGTAACATCTTCTTCTCAACTCCCTGTTTTAGGGATAGAGAAGATGTACATTGTTTACCACCAAATGAATTAACATGTGATACAAAACATTATAATGCTCACATGGCTGACAAAAAAAAATTACAAATATTTTATTTAAAATCCCACAGTACTTTGGATCAGAAGAGCCTTCTTCTGGACATCTAGTCCTGTCAGTTCAAAAGTAACCTGTTAAAAATTTAAAAACAGAGGACATTTCACTTTACAAAGTGGTACTTTGAGCCTTTCAGATTAATGGGTAAATTTTTAAATTATGATGAAGAACCAGTTTGACTACAAGTTACTGTGTGCACTACAATAAAAGCAAAATGTTATTGTCCACATTGCACATGAAATCAGAATAACCCCTTAAGGCTTTGGAGTTTTCAGTTTAAGAACCAAAAGAAATGGTGGGTAGCAGCTCCAATTTCTCAAGTCTTTTGAAAGAATACTTTCTACAATACAGCTCTCAAAGCACAAAGATGTTATCTGTACTTCTCACTGAATGTAAAATATTTCATTTAGTGTATCAACTGGGCTGGTGAAAAACGTGGGTGTATGAAACAAACACTAGTCACCAACTCCCACATGCAAACTTACAGAAAGAAATATTACTGGCCAGATTAAGGTTTTTGTTGTTAAAGATGTCATCTCTGAGTGAAATGCCAAAGAAGAACCTTTTTTGTCAAGTTGCCAAACAAGAAGTCTGGAAAGTAAAATTCATTCAATAGTTATCAAAAATTACAGACACTCCAGAACTGATGCTAAAAATATAACCTGAAATGCAACTCACCCATCCACATTCCACAGTGGGTGTTAATTCCATTCTCAGCCCCACAGGGGACAATGACCTGACAGGTGGCAATGATTCTTCTCAGTTAAATGGTCTGGTAAACAAGTTAAAACTTGGAGAAAACATAGCTCCCAAACTGAACAGAGCTCGAAGCTCACTGCTTCTATTCCAGACCTGCACAAACACAGCTGAAAACACTTTTCCCCCAAGTTATCTGTTCAAGGCAATTGCCTCTCTGTCTACCAATTCTAGTTTCAACCTAAATGAAGATAGAACATATTAAGTTCCAAGCCAAAGCCTGAAATGAGCAAGAACCTGTTCAACCATCACTGTGCTAACTAAAATCCTGGAAAAAAAATTACGTGTTACCACTCAAACCACCCTTTTCCTCTCTGAGTTACACTACCTACACAAAGAAAACAGTGGGTCAGCAGTCAAAAAAGCTATTTACCTGGCAGATAGAGGTCACTCCGCTTTCAGAGGAGTCAGACCCACTAAGAATTCAGCAGGAAGCATGCTGACTAAGAACGTAAGACTGCAACTTTAAAAGAAGGACCTATACACTGGCATGAAGTAACAGCACTCCACAGATCTCACATACTAATAAACCAGCAAGTAGAATTAGGACATGAGCCCTTGGCATACCTTGGACTCTGAAAAACACTGCCTTTTTTTTTTTTCTTTTTGGATATAAACCACATTTCATCACCTTACCTTTCTCCAAGAGGAAACTCAAACATTTGTGTTTAGATAACATAGGCCTGTGGTATGAGACACACTATCAAACATGCCTGAGACTCCTGCCCTGCTCTGGAGTAGATCAAAACACAGTAGATCCTGTCTGTGCTGGCTCACACATTCATCAAGAGATCACAGAAAGTGTAAGCAGCAGGCTCAAGAGGAGGAAGGGGGGGATGCCTGGAATTCCAGAGTTTGTCTAGTCACGATGAAGCCCTACTTACCTGGAAATCTCTGAACATTTGGCTGCCGATGGGAAGTAGGGAATTAAATCCTTATTTTGATTTGCCTACAAGCAAAGGTTCTGCTTTACCTACGAAAGTGTCTGTATCTCAACCCAGGAGTTTTCTGACTTTTACCCTTGTGATTCTCCCCTCCAACCCACTGCAAGGGAGTGAGTGAGCAGCTGTGCTGAGCTGAGCTGCCTACTGGGGTAAGCCCACAACACAGGGACAGAAGTGTCATTTCCTGTGGCTTTACTACAACTACTGATGTTATGTGTGCCGTTCATAAATGGAACAATATATCTGAAATCAGTTTAAGACTCGGAAGCTATTGCCTCATGCTTTATGTATCACTCATGGAGGTAATGTCAGTCTCTTCCACTTCTATTGCCAAGTTCATCCATGTCTCCCCTGAACAAAAAAAAACACCTTTAGCCTTTCTAGAAGTGGCCACCTTTATTCTCACACAAGTCACCACTTTTCTCTCAGGTGTAAATCTCCTACCTGGATTGCCACGCCTTCCCAGAGTGACCTGCCCACCTGGATCCCTTACCACAGTATCTCTAAGTCTGTGCACAGATTTACTGCAAGCCTCCCTCCCTCCTCCTTGCTCCTCCCTCCAAAGCCATGCGGCCCAATTGCCTCCAGCACACAGAAATGGGAGAATAAAAGCGAATCCATTCCTCGACCCCTGCGGTCAGGAATGAGCTTTCACCCAGAGCTCTATGTTCCACCGGGTGATATGCACACAGGCATGCAGGAAACAGGCTGGCCTGATGCCACCACCTCGCGGAGGGGTGTGTGTTTCTGGGTCTCTCACCTTAAGGAAACTGCAAAATGCCAGAGGCAGGGATCATGGCTGCTCCGAGGCCTCAGCAACCACCAAACATTCTTTGGGTTTCTCCCTTTCCAGCTGTCTTTTCTGAAAGTGTCTAACTGGAATACAGAATTTAATTAGACAAACATAGAACCCTGGGGAGAAGGGATCTAAACCCATCCATGATCACTTCCATGTTCAGTCGTGACAGAGGTGGTGACAGCTGCAGCCAAGCAACAACTATGCTTTTTGTTACGTATTTAAATGTCCACTGCACAGGGACATATATACATTCCCTGTATATTTTCAGTCGGCTACTGGGCAGTATGGCATCAAAGTCACATACTTTCAATGAAACCAAAGTGCTGTCTACAACCAGCCAAGGAAAACTGTGTCTCTGCTCCATCCTCAGCTCTGCTCAGGTTGTAGGGGCCTGGACAGAGAAGCACATTGTGCACGTAACTTACGGAGCACCCCCGGAATATCAAAGCCCACACCTCCAAACCCGGTGCCCCTGCTGAACCCAAACGCACCAAACACTCTGAACAGGAGCCAGAGAGCTGATTAAATAAAGTTTATGTCCTCCATGGCACATGTACTATATTAGTGCTGTTCTAGAATATGTCAACACTTAATTTATCACATGCCAACTGATGCCCTGAGTTAACTAAAGAGTGCGGACAAAAGGAGAGGTGAAAGCATGATGTATTCACCAGGTTGTCACACTGCCAGTGGAAACCAAGTAGCAGATGCCTGCATCTGCTAAATTCACATTACTATTTCCTCCTCATTGTTATAGAGATATTAAGTCTGTGAAGTCAGCTACACAGGCCCTTTATATTTTTCCGCCCCTAAAAAAAAATAGTTGGAAGTATTTTGCAACAGATATTTGGTGAATCTAAATTTTTTTCATTTTATTACTAGTCTTTTACAATTTAATGTTACTTGATGAGTTTGTGTTAAAAGCCAGGTTCAAGGTTCAGTAATATGTAAAGTTTTAAAACCACCTTCAGAGAAGGAAGGAGAACCCTTTAGGAATGTCTTCCAAAATGCTTAACCATCTACCTGGGGGGACAAAAAAAAAATCAAACAAGTCACATCCACTTTGTGTCTCACCAGCCACACCTAGGAGACCACTCTGAACAACAGAGCAATGTTTAGTGTTTTGTTACTTGTTTAGCGTTTTTATTACCCCAACAATCTCCAATACTCACAGGGCTCAACTATCCACAACTAAGACATCGAGTAAATAAAAAAAATCAAACATCACTCAACTGCACCTTTGCTCAGCCTCACCAGTTGCCTTGATAACAGGCACTAGGTAGAACTAGATACCTTCACCAGAAAACACAGGGAATAAAGCATTATTCCTTCAGAACTAGAGCTACAAGTTTCTTCTTAAACCTTCCTCTGTCCAGGAAAAAAAGGGGAAGAATTTTATTTCTGTATGAAATCAGGAAACCCTACACTCTGGGGCTGTCCTGCAAACTTTATTTATTTTACTTACATCACTCAAACTCCATCAACCTTCTCCCACATCCTTAACTCTCCTCAGTACTGACTGCTAGGAAGTCACCTTTCAGAGTCATGTGCCAGAGATAAAGGCTTTTTCAGATAACACGTGGAAAAACAGTGACATTAAGTGATTTGTTGGATTACTGACAATAAAACTAACCTAAAAGCAGTCCCGGGGAGCACAGCAGGAGTTCAGTTGCTATTCAAAGGGAGGCATCAAACAAACGCCTGGGCACTTATCTAACAAGTTCACCTGAAATTCACTGGGAGACCAGTACATTTTCAGATTAATCATTCAACAGCTCTGTAACAAAAATAGTGTTCATGGATAATCTTCAATTACAAACACAATATACAGAGCATTTACTACATAACCAGAAAGTAATATAATCATTTCTGAAGCCTAAAAATATACTGAAGAGTATTTTTTACACCACTGAAATAAACAGGGGAAATTAAAAAAAAAAAAACACAAATCTGTTTTTCTTGAACAAAAGTTTTAATTAAAACTGACTAAAGGACACGGTGAGAATGCACTAGCATATGAAAGCATGGCAAATATTCCCCTTACCTTTTTTAACCCAAAAGACAAGAAAAAGTAATCTGAAACAAGTAAATGGTCATATTAAGTTACTTATTTCTGTTTAATTTTAACTGCTTGAAGCAGACAGCTGTTTCTAGCTCTGACACTGTAAATAAAGCACTGCTGAATACCAGTAAAAGACAAAAGGAATGGAGGCACAAGGAATACAGGACTGCTTAAACATTACGTTCCATTGGTTAGTGTTGCAAGCCAGTGAGAAGGACTACAAACTAGAATTAAAGACAAACAGAAAAACCAAATAGCTTGATACCAAATCCAGAAAAAAAAAATGTTTTGAAAACACAAAAGGAAAAGGTGCTTTGCAAAATACTGGTATCAGACCAGAAAAAAAAAAAAATTCCCAAAGCATTCATTTTGCCCCTAAATTCTCAAAAGGATGATCCAAAAGATGAATCATTAAAAAGAGACTCTATTTAACCTTAACAAGAATGGTCTTATGGTTTCAAGAAAGCTTTCAGTTAATATCACTCCTCAGTAGTATTTCTCAGAACTAACTCCAGTTTAATTAACTGTGTGTTGAGAAATATAGAAGCAGAGGTTCTCCTTTTGCTGCAGTAACGTTCTTCCTTACCCTGTATATTTTCAGTTGACTACTTAAAGAATTCCAGCAGAGCACAACTAGTACCAATGTGAGTCTAAAAGTTGACTCTGGGGAACTTCTGTGTCTCTAGTCAGTATAACTTCTTCAGTGCAATACCCCAACCAATTTAAAACAAAACTACCACGACTTGACTAAAACCACTAAGAGTTGAAAAATACTGCAAAGCTGGTTTGCACCTGATATTTCCTCTTCCTTAGGGAAATCAAACAACATAGATTCCAACTCTGAAATTGAAGCTCTTATCTTAAGGGTTACTAGTTCCCAAGTAACAATTCTGAGTCTGCTCTAATGAAAGAGAGGAACAGGCAAATTTCACAAGGGTTTGGGCATTTTGGTTGAACATAAGTGTTGTGTGAAATTTCTTATCTAGCATTCTGAACAATGCTGAAAGATACTTCTGTATTTTTCATCATTTCCTCCAGAGCTGGAGCTGGAAGAAGATGACAGAGTCTGAAGAGGTGGATCTCTGCCTCATGTAATATTTTGTTTGTCCAGCTTGGGGAAAGAATAAGAAAGACACCATTGAGACACACAATGTAGTCAAATTCAACTGTCCTGAAAGACTTGGTTTCTGAAAAAGACCTGAAAGCATCTTTTCCTCTATGAATATTAAAAGTGGGCAAGGGAATTAAAAAAAAAAAAAAAAAAAAGAGACACCAGGTTTTAGTATGCAAAAAAAAAAAAAGTAATGCAAACATTCTCTACACAACTGATCATGCAATTATTTCCAAAACTGGTCACAAAAAGAAGCAAATCATGAAATATGTAGTTAGGAGGACAACTTCATGCAGAATGGGTTTGTACAGTACATACCCAGATAGGATCTCTTGGGAGGTGCTTTGATTTCTTCATCCTTACTATCTGCGGCTACATAAAAATAATTGGGGGGGGGGGGGGGAAGAAAGGAAAGACAAACAGACTTTTATGATTAACTGCAACAGTGGTTATTTTAGTTACAGTTTAGTCAGTTAGCACACTTTACTTATTAAAAAATAATAACCAAACCATGTTAGAAATTTTAGTCCCCATGCTTTCTAGAAGGCTCCCACCCCAGGATGTTAAAAGATAGGGTTAAGCAGTAGGAAGTCCCAGAACAGCCTCAATGCACAACCCAACAACAATGCACCTAGGAGGGGAAAATAAAGACTTAAAAAACAATGCAACAAACAGTTTGATTCTTACTTGACACTATATAAACTCTTACTTTTCATGACCAGAGAAAACAAACTGTTATCTCAGCAACATTGAGTGTGCAGGTATGTATACATAAACAGGCTGAGACAATACAGTTGCCCTGCCTCCAGTGGAAAATGCTGTTCCAAAATACTTTCACAAAGCCCATCGTCAGGAATAAAACAGACCTCATCTGCACCCGTGCTGCATGCTAAACTTTCACTCTAACCCTCCTCTGCCAGTTGAAAACCACGTATTACACAAGAGTGTTTCCCAGTGCCAAAAACAGGGCTCTTCGAGGGATCAGAGTGCTATAATAAGATACAAGTTATAAAGCAGATTAGCAGTTGGAAGGAAGACAAAACTGGATGAATAATCAGAGGAAATCATCTTCATGTAAAAACACAAGAGCCCATGTTCTGCTTACAGAGCCTGGGCTGCAGTACAGTACAGAGAGACACACAAGGGCCTGTTTTTAAGAAATGCTGTCCACTAGTTCTCAGTATAGTTCATAAATTCAGGGGGCTCAAAATCTGTCACAATATCTTGGTGTGACTGAAGTCTTTGCTGAAGAGACGTGAAAAGAGAGAAAAGGTTCTTCGTAGAATGTCTGTCTGTCCATGAGTACAGAGAGACTGCTCTGCCAGCCAACATTCTCCAAACTGACCAGATGTTTGCAGCTGTGACCACCTTGCTTCAGCCACCTCTTGCTTCTCCAGCCAAAACACAGCCCATGCACATTTGGCTTTTCAATATTCAGCTCTTCAGCATGCCTGCGCCACCATGCCCCAGAAACAGAACACTAAATAAAAACAACAAAAAATCGCCACTGAACCCTGAATCTTTCTGCACTGAACAAAAAACGCAGTATACATACATACAGATGCACAGACACCAATTTAAAGGTTGGAAACAAATAAGGAAAGCTATTGTTACCACAAAAACGGTACCAGGAGATCTCCATTAAAGCAGTTAAAATGCAATTAAAGTGATGTTAAATACAGGACAAAAGATGAGGTATTTTTTCATGCCTGGTGATTTTTGTCTGAAGACTCCTTCTTGTAGCTTTCAAAGCGTTCATATGCAGGAGAGAGAACTATCCTGTCACTTGAAGTTTTAAAATCAAGTTGAGGGTATTTGTTGTTCTCGTATTTTGCTTGTTTGGGGTGTTGTTTTTTTCCCCAATGTGAACTGCTAAAAACAGGCTACACGGTCCAAGTTTAAAAAAAAATAATAAAACACTAGGATATATAAAGAGGACTTTCTCTATTTTGGATCAGTACTTGTACTAGAAGGATAAAGTTTAGGTATCCAAAACAAAAAATATCAGAGAAGGCAGCAGAAGCACAAGATGGGCTCCACCACTTACTTTTACTTTGCAACACTAGAAGTGTAGGGGGGAAATCCCATAATTGAGAAGTAACTGAGAGAAGGAAAAAAATTAGGAAAACTTGGATAATCTTTCTAAGTTCTCTGTAGAGAGCCTGATAAACAAGCAAACATTACTAGAAAGAGTCTAGGAAGACTGCATTTTTCATGCAAATGAAACCACAAGAATTTCGACTGAATGGCTTTATGCCTATATTTGAATTGCTATTGATATGTATTTTAACCCAGTAACACCACAAAACAGCTTAGAGAATACAGAACAAGCTTGTCAGGATTTGAAGAGACTGCTTCTGAATGCTCAAAGATAAGAAGTAGATTCCTTCTGAACTAGTTATTACTTAAGGGACCTTACTTGTGAGAATAATAAAAACAAGAGAAAAGGAAAGGCAACTCCCAGATCATTCAAAACATATTTCTGTGACTTGGAGGAGGTATCACATTTAACAGTCATTTAAGAAAACAACTAACTCCCACTGAAATATTCTTTCTAAATATTTTGGATTATTTTGCAGAAACACTTAAAGGGAAGATAGAAGTTAAAAAAGAAAAATGTTTGAAATTAAGGCCAGCCATGTGAGAAATAATACATTACATTATCATACAGAAATCGTGTACCTTCCCCTCAGGATTCTGCAAGGTTAATCAAAAACACTGACTTCAAACACAGCTTTTCATTGCCCCAGTAAGCTATGAGGAAAGAAAGTAAGTATACAAATTTATCAGCTTGCCTAAATCACCATAAAACTTAAGAGATAAGATTAGGTGTAGGACTAGAAGCACAGATCTCACTCCTACTGTGCTTGAAACACCATTCTGTCTAGCTTGAGAGGAGCTTTGTACACATCTATATTTTTACAGTGAGCCATAGTTGTCCTTACTAAAAATCAATCCCAGGCAAGAAAAATAATTTAACTGTTCTCAAAGTTTGTGGGACAATGCAAGCCTTTCGATGAAAACGAATAATTAAGGTCAACAAATAGGTAAAATCTGTCTCTCTAGCAAATTCCACATGACACTCTGAGTTCCTGCAAAAAGGATCAAATGACACAATGCAACCTTAAGGAGTTTCTATCATCTGACAAGGGAAAGACTGATTATCCTTTAGGAGACTGTATGCTCTTTGTCTTTCAGGGAGAGTTGTTTAAAGAGCGCTATAAACTAAACTGAAAAGCCTCCCCTTTTGTCCAAAGGTTACCGAAGCAGCCTGCTACAGTCTGTGTGCTTAAATGTGTTCCTCTCAGAAAGGGCAAACAGAGAAACCTCTCTGTCAACTCCACTAGCACAGACACCAAAGGAGAAAGAAAGCACACATGCCCCTCCCTTATGTTTCCTGGATTTTAACTGCTGCTAAATCTGGCTGAAAGTAGGTCTTAAGTAATTCATCCTGCCAGACTGACAAGCCCTGTGAACACAGCAGCTTGCTGTTTGGAAGCTGGAGTACAGCTCCTCCTCCACATGAATTCACTTACCTGAACAGTTTCACACTACAACACTTCCCAATGAGCAGGAATGGAAGTAGCTTCCTTAGCTATTAGATAAATTACCCTACTGCACAGCCAGTAGCTGCTGCCTTCTAATGATGGCTGTGGATATCTGGAATTGGATCAGACCCTCAGTTATTAGGGAGTGTGGAAGAGAACAGATGGAGAGCATAAATTAGACATCCAAAATGGCAAAACAACTGACAAAAAGCTGACAGTGTTAATTCTGTTCTTGTTGGTAATAAGCTGTTACATAAAATGCTGTAAGTCAAAGTCAACACAGAGAAACAAAAACCTACCCCTCTCACATTTCTTATCTGAGGGTTAGAAAACAGGTACTTTTCACAAAGCCCGAACATTGTATTAAATAAAGAATAATACTCTGGCCTGACTGAAATTATCAACGCCTAAAAATTAACAAATAACTAAAAAGAAAAAAAAAAACCCAGGAAAAAAGAAAATTCCCATAAATCCCAACTAATCCCACACTAAAACCCCAGGGTACACAAAACGAGACAGTTTTGCAACTATGATACGTCAGCACCTCCTCTTTTGACAGTCAGTAACTCAAATAAGTAGAAAATTAGTTTCGTACAAAGGCAAATGTTTGCAATAAATCGCAATAAAATAAATTTTCATATGATAATGTATAATCAGAACTATGAACTTGGTAAAAATTACAGCTAAAGAAAATAATTTCTTATTCCAGCCAAGATCTTAAAAAATAATCCAGGCTAGCAGAATGGCATAACAACCAGCTCTATATTCAGAGCATGACATGAAATATTAAGGAAATTTCTAGACTGAACCGAGACCCATCTGTACACACATTTACCTGGAAAAAAAAGATGTTTCAGAACAGGAGTTTAGAAAGCCCTGCACCACATTATCCAGAAGAGACCGGACTGCAATTCAGACAGAACTTTTGTACAAAATGCAGCGCACTGTACTTTCAAAAGCAGCTGTCCTGCAAAAGCCAGCTCCCGTCACTGACCTGCAAAAGAGCGGCGCTTTATGTTCAGCTCGTTGGACACTCGGACTTCGGTGCACAGCTTCAGCATCAGTAACATCGTAATGATCATGATAATGCTTTGCCACAAAAGAGGGGATTCAAAACGCCTTCCAAACCTAAAAAAAAAAAAAGAAAAGAAAAAGAAAAGAAAATACATAAAGCATTTAAGCATGTGGAAAGGGAAATGCTGCCAGCAACAGGTATGAAAGGCTGAGGAAGCCAAAGTCACCAGCCAAACCTGGATGCACATACAGTAGCTCAGAGCAGGAGCATCTGAGAACCTTATTTCAAGTGATCCTAGAGATTCTGAAGCCAAAACCTTAAGTCTTTGTTTCCAAAGCCAGCAGCAAACCTATTATTTTGAAAGGAGAACCACATTCATGAAGCGGTCAGGTCAGTTCAGAGAGACCAGAGGGTTATGCCACATTAAAACCAATTATGTGTTTTCTCCACATACACACTCAGTAGATTCCACATGGACTTCTGTGCAAAACTTACCTTTCTCAATTTATCAATTTTTAATGTGAAGGCATAAAGACAACAGCACTCTCCCTATAAAGAAATAAATACCTACAGCCCTGTCTGCCTCTAGACATCTGAGTGGAAAGACCAGGTCTGCAGAACACACCAATTATTTCATCGATATTTGTCTTATTTGGACCAAGATTGGCGGAAGTAAGGAAGTACAAATGATGTTTGATGGGGGCTTCTGAGCACTTCGTGCATCTTGTATTGTGGCCAGTCTTGACTGAAGAGCTTACTTTTATGTGATTGCACAAAATCCTGCCACAGGAAAATGAGAACCCTTGACTGAAGATCAGTGATGCCTCAAGCTCCTCTTGCTACATTAGCTGATGAAAGCTCAGCAATCCCCACCACATGCTCAATAAGTGCATTACTACAGTCACTCTCTGACCACATCACGCTGACTGAGTCCTAAGCCTCACAGGCACGGCAACTATTGCCCTCTTCTTCACAGATCAACAAAACATACGTGTAAGAAATGCATCTTCCCAAACACCAATCCCCAAAACGAGTCTTGCAGGCAACGCAACCCTTTAAACTAGATCACATATACAGGAAAACAAACAGCTGCCAGCTGCAGAGCCAACACGACATGGCCTACAACCACACTACCTGGGTAACAAGACTAGAGGGAACACCCGTGTTCAAGGACCACTGTTGGGTTCTTGAAGCTGTAAAAGTAAAGCCAGAACACTCATTTTGCTCTGGGTCATGGAGACAAACACCACTCCGAGCTGCTTACCCTACTTTGCATCGATATTAGGGCCTGTCGAAGCAATACTAATCCAGTTTACGACTCCTCAGGTCAGCCTGAGTCAGGAGCACTGTGAGATGTAAGCCCTGCAGGGAGAGCGTGCTATTCCATGCTCTGCTTACTTCCTGCCTTGCAGACATTATTCCTGTCTTTGCCTAAGCAGGACCTGGGAGAGGAGGAACATCAAAGTAATTAAAGTATATTATGAGAGAGAGATGAAGAGCCTCAGGATACTAGAACAGGCTTGCAGAAATGAACAGCTTTGAAGCCCTGGGGTGAGGGGGTCACCACTATTATTCTGCATTTTCACCCCATAACTACAATGCTGTGTCATCAAGTGAACAGTGACACTTTGAGTATACAGGGAGCTCAGACTTCATATGTCAGACTACACTGTTTACTTTGTTTGTAAAAACAAAAGAACTCTTTATTTCCTGTACTAGTCAAATGCACAAATAAAGGGAGGGAGGAGCTTACATTTTATCAGTACTTCCACAGCCTTAAAATGACTAATGCATGTTCAGGGTGGTGAAGACAAGAGAAGCGAACATTCAAGCCAGAGCAGAGACTAACTAGTCATTAAGAAAGCTACTTAATTCCATTGCTACGATTCAATCCTATTGCAATAATCCTGCTATTCCAGTCCTAGGCCTACTCAAAATAGCAAATGCCAACTGTGCAAAAGAAGCCTAAACTAGACCAAACACAAAAGATTCGCTTATAATTTTTTTCCTAAGACGTCTCTGAAAAGAAACTGACTGGTGTTGGTGCAAACAGATCACCATCGCCCTGCTTCCTCCTACACTCCTGGATGCTGTTTCAGCTTCCACCCGCTGGATGCTCTAGACTTTTCCTGCTCTTTGGGAAGTTACAGATTCTAGGCAACATGGAAAGCACACAGGATATTGCACACACCACCAGGGCCATGACAGACAGCCCACGGCAGCAGCACGGCAGCTGTCCTGAAAGACGTCCCACGGAATTACAGAATTTAATCAGCAGGAAGGACAAGGAACAAACTGGTTTTGCAACAGGATCTTTTCGTAGGAGTTTCTTCTTGACACGTAAACTTCCAAGACTTTATGGTAAACACCCCCAAATCAAGTTCTTCACTTGGGCATACAAAATTCCGCTTTACTTTCTGCACAGAAGAGGAATGCATTTTATCCCTGCTCTCCATCACTTACAAAAAAAGGAGGAGGAATTGAGTAATGCTTTTGCTCTCAATATCTAAGCAAGATTCCACCAGCAGGCCATACGTAAGGCAATCTTTCAAAGTTCTAGTCACTCTGTCAGCTTGATTTATAGCATCTTCCCACACTCACCACATGGTAAAAGCTGGCAAGATCCATTTTAGTAACAGAAGCCTTAAAAGGAGTTTCTCTTCTTCACAGAAAGTCCTACAAACAGACAGCACTGCCCCACTTTCTGAAGCCAAAGCAACACTGGACAGCAGAAACCTGATTCAGTAGTGGCACTGTAGGTGTTACAGCAACTCCACAGTTCTCATTTTTAACCTGACTGTCAGAACTTCTTCCCACAGTTTGTCTTAAGGCAACTATTTTGTGAGAACAACTGCAAAACTGGACGGTTTTATTTTCTGTTGTTTGGATTTCTGGGGCATTGCTGTATGAGGGTTAGGACAGTGGCCTGAAGAATTGCATCTTGAAACCTCTAGAAAGAATATTGTCTTCTTGGAAAATACACAAACCATATTATATTATGACATCCATTTTATGAAGTGCAAAACTGAAAAAAAAAATCCAGAAACTTCTGAGAACAGCAGGGAGCATAAGTACTTTTGGCTGCACTTACTCAAGACACAAATCAAAATGCCTACTGCAGTTCCTTTTCCTCTAGCTATTTATTCGGATTTTAATATTAAAAGAAATCATAATTTATCTCATCATGAGCTCAATTTTAAAAAAGAAAGGGTGAAGAGAGGGGGAAGAGACAGAGAACTCACAGTAAGTTTTTCTGCATCCTCCACCCCCAACTGATTATACAACTCTCACCCACCTTCTTGTTCCTGTTCTTGATCATGACAATGCAAAGCTACTCAGCTGGCAGACTGCAGGCCACATGAACCCAGAAGATGTGCCCATCTTGGTCACAACTGAGCTCATGTGCCACAAGGGCACTCTGAAGCCATCCCACAACCTCAGAAACTGCCCTGGGACAGCCCTAACAGATAATTAATCACTTCAAAGCTCAAGCATCAGGTTATCCCTTGAGCAAGAAAACAGAGCTAATTCAGAAAGTACAGCAAGACATACGCTAACAAAAATGTTAATGAAGAGTTTAATTAAAAATGCAGAGGGAAAAAAACTGCTATCAGATTTTTTTTTTTGGAGCAGGTCACGCAGTTTCACATGTACCAGAATTACAAAGGCACTGCCTCTCCCTCTCTGTCCAGAGCACAGACCTTCTCCAGACTGACCTTTCCAGAGAAGCAGTGACTATGGGGCTGGAGAAGACAGACAGAAGGAGCAGTACTGACAGTGGTGGAAGGACTAGAACAAAGGAACAGCTGATGCAATAATAAATCATGTCCAGCAGCTATACTGGTACCCCAAAATAAACATTGCTTCGACGTGTTACATAAAATTGTAACAACAGATTACCACTAAAAATAAAGTTAACTCGGTATCAAGTTTAGTACAGCACAAAATCTAATTTCACACTGGTAAGCAGACCCTGCTGTGTGATGCTCTAAGAACAAACGGTCTACTTATCAATTATTTTTTTTTTAATTTTTTTTTTTTTAAGAATCCTCTTTAAAAGGGCCCAAGACTTCATCAGGGTCAAACTTCTAGTTTCTTTTTCCTAAACAAAAGCCACGTATGCCTAAACAAAGTGAAGCAGAATCATGCCCATTGCTATACACACACACAGTTTTTATTCTCGCAGACCAGCCCTTTCCCAACGTTGTCACACAAAGTTCTGGCACGCAACTCGTTACTGGAACACAGTAAGGCCAAACAAACATAATTGAAAGCAAAAATGTCTCTTTTAAAATGACATTTTGAGACATCATGTAGAAGAGAAGCATGAAAAATTACTTAATGGGTAATGTGTTACTGTCATCACTGACAAGTTAACGTTCTTTGAGCACGCCCTGAAACTAAGGGATTAGATGCAAGAAGACAAGGAGGAGAGGCACTGCACTGAGACTTCTTGACTTGAAAAGACGGCTTACCATTGGAGACAGCCTAATTGGAGGAACCGAATTTTTTGTGAAAACAGGTAATTCAGAACAGGATTGTTATCCTTGATCTCAGCAGTACTTTGTTCATTGACTATTGTCGCAGTGCAATACACCCGCTGCAAGTCTATTGACATAAAACACGCCAGAAGATTAGGAAGTAAATACACTATTTGGAGGGGATATGAAAGGTCAAACTTCACCCACTGCAAAAGCAGATGTTAAAACAAAAAACAAAAAAAAAACCCTCTGAGATAAACAAGTACAGTTACAGGAACGTGTGGAATATGTCATTTCACAAACTGAAAACGAGGGAATTGCCCCCATAGCTGAGGTGAACAAGTAGAGACACAGGTGAAGGGGGGGACTGGATCTGTTCCAAGTGACAAAAACACAGACCAGCACTACCCAAAAGTGAAAATACAGATGCAACCTGGTATAAAAGGCAGGAACTGTCTGTTCTGTAAGCCTCAAATTCAATATACAAAATTCAGGGAAAATCTTGAAGTAACAACAGAATTGAATTATAAAAGTGTCTTTGAAGATAAAACTAAAACAAAGAAAAACCACAAACACCAGCCATCCTAAGAAATAATTAAGCCCTGAAAAGCAACTCTATAAAAACTTAAAAAGTGTAAGGCCTACCACTTTAAGTATTTATTTTTGGATCACACTGGTGGGGAAGTCAAGAAGCATGACTCTGGCTCAAATCATGTGCTTATTAACCAGGGGTAATGAAGAGAAACTAAACGCAATTGAAAACAGCAGCTACATGGCAGTAAAGTTTTCAGAAGTGAAACACGGATTAAGACTTGGTTTGCTGAAGAGAAGGAAATGCCAACTGGTAAAAAACCTATACACAGAACAGAGTTGCTTACAGGAACAGTTCTGTTCTGGCACCAGAATGGATTTAAATGACTTTATAAATTTAAAACAAAATAAACAAAAATCTTTTAATTCCCTCCAATTAATATTATATACACAACTAAAATAATTCTGCTGTTTGTTTTGTCATATTATCAAGAGATTGTATACCAAGTAACGCATCAGTCATAGGTGAAATTAACCAATTAACGCAAAAATTGAATTCCCAAGTTGCTCTATGGATGCATTTTAACCGTGTTCAGAGAAATCAGAGGCCCTTGCTCTTTTACCTTTCTTTAATCATCCATATGCCCAAGGATAACATCCAACCTCAGTGCTGCTTTCCTGACTTACTGGTGTTTATAATTAACTACCAGGGATGCCCAATTTTTTTAAGTAGACAAGCAAAATATTCTCTCTCAGGGAACATTTAATTATCATCACGCAAATACTCTTCTGTCTTTTAGTTTCTGCAAGCACAGGCATCAGTTCTTCATGGATTACAAAGCAGTATTTTGTAGCCAAAATAGAATCAGAGAATAACTGTTCTTAATTGCAGTAACTTCCCAGACCATTTAATCTTTGGTTTCCCATGTACATTGCCAGTGTTGTAGCATCTCTATTATTAGAAGTAATGAGGAAGATGTTAATAAAATGAATTAACAGAAATCATGCCCTAATAACATTTTCTTTGTCCAGCAGCACAAGAGCTAAATATGGAAACAGACTTGCTTTTAAATACTGAGACTGCTGTTGAAAACAAAAGGAATTTGCTTTGAAAGGCAGCCCACCTTTTGCCTGCTTATCCAAGAATTAATATTTTCATCTCTAGTTGTGCATGAGAGCTCTACAAGTGAACCCCCTCTGAAGCCAGCTGGCATCCCGGGAAAACGCAAGAACATATGGCAAATGTTCCAGTGACGTTAATGCCAACGAGACACTAGAATAAGCATGCGGGGACGGAGGCTTTCACTCTGAGAATGGAGCTGGAGGGGCAGCGAAAACGTACAATACAGTCAGCAAGAAAAAAGACCTGACTCAGCATAAACCTCTTTACCAACAAGTTAAAAAGTTACATCTTGGAAACCAGTGCACTGATAATCAGATTCGGCAAGGGGAACAGACCATGCTTCCGAGCCCAATTCATTCCACTTAAATCAGACTCACGAACTGATGGCAAGACAGTATTTTGATCTTCAACAAAGGGGGGAAACTATGTAAAACACATTATTTCCCAAACATTCCAGTCAAAGCTTTACACCTAGCAAGTAAGCGTGAATCTTTAGAACCGTGCAGACACATCACCAGCTTACCAGAACAGTATCCGCAGAATGTTGGCGACCAGCAGCACCAGGCAGACGTAGGTGGAGAAGCCCTCTGCGTTCTGTGTCCGGCGGATGTCCCGGTACTGGGGGATGTAGGGCACCACGCCGCCGAACACCATGGCCCCCGCGGCGCCCCACGACACCAGCTGCTGCATGGGCACCAGCAGCCACTCCAGGCCGCCCGGCTCCATGCCGGGGGGGCGCGGGGAGGCGCTCAGGCTGAGGGATGCCCCGCCGCAGCTCTCCGGCCGGGGCCGGCTCTAGCCGCGGGCGGGCTCCTGGCCGGGATGCGGCACCATGGCTGAGCCCTTTCCCGCAGCGCCCGGACCTGGGGAAAGGAATGGCGCGTCAGCCTGCCTCTGCCAGGGGCTGCTCCGGCCGCTCTCAGCCGGGACCGCCGCCCTGCCGCGGGCGGGTCGGGGCCGCCTCCGCCCACCGCCCCAGCCTGGCTCTGCCACGGCAGCCAGCGCCGAGGAGACCCGCCAGCGAGGAGACCCGGGGAGGGCACGGACACACGGCGCCGCCGCCACCCCCGCCCGGCCGGTTCTCCGAGGGGGCTTCCCCGCCTCCATCACCCAGCCGCGCGCTCCCCGCCCCGCGCATCCCGAGCCGCGCGAACACGCGTGTCCGTCCGTCCGTCCTTCCACCCATCCATCCATCCATCCACTCCCCCATCCATCCACCCCGTACCTGCTGCCGCTGCCCCGTCCGCCGCCTCCATCCCCCCGGCGCTCGGCGGGCGGGCAGAGCCAGCCCCGGGCGGCCCGTGACGCCACCGCGACCGCCCGCGCCGCCGCCAATGAGCGCCGGGGCCGCCCCTTCCTCCGCCGGCGAGCGGCGGCGGTCGCGGCCCTGGAGCAGCGCTCTCCCTCCTCCCTTTCCTCCCCGGGGCACCGCTGCCTGGCCCCCGCACCCGGGCGGCCCCCGCACACGCACCGGGGCAGGGCGGGGGTGCCGGGCTCACTCCCCCGGCCGCACCTGGGCGCCCTCCCCTCCCCTCCCTTCCCCTCCCCTCGGCGGGCCCCGCTGAGCCGCCGCCCCGGATCCTGCTCCCCTGTCTCCGGCTTCTTCCTTCTACCCAGGAGTTACGGAAAACTCCGCCACGCCTCACGGACAAAGGGGCAATGGCTCTAAACTGAGAGATTTAGATTCTATATTATCCAGAAATTCTTTACTGTGAGGATGGTGAGGTTGCTGAGAGAAGCTGTGGATGACCCACCCCTGAAGTTATTCAAGGCCAGGTTGGACAGGGCTCTGTGCTACCTGCTCTGCTGTAGGGTGTCCTTCCCCATGACAGGGACGGGGAGAGGGGTGTGGAACTAGATGATCTTCAAGGCCCCTTCCAACCCAAACCATTCTGTGGTTCCATTATGATTCTGTGATTTCCATGACTCTCAGAACCGTAGTCACTACTTACCTACACACAATTCAACTAACCAGCACATCTGTACCAGAGAGGGGGTTTTCCCACAGTGGTATGGAAAAAGGGTGGTGGGGGAGGGAAAACATTGCATCTTCTACCCAAAGTGATTGGTGCGTCTGTACTGCTGGTTGCAGTGGGCCACCTGCGCACATGTTGCAAGGAGATGGACACTGCATCACTGAGGTGACGGCAAACCTCAGTCACACTTAAAAGGATGGATCATCCACTGTGCCTCCAAGTGGCTGCACAGCTGTCCTCAAAGCTTGTTCTCTGGGTTCCCCATAATACTTTCATAGACTGCTACCTTTTAAGTACCCCTGCTTCTCATCCAGTAGGTGGGAAATGAGATGGGGTTTCCCACACATGTGTGACGCATTATTTTGTGTCCTGTAGCAGCAACTGCAAATGTTTGTTGTGAGGCTTCAGTGGGGAAAAGGAGACGCATTAAAACTAGAAGTGTCTGTTTCAGGGCTCTTGGAAGGCTTTTGTTTACTTCCTGCATAGCAGCACCTTGCTCAACTGCAACCATTTCTGCCACCAGGCAAGTTCTTGCAGCATACATGCAGCACATGAACCTGCACATTACTGCAGAGAGTATTTGTCAAAGACCATTCTTGGGGTACTATCACACAAACATCCAAAACACTCTCCAACATAGAGGAGGTAACCAGTGATAACATTAGGAGTCACCTTTCCTACAGGGAAGCAGTAGCTCTGCTACTCAAACAAAGCTGTTAAGCCTAATCAATAACAAACTACATATGGCATTAGATTCTAAAGTGTCAACTGGAAACAGACAATCACTTTAACTTAGGTTGTTCACCCTTACTTGAAACAGTAAGGATAAAAACTCTGAATTACAGCATGTTGCTGTGTGAAAATAATTCAGTTTTGGTCACTAAAAAAAATGTCCTGGTTGTTCAGTAGTCAATCCGTGGACATAAGGTAAACTGACCAGACGCTGGGTAGGGGGAGGAATGACAAGTTGGCTCAAACTCCTCAAGATGAGCAGCTGCACAAAATCTTGCACCAGGATCAGGGAGGGCCCCTTCAGGTCCCAGGATATTGTAAGCAGCCAGGGGCAATTTTCTTTGGCAGTGGTGCCATCCCGAGGTGCTTGCTGATTCCGGTATAGCATCCTACCCAGCACACACAACATCCAACCACAGCAGACCCAGCAAGCCTCCAGTAGGAGAGTGCCCTGGAGGAGCTTTATCTAAAGCTTGGGTGATAACAGGTGTTTGAAGAGAGTCTTGCTTCATCAAGACTCAAGTTTAGCAACCTGCAGGTCACATGAGAATGCTCAGCCTTGTGAGGCTTCATACCAAACTAGATTTCTTTATCTGGTAGATAGTGACTGAGAGGGAGCTAAGAAGGACTGCTTTCTTGGTATAAAAGCAGAGACTATTGTAGAAACAGTACTTCTTCACTGCCAGACAGCAATCCTGTTTCCAAATGAGGAGAAAAAGAACAGGTGCATTTATTTTTCCACACTGACTGGCAAAATTCCACAATCGAAAAAAAAAAAAATCTCTATTCACTAAAACTACATCACCCATTCAGACAACAGAAGCAGACAAAGTTTCATACCAGGTCTTTGAAGACTAATATTAACCTATTTAAGACAACTGCTGTAGGAGAATTGAAACTGAGTATGTGAGCAGCTCTAGTCACCTAATTATGAAATAGCTTCTATCAGTTAACATTCTGGTGACAAACGAATCCCCAAACCTCCAAACATAACAAGAACTTATATTTATTCCAGATTAGGAAATCTGATAAAAAAAATGTTCCTATACTATCTTTGAATACAGTTTAAGCAAGCTGAAAGTGGTGAACAGACATGCCATGTTTACAAAGGGATTTTAACATTGGTAGAGGTGGTTAAAATTATTACATAAGGTTTAGTTTTGCAAACAGGTCCACTGACTTAAAAGAGTAAGCAAAGCACCATTTCTACAGTTGACTCCAGATGGCCATATTCCTAGCAGGACAAAAGGCAAACAGGATTCAGGAATCGACCACCCAAGTTGGACCAGTTTCAGGGCAAGATTTAGCTGCCTCTGCAGTTTTTTTTTACAGGAGGAGGAGGAGGACGGCTGTTGGTGCTTCACTTGTAGTTACTGCAATAGCAAAAATAGCAGATTGCTGCAATTGTCCTAACCAGTCTGTTGTTCTGTCAATTGATTTTGAAAGATGAACATTAAAATTATTTTGTAGTCTGCATTACAGGAATGCTGTTGCACTGAAGCAAGCATAGCAGGTCCCTACAAGATGTCAGCTCAAGTGCAGATAAGCTCTAAGTCACTACGTGAACACGTTGCACAATAAGTGTTTTCATAAGGATTATGGGAATTCCTACAGTAGCCAAATATCCTTCAATCATCACATTATATCTCATTCTACAACTACAGCCATGGGGAGATTAAAAAGAAATATTCACTGCACTGTTCATAAAACAAGTAAATGGGTCTTAAGTGCCTTGAAACTGGCCATTCCTACCGTGATGCATTATCACTAAATCAGCTGTCCTCATCTCTCCATTTTTTTGATTTTCTACAGCAACCCTAATGCAACTGCTGGCAGAAGCTACCTCCTGACCCCTTCTAACACTGATAAGCCTCTGTTTTGGTAACTGATAGACAGAATCAAGCTAGCATTAATAAGAGATACTGTTTTATTGCACATCTTAACCACTTTTTATTTCTCCTTCTGTGCTGGTCTTTGTAAGCAGAGCAGTGAATATAAACAGTGATGTGGAACACCCACCAGCATGCAAAGGAACAACCTCTCCACTTCCAAGGAGAACCTCTGACAAACGGGCCCAACCTACAAGCTCATCTCTGGGCAGTAGTGACATGCCTTGCACTGGGGAGCAGGAACCAGGGCTGTGCAGGCTAAGATGGTTCGAGTCCTTTCTGTACTTGGACTGCTACCATCTCTACAGATAAATGGAGAAAAAGCCCTAAAGCAAACATGCCAGAGCAGAAATCAACCTGACAGCTGGCAGAGATGCACGAACCCCTCTGCAAACCATTACAGCTTTGAAACAATGAGCAAAGTTCAGGTGAGTGGAGAAATAAACAAACAGCAGTCCCAGTTCACCTTCTTACCTGTGTAATATGTATTACTGCTTAACCCACAGCCTGCTCTTCTGTCAGACAGGTCCAGCTGATGCCTTTGGCATGTCCCATGGCCTCAGCAGCTGCTTGCAGAAGAGGAGCCAACAGGCAGCTCCTTCTCAGCACCAGTCACGGAACCAACCTGCGTATCCTTTCCCAGCAGCGAAGCCAAAAGTGCTCACCTCAACATCCTTTAGGAGTGGAGTTGTTTTCTCTTAAGAAAATATGTAATAGCTCAAAGGACCAGAAGCGAGGAACATCTCCACAGATGGGATCTGCACAGTGTGCCATGGGAAAACACCATGTAGGCTCCATTCACTGCTGAACCAATGCATCATGCTCGGCGTCAGAAGGGACACAAGATCTATTCACAATCTAGATTCCTCTTTTTATTCTATCTTATTAAAACGCCTACTTTATTAAGCCATTTCTTGTTGGACCCTACTTGACGCAATATAGAAAGAGCCCTGCAGCATCTCCCTCTCTCTCTCAAAATACTTATAATTACAGGATCAGTGTGTCCAGCAAGAAGTGGCTGATACTGGAGAGTGAGATGGGAAAGAGGGAGTGTGGTGGGATGACCCCAGGCACCAGTGAAGCCCCACCACCACCACTTGCTCACTCGCTCTTCCCAGCAGGATGAAGGAGGTAATCAGGAGGGTGAAACCATAGGAAAAACACTCACGGATTGACATAAAAGTCTAATGGAGAATAGAAAGAATAAAAGTAAGTGATGCAAAGAAATCACTCATCAACTCCCACTTACAGGCTGATGCCCAGCCAGTCTCTGAGCAACAGCTACTTTGGAAGAAACTTCCTGCCCCCGCCCTGGTTTTATTGCTGAGCGTGATGCTACGTGGTCCAACATGTCCCTTTGGTCAGCTGGGGTCAGCTGTCCTGGCTGTTTCCCCTCTCACCCTCTCACCCACCCCCAGCCCATTTGCTAGGGTGGGGGCAAGGTGAGAAACAGAGATGGCCCTGACATTGTGCAAGTACTGCCCAGTGACAGCTAAACCACTGGTGTGCTGCCAACACTCTTTTGGTCACAAATCAAACACAGCACCATAGAGGCTGCTATGGAGAAAGTTAACTTCATCCCAGTCAGAGCCAACACAGGGCGTGAAACACAATTTGGGAAATGCTTTAACTGGCTGCATCTCTGAAGAACAAGTGAGGGTGCAAATGCAGTGTCTAAAGTTTCACAAGAACTATCCCTAGCCTGCTCTGACTCATTTTCTCTTCCTCTTGATGAAGCTGTGGAGTAGCTTGGATACAGAGAGAGAGAAGAAAAATGATGGAGAAACTATAGTTTCATCATGATTCAAAATACCAACACATGACCTGGAGTCAGTAGCATTTCAGCACCCAAGCTATTTTTTCTTTCTCTGTTCTAGGACAAGGACAAAGTGCTTCTGCTGGCATTTACACACCGTAACACAGTAACAACGGTTTGTTTCTGTTGAGATAAAAGCTCAGCATCTCTGGTACACAGAAGAACATCTTCTACACATAAGGACAGAACAAAACGAAATTTATGCTGCCCTTACCAGGAGCAAAGAGTGCAGAAGGGAGAAAAAAACCCCTAAAGACGGACATTACTGCATGAGTAACACTTGAGTTCAAGACCACAATGGCCACTGTCAGTCCAGGTTTCAATCCTAACAGCATATTTGCAACAGTTCTTTGTTTCAGATGAGAAAGGGGAAGTTTTTCTCCCAACAACAACAAAAAGCCAAATAATCAGATTTCTACACCCTTTGCTTTTTTTATTACCCAAACCCTGCTGTTAGAGCACGTGTTCTACACTTGATATTCCCCAGTGTTATTCTCCATATTCTTCCAAATCCACCCACGTTTTATGCAACCATATGAAGTCCTTTCCAACAATTTGAGGTGAATTTAAACTGCCTGTACCAGTTATCTTCTCTGGGAAAAATTATCTCTGAAGCTGTAAGGAAATATGACCATAGCTGCAAGTCTGCTTACAGGAAACACTACCCATGGTACTTTACAGCTTCTGGAAAAGCAAAACGTGCATCTTCAAATGAAACCTTCCCTCCTCTGCCCAGCTTCCAGCCTCTTCAACACAGGCTCTTTTTACAAAATATTTTTGAAAAATACTATTTCCGTCACATACCCCACCACGTGCCACGTTTAATCTCCGTGTACAAGCGCTCATTGTGCACCTGGAAGAGAGCCACACCAGGCTGTGGGATCTGAAAACCTGAGGTCAGCTCACTGTTCTTGTATTGCAGAGCCTTGCCTGTTACACACTGTATTTTCCTCGAGAAAGCTCCTGTGTGCACACGTAAGGAGCAAGGCCGCGTGGTGATTTGAACACAGGCTCCACATGCAGCATCCAGAATGCCAGCAGTGGGCCACCACGACAGAGAAACAGACCCCCACTCCCTTTTCCACCAGGGACAAACACCTCCAGCTCTCTCCTGCAGCCTTTCAGGAGGTGAACTGCTCGGTGAATGCTCCTCCACCCTCACTGTCCAAAGACAATGGAACAAGGCTGGAGCAGAAAGCAGCATTAGAAGCGTCATCTCTTACCAGCCATGTCTGGGAAACATAGCTAGAGATTTCTGGATCACCATGTAATAATTCAGTCAACAACAACAGCAGCAGCTAGGCAGGTGATTTCACACAGTCAAGAATTACTCAAAACCAGCCTCTGTAGTCACCTTTCTGCTGCTCCTACATTTATCCCCTCTCCTCTCCTCACTTAAGAGGGAAAACTATACCCTGTTTTCTGTTACAGCTACATGATGCCCATAGTACACACTGAACTTCTGACAAAGATTATCCTTAACCTTGCCAGTTTTCTTTAGAGAGAAACTTGCAGAAAAATTTCTCAGTAAGGGGATTTGTGAGCGGCAGTCCAAAAACCGAACACTTTTGTTAAAAGCAGAACACCTTCATCAGGGATCAGGTTTCTCAATTGCTAGAATTGCCCTTTTCTCTTCAATGATACAGAACCTGAAATTTGAGCCCCGAGCAAACATCCAAGCTTTTAATATTCACCCCAAATGACTTGTCTTTCAAAGGAGCACCAGAGTTGTCTGACACCACTGACTCGAATGCCTTTTTCTCTGCCTGAGGCATTTGCACTTCACTCACCACATCTTTCCACGCTTTTAAATAACAACAACTTGTTACTTCTATTGATGTTACCATACGAAAGAAAAGGGATGTCTTCACCAGGAAGTATTCCAGTGGAACAAGCTCCCAGTGAAGTGCATCATACTGAATCAAGAGATCAGGTAAATGTTGGTAATTTGCTGCAAGAACCACCAGCACCATTTAGGATTTCAGAATATAAAAGCTGATGACCTAGCAAAGCCAGACAGGTTTTTTTGCACATTGTGTCCCTCTGAATCACAACTGTGAAGTGACACAAGAGAAGCTACCTGAGTGAGAGTGATGACTCAAAGACCCAGCCCTACAATTTGTTAGCAGAAACACCACGACTGTGGTGCAAGAACTAGCTTGTACTTTTCTCTGCAGAGGAAACTTTTACAACTGACCACGCCTCTGCCAGGAATCAAAAAAAAAAAAAAAAAGGCAAAAATTTGCAGTGCAATTTGCATCCTGCCTTCTGATCTACAGCCAAATAAGCTGCCATCATGGTTCAGAAACACTTCCCTTCTTGTCTCCTTCCAGGACTAAATTTCCTGTTTTCTTTCGTAACACACATGTAATATTAGGCTTCTCTTTGAGGCATCCTTTCTCTATCCTCACCTCCGTTTCAAAGCAACCCCGAGCCAGACATGCTTGGAGTATGTGACCAGAGGATGCCCAACCTCGGTGTATAAAACCTAATTTGTCAGCAAAGAGGAGGGGGAGGGATTTTATGTAACTTCCAAACAACAAGAGTGATGCATTTCTACAAAGCAATTCTTTTATCGCTCCACACCACAGGCTTTTACAGCTGGCATCATCTAGTAAGTGGCATTGAACTTGGAGCTTAGGACTACAAATGTTTAAATATGCTTTTATTTCCTGTCCTGCTACCCTGACTTCTTGTTCCAGCAGCGGAGGGATTGGAATTTCCCTCGGAAAGAGCGAGAGAAACATACTTTGGATACCATTTCAGTACACACCGAAAAGAGTTCACAGCACAGGCCTGCAATTCTGAAATAGGATGGAAGCAGATGGCGCCCCAGCCT
This sequence comes from Empidonax traillii, assembly GCF_003031625.1. NCBI lineage: Eukaryota > Metazoa > Chordata > Aves > Passeriformes > Tyrannidae > Empidonax > Empidonax traillii. The sequence goes on from NW_020955382.1 coordinate 1,415,284, forward strand.
CTAGGTCACCCTATTTTTTATTTTTACTTCATGTGCTTCATACCAAGAAGACGTATTTAAACTGAAAGTGACTAAAGTCTAGGGTTTTTACTGAAAGAAAGTAGTACAGAGCATGGAAAAAGAATTTCTGTTGTCAAATCTGTTTTGCTCCTTTCTCAAACCCCCTCAATACCTGCTTTTGTATTCATTGGCAAAATGAACTTCTTGCTATCCTTTTAGTAAATTAGGTATTCTTTACTTATTGCAGCACATACTCTTATGAGCACTGGTAGTGCTGCTGGCTGACTGGTTCTCAGCTAGCCCTTTGCTTTTGAAACAACACAAAAAAGTTTTTGCTCAGCTTCCCTTAGCCCGTGTGTGCATGTCTAACACAGATTGCTGCTTTTAAAATATGGCTCATCTTACATTTCCAGATTTCAGACCCTGGAAATGTGTGCAACAGCCCAGCTCTGAACTACCAAGCCCTCTGAGGAGGAAGAGGCTAGAGTACAGCAGAGCAAAACCAAGCACACTAGTTCTAAGTAAATTAATTGTTAAGCAGTCTATTTGGCCCTGCCATTTGTCTCCTCTATTCTTAGGCTTTCTGAACTTCAGAACTTTCCCACAGCCGTTTTCAGCTTTACAGACACTTCCATTTTTATTTCATAAACCCAGCTGTGCACTATTGGTCTAATTCAGCTCAAAATCTGAAGTAGGAGGGATATTCAAATCAGCCACCGAGCCCACGAAATAAAAGAACCAGACCTCTGCAAAAGGAAACGCATGTTGAAATATTTCCCTCAGTCTCTAACACTTTTAATTGTCCGTCCTCCATTGCTATGCCACCTGGGTACTATAATTTTGCTCTGACCCCACGGACCTGCCTCACAAAAACAAGGAGCTAATTACAGAAGGCCTTTATAAAATCATGCTTGTTTTCAGTTGAACTATAACCTGGCCATCGCTAAAATGCGGCTCTACAAGGATTTAGTGGAATTCCTGCGAATTGGTTGGATGTGTTATGCTTGCTCCTTTGCATTTCCAGCTGGCTCTTTATCCCTGCAAGCTCTTCACCTCAAATGGGACTCTACGGCTTTGTTCAAGATAACTAAACATAAGCAGACAGAGCCACTTCGACTGCCTCTGGGGGAACATACTGCTGCCTAAGAAGGAAGCTTTTGTAGCTGTTTTGGAAGGAGGGAAAACCAGGAAGACTATGGCTGTTATCAGAAGTAGAAATGAAAAAATAGTACAGCTACTACCCAGCCCTTAGGGAAAGAAGATTTATTACCAACGAATAATCAGGTAAGAAGCAACAACTGTTTCTTATTACTTATGCAACAGAACAAAAAAGCTATGTGGTTGCAGCTAATGGCTACGTGCAAAAGCCAAGCATATCTATATGCGTAATATTGTTCAAATTGTTTTATCTAGAGGCTTTCTAGAGCAGTAATGCTGCTAGAGCACTCAAGCTCTGCAAAACTTGCTTGATTTTTCTTTCTACAACAATAAAGGCAAAGAGGAGAACCTGCAAGAGTGGGGAGGTAAGGATGTAGAGAGGAGAAGCCACAATTATGGGAAGCACACAGCAATGCGGAGGATGGCTTTGATGCCAGAATTTCACCTCAGAGATTTAACACACCCTCTCAAATGAGGTGGGGAAGTTCAGGAAGGAAGACAATTAAGTTTATTAAGAAAGATTCTAAGTGGTAGGCTTACAAGAGATAATCTTTCCAGCAACTGAGGTCACTCCTAACTCAGAAGATTTCTGTGGATGAAGGCACATGTTTGGCATATCTATAAAGTAATCGACTAAGGAAATCTGTTGCCCAACAGTGATATGCTCCTAACCACACAGGCACAGTAAATGGAAAACCTCTTCATTTACATCAGGCAACAGTTCCAGCACTGAGGTCATCTACATAAACAACACACCTCTGCAAGAGATGCACCAGGAGATTTTTATGCTGTGCAGCCCGAAAGTGCAGGGATGACCTACATGCTGTAAGAGGGGATTCTCGCCCATGCCTTCGCTGTTGTCTCTCGCTCGACAGTGGAGGGACTTCAAAGAACTTCAACCACCACGGTATTTTTACCGTATTTACTCCGTATTACAAGACCAGTTACACGGGGAAAAGGAGGCAAACCTTATGAAAAGGAAAACAAAACAAAACAAAAACACCAAAAGAAAAACCCCACCAGATCTATGAAATCGTAAGGCCCGCGTAGACCAAACCTCGCCGTCCTTACTCGGTTAGTGCCGTGCGGAATTCCGGCCTTTAAGGATTCCCCGGCTGCCCCCGGGAGCGCCGCGGGGCTTCCCCCGCCCGCCTTCCCCGCTGAGGCGGCGTCGGGCGGGGCCGAGCGCTCCCTGTCCCGGCCCGCCTCGTCCCGTCCCGTCCCGTCCCGCCCGGGCAGGCGGGCCCAGGGTCGCGGCTCGGAGCCGGGGCTGGGGAAGGAGGCGATGGCGGCGGAGGCCACCGACCCGCCGGGAGCCGGGGACCTGCCGCAGCTGGTGAGCGGGGCCGGCTCTGGGGGGGAGCGGGGCCGGGCTGGGGCTGCCCGGGCTGGGGGGTCGTGGCCCGGCCGTGGGTCTGTCTGCTCGTTCGGCCGGCCGCCCCCTGCCTTTCTGCCTTCGCTGTCTTTATTTCCGTACACCCACCCCCCTGCAGGCGGAAAATCTGCTGTGTCGGCTGCAGGATAATTTCCAGGCCCTGACGGAAAAGTTAACGCTGAGAAATATCCTCTTTGGAACCTGCACCGCCGGAAAGACTGCGGCTCCTGCGGCTGGGGTCCCTTGTGGGGGGAGCTTTGCTTTTAACACCGGGATGGCCTTCTTTCCTAAACATCAAATTAACCTGTAATTATTGACGTTGCTAAACACCTATGATGTAAAAACAGCGGAATTGCCCTCCCCCCCCCCCCCAACCCATTTATTTATCCCTTTTCTAAAGAAAGGAATCCCAAAAAAGGTTTTACTACAAGTCGTGAAGTAGTCTCTGTTCGGCAGTTCTTTCAAAAAAGCATCAAATTATATGTAAAGATTCTGAAGGTACATTAAAACAAAACAAACAAACAAAACCAACCAAACAAACAAACAACAACAAAAAAAAATCTTCAAAAATGCAACTCAAATCAGCCAGGTGGTGTTTGTTTGAAAACAGCTGTTGGCCTCCTGAGCGGGGCAAGGTGAGCCCTCTAAAAGAGAAATTAAGACCTGATGGGGCTCTGAGCTTTCTCACTTGATATACTTACAGAAACTACCTCTGCTTTCTGAAACTGCACATTAATTACCTTTTTTCTGAAACTCTACATTTCAGGAAGCGGCTTCTTTAGTGTAAGAGAAGAGTAATGCCTTAGCAGCACTTGTATTCTGATTGTGTAGGTTGATGGTATGTTATCACCTAAAAGTTCCTCAGAAAATATTCCAGTTCACTCTCGGGTATACACAAAGGCATTTGGTATTAAGAACTTCAGTATCGTCTTGTAAAAATACAACCTTGGGCATACCTCATTGAGCATTAAATGTGGATAAGTAAGATGCTGAGACATCTGAAAAAAAGCTGCTTGTTTTTCTTACAGAAAAAAAAACTGTAAAATTATAGAATTCTTATTTTTAAGTAAGTTATCTTTAACTTTTTACTGGAAGAAATGGGCGAGCGCATCAATGACCTTGAGAAGCGCGTTGCTGACCTGATGACAGAGGCTGGGATAGAAGAGAACACTGATGAAGACTTGAGAGTAAAGAAACTTAATTAAGTTTTTCTGTATTTTATATTTTTCCACATAGTATTGAATGATGGGCAAGAATTAGCATGAAAATAATGTTTACATATTTATCATACCTGCATTTGTGTAAATTTGAAAGTGTAGTTTTTAAAAATGTATTTAATAATCATCCTGGATTTCTTTATGCCAAGAGCCAAAGAATGCTACTAGTTTTACAAAAGAAAAACTGCATCTTGCTGTGTCCGTTTCAGCTGAGTAGAGGGGGGCACTGCAAACTAATCCCAAGGATGTAAATCGAGGCTGTACATTTGTAATGAAATGTGTGTGCCCACCATTCCTGTCCCTCAGGTATGCTTACCTAGCTGACTGAGGATTCTCACTGGTATAAATTTATGTACATCTGCTTTTGAATCTCCTTCAGCTTCCCAGCATGGCTCAGAGCACACCTCTTACATGCACTCTTAGTATTTATGAGACAGCCTTGCTTCCGTGTTCTGTGGATGCAGGTGATGTTGTCTTCCTTGTTGTTGCACTTTCCTGATTCAAATTGAGACACACCAATTATTCTTCCAATTGAGACTGCTTACCCAGTGAAAGACAGAAACATCTGTAAAATATTCTGAAGTAATTTCGGCCCCTACTCATTGTGATGCCTTTTTCGTGATAAGCTATGAAATAATTTTCAGAAACACAGAAAGACAATCTACAGAGTTGTATTTTACTGTACAGAGATCTCCCTATTTTCACACTGATCACATTCATGAATAATTAAAAAAACTACTTACTGTTTCTTTGCAGCATTGAAAGGAGGATGTGTTCAAGCAACACAAAGGCAGAACGGCACTGCATTGACTCCAGGAGTTTACAGTCAGTGTCGCATTGACAAAAAATGTCATAGGAAAACAATCATGTTTGCATCATGTCATGATAGAATCTCAAAATTTTTTTTTTAAACTATTTCCCCAGGAAAAAAAGTAGAATGATGTGTTTACTTCTCTGAATGTGGCACTGTATTTCCTGGAGCCGAAGAAGAACTGTTAGTTTCAGAGAAGGCAAACCCACTATTTTGGATAGAGAACTAAATCCTGTATAGTGAACTTATCCAATCACAATTTTTTTTCAGTCTATGAAAATGTATTCCGTTTATTTTAATAATATTAAAATAATAAGATTTCTTTGTTGCCTTTTTCGTTTAATGTTCTCAGAATAACAAGATCCTTCTAGGACAAAAATTTTTATTTGCATGTGCCATCTTCTTGCTTCTTTAAATGTTTTACGTCACAAAATGCACCTTATTTGACGTTACTACAAAGGTGCCTTTGGAAAACTTCAGAGGTCAAATGAATACAAACATTTTGCACTAAAAGAAATGGCAGTATGTGCAGAGTACAGATGCTCAGTTGTTACTCTTCTCACAAGCCCACCCAAAGCCACACACCAGTGCAGATGACATCACCCAGGTATGCAGATTGTGCCAATTTCAGTGTTTTAATGTTAGCTGTTTTAGTGAGTTTATTTTATAGGTTTTGAGGTAATGAGGAATTCTAGTTCCTGGATAATTCCTGAACAAGATGTGGTAGAGTCAGAGAAAACAGGACATCTGCACTAACTTTAAGGTTGTTGTACACCAAAACACTGGCACTCTGCAGGAAAGATTTAGCTTGAAATGTAATGGGAACCTTTTACCATAAATGCAGAAACTGAAGCATTGCCAGGTGAATACCTAATGAGGAGTTAAATGCACCTATTAGAGTCTTCATTAAAATCAAGAAATCATTCCAGTCAGTTCTTTAGACTTGCAAGCACTGTCACGCTGTGGGGGAAAAGCTGTTGTGCCGAAGGACAGGCTGGAGAAATGAGCCATTAGGAACCTCCTGAGGTTCAAAGGCAAGGGCCGAGCTGGGCTCTGGGACACAGCAGTTGGGAGGGGCTGGCTGGCACACTGCTTTGCAGGAAAGGAGTGGGGTCTGGGGGAAGGTGACTATGAATAATCAGCGGGGTGCCCTGGCAGCAAAGGCTGCAGCCACTTGCTGGTCAGCATTAGCACAAGCAGAGCCAGCAGGTCCTTCCCCTCATTCAGCTGCTGTGAGACCACACCTGGAATATTGTGTCAATCTGGGGGCTCACCAGGTCAAGAAATCTATTGTGAGGCAGCTATAAAAGAAAGCCATCATGATGTGGTGGAGTACAAAGCATACAAGGGTGTGAGAGAATTCTGGAATTCTGTTAGTTCAGCCTTTAGAAAAACCTATGGTTTCCTGCTGCCAACAACTACCCCCTAATAGAGCATGGGGAAAACTTAGAGGACTCTTGGAGGTGTTTTACACCAGAGAGTTATTTGAGACAAGCTGAAACATAAAAAATTCCAGCTAGATACAAGAAACCTTTTTCTATTAGGAAGGTGCACTGGCAGCAGAATAGGCCTTCCAGAAAGGCTGAAGAATCTCCATCCTCACAAAACCACAGAATCATCAGGCCTGGAAGAGACCTTCAAGACCATCTAGTCCAAACAAGATACTTAACACTGGACAGAGTCCTGGGCAACCAGACCAAGTGGGACCTACTATGACTTGAGTTTGGTGGTCCCTTCCAACATAAACGATTGCAGAATTTCCACTGTCGTATTGGGTCTAGCTGAGACAGAGTTCATTTCCCCACAGCAGCCCTCACAGTGCTGTGCTTTGCATTGGTAGCTAGAAAGGTGTTGGTAACACACCAGGGTTACAGTGTCAGCACTGTAACATTCCTTCCCCAATGGATGGCAAGATACTGGGAGGGGACACAAGTAGGCCAGCTGACCCATACTAAACAAAGGGATATTCCATACCATATGACATCAGCTCAGATAAAAAGGCTGAGGAAAAGAAGTAGGGGGGGCATTCATTATTTTACAGAGTTCGCCTTCCAGAGCAACTGCTCCGCCTGCTGAAGCCCTGCTTCCCAAAAAGTGGCTAAATTCTTGCTAATGGGAAGTAGAGAATACTTATTTTTTTTCCCCCTCTTGGCTTGTGTGCACACAAACTTTCAATTCTGCTTTACTAAACTGCCTTATCTCAACTTACGAGTTGTTTTTCATCTTGTTTTTTCTCCCCCGGTCCAGCTGAGAAGGGGAGCGATAGAGTGGCTCAGTGGGCACGAGCCAAGGGCAACCCACCACAACTGTAAACCAGATTAACTCCAGCAGGAATTGGGACCCTTGTGTTTTACTTCTGTGCCTCTTTCTAAATCCTCTAAAATACACCTGATGGTAAAAAAGCATATTCTGCTCTGTCTAGTGACAAACTGGACCAAAAAGTACAGGTATCTCATTTCTGCATAGGCTGGTTTGTTTTTTAATTAAACCTGTAAATACGCATGTATCATTTTAAAAAACAAACAAACCCCCAGAGAACGCCAACTCCAGAAGCTGTCAGAAATGCAAACAGAAATCTCCAGAGTCGTGCCACAATGGAATCCAGTCCAAGTCTCCTGAGTAGATAGGCGTTTTGGTATACCACCAGACAAACTGGAGATGGAGTGACAGAAAGCATGGCTCCTGGTTTCTTCAACTGCTGGCCGTGCAGCCAGCTCCAGAACTGCAATTATGTTTTGGCTCTGCAGAATCTGCTGAGTATTTTAAACTTATTCCCATTTTTAGTGGATACATAAGGCTAATATGCTACGCAAGGAAATTCTGAGAAAAGTGATAAGCTTTCATCTTCCTACATTTGTTTTCATTCAAAAATTTAATTAGCTGAAAAAAAATTAAAGTGAATATGTGGAACTCTCACTTTATTCTTTTAAAAAAGCTGTCATTTTCCTGGACATCTGTGTAACAAAAGCAGACTAAAAACAGTCAAAATGTTTTTCCCCAAACAGGCTTTCTGTGTACAAAAATACATAATACCAAAAGGGCAACAAAGAGTAAAGTCTTTAAAAAATAAACCCCCAAAATTCAGCTACAATATTACTGCAGTCAAGACAGTTACGGGCTTTGAGTCTTCTACTTTTCAAACAGAATTTAAACCTTTTAAATAATTCAAATTATGCTCAAAGTTCAAGGATTTTTAGGTTTTTTTTTTCTTTTAATATACATATATGTACACACATACACAATAATATATTTAAGTGGATGTAGAACTGAGAGAAAAGGCAGCCCTAAGAAATGTCAGTATCTGTATTTAGTGGAATAATCTTTTGGCGATACCACCAAACCTCGACCTTTGCGGGCTCCTCTGTAAACAGTTTCTATTATGTCAATCATCTCTTGCTTATCTTCCATTGCCCAGTTGATCTTGTTGTTATTACCTGTACCTAAATCAATCATGATGTGTTTGTTCCTTTAAAGAGAAAGAAGAAAAAACCTCAAAGTTAATATGGCATTATATTTCAGAATTGCACTTTATATCCCACTACTGTCTATCTCCAGAGAGACTTCTGTGCTTGTCAGCAGGATGTTTTATCTCACCCATGTAGATGCCTTAGCTCAAAAAAACCCCTTATTCCTTTGGATTTATCTTTAAAGCAAGTTTGACAAGCTTGACTGCTGTACTACTACAGTATTCTGTACATGCTCTGTTTGAGATTTAAAACTAAAAACAATGGATAATAAAGCCAGCTTTCACTAATCACCGCTGATTTGTACTCTTATCAAACACTGTTACTAAGCTAATTGGAAAACAAGCTATTTTTCTATTTAATCAGTTTACTCTTTTGTAAAGCAATGAAAATATAAGCACCAGTATGCTAATATGCATTTAGAAATTATTTACTGAGACACTGTATTTGACAAACAAAAAACTTAAATGAGTTACATTCCAGAACCATCACGTACCTGAAGAAAAACATGACAGTACAGGGATCGTACAACTCGTACATCTTGTTGAAGTCTGGTACTTCAGTGATATCCACAAGATAAATAACAGCAAAGTTTTTAACCTAAACAGAAGAAAAAAAACACAAAACAATATATATATATTACCCAACCTTTCATTATTTGTATTACCAATTTAAACACATAAGCTTTTGTTACTGTAGCGTTTATTTTCTAAATCATTAAGTCACAAAAATCACAATAAACAGCCTTGCTTTTATTTTTTAACCACTACAACCAATTAACGTGGGAAGCATTTTTAAATATAGACAAGATGCTCATTTCACATCCAGTATCAAGTGGAAAGATACTATGCTAAATCAACATCCAGAGAAACAAATGCCCTTTATATAGAACTGAGACCTCACAGTGACATGCACAGCTGTAAACAAGTCGAATAACTGCTTTGTGCAGGCCAAGCTGACACATTTTGCCTCTGTCATCAGCTGCTTATAGACTTCAGAAAATTAATGATCTACAAAGCCCTGCTGCCTGCCTCCAAGCATTTTTCCCCCTCTGTAACATCAAGGCTCATTAAATAAAAATAAAACTGATAATTTAATAAAAAACCTGGTAGCTTTTTTTTGAGAGGTACAAAGCTAAAACAGGAGCTTAAAACTGTGATTGCTAATGAAAAAAAGACCTTGATGAGAAGCTATTTCCTGGGCAATTTTGGCAAAACTAGTTTTCATTTTGCAGAGTTACCCAGTTAAATGCACAAGAACCCCTCCTCTTTCATGTCATAGTTAATGCCTTCATTCCTGCAAGAAAACCACATTTTTGTTTCCTAGGTGTAGCATATTTAACCTTAAGTGGAAGTAGGGGAAGTTTTGCTTTCTAAGTTTAGCTCATATGTGTACAGTGGAAATTAACACACTCGTATGCTTTAAGTTATAAGTCAGCAATCACCTAAATTACACAAACCTTTAACTGTAAGGTGTATTATCCAGTGCTTGTGCATTATACCACGACTGCACAACTGTGCCTCCCCATCCTTAATTATGTGCTAACACAATTTTGTTGGTCCTTCCCATTTGACTACACAGAATTACCAACCTGGGGTTAAACACAGGTGGTCTAAGATCTGTGACAAACTTACTGTTTGTGACAGCACTTCCCACATGTTCATTTTCCTATCAAAAGTCTGGAAATGCAGTGATGGGTATAATATCTGCTTGATATAACAGTGAACAGGATTAGATTGTACAAGAACAATCTGATATGTTGTGTACCCTGTACTTAGACATCTTAGCAGGCACTTTACCTGAGAAAGTATGGGGATGTTTGTTTGCAAAAAAACCACAGAAGGACAAAGTATACAAATTTCTATGGACTTCCACTTCCAGACGGATTCAAAATTATTAACAATAATCACACTTCAAAGATGTAAGTAAATATTGCCAACAAAGAAAGTAAAATCTGCTCTGGAGTGAAACAGCATTTAAATAGCTTTTACTGTGCTTTTATGGAGCCCGTTACAGTCCTAGATTCAGTCCGTAATCTAATGAAAGCATCCCATTTAAGCCACACTCTAAATCAGGCAAGAGGTAAAGCCTTATAAACTCAAGTTAGTCATAATATCAAACCTTCTGAAGGGATCCTTCAAGCCCATTCCAATTTTACATTAAAGGCTTTTAAGAAGCTTAATGGGACGTTCGGAGAAGTGACTGAAGTTACTCCCCGGTTTGCCTTAGCAGGCAAAAGGCAGTTGTGGGGTTTTTGGTACTTTAAAAAAAAAAAAAATAAAACACCTGAAGAGCTGTTTTCATTTTATCCTATCATTTCTTCTTCCACACTTCTGGATTTTTAGCATCAGCAGCACATCTCTGCCACGTGGAAAAATTTCTACAACATATTCAGCAATTTCAACAAAGCAGTCAATCTTCGAACTATTATTTCATTTGGAAACTAGAAAATAAATTTTAGGTAAACCTAGCATTAACAAAACATTCTTAAGACCTATTTTGTTCACTGAAATATTAGTCCAAGGAGATTCACATATTGCACCAGAATACCACTACAAAAGCACTGCTAAACCAAAATTTTACTTCCAAGAACTGTGTATGCCAGATAGTACTGGAACAAAGAACCTTGAAAGTTAATTTTATATTATACACGTTTAATTGAGCTGTTGGGGAACCAGAAATTCTTGTCTATGACAGTGAACATCAACAGCCGAAGATTTCACAAAAGAGAAATGGACTATCCAAGTCTTAAATAAGTTATTATATAAATCTTACTGAAAAGGACTGGATCACTCAAATCACCTTTGTACAGCTCGTGCAAGTTATCACCATGATCCAAATTTCCAAGACATTAACTGAATCTTCCTTCTCTCCTACCTATTTTTATAGAAGTGAAACTGATGACAGTCGCCTGCTGAAAAGCTTGTATGAAGTCTAAAGCAGACCTTAAAGCTGGACTCTCAACTCCAAATTCAGAACTTTAGAAGTGGCTCCGTTCTTTACCTCTCACTTTCTTTATTTCAAATCTGACAAGACTACCACTCCAAAATGACTTAACTTGCAAGCCCCTTGAATAAGGGTGTGTTTAGTTGAGTTTGGACACACAAGGTTGCCCATGACGCGAGTCTTGCACTCCAGTGCATGTCGCAGCAGGAGGTTGGGATTCAGGCCTAAAAAGGAACTAGATAAAAACATGGGCAAGAGGCGAGGGTGATGCAGAAGCACTGCAGTGGCTGCATCTACCATTTGGAGGCCGTGCCAGGCTGGGCAAGCTTGTCACCATTTATTTCAACGCGGAGCCAAGCCCTGCAGAATTACTCAAATGTCTCTCTCTGCACAGTTTTGACCAGTTGTACAGCCTGAAGAAGCACTTCCTGTCTCAGACACAGTGCTGGAGCCAGGATAGGAGCAGTACACAGCAGCATCTGAACTGGCTTCACACACAGCCAGCTCTAGTTCACAAAGCTTTAGCTCAGGCATTTTAAAAGTTGAACACGTAATAACACAAGTTTGTTCTGAAAGTACTTAACCTCGTAACATACACTAAATATGGTAATTTTTTTGCAGTAAATCTGCTACTTTCTGAAAAAAAACAAAGCCAAAACTCTAGCGATAGAGACCTCCTTTTGGACACCACCACCAACACCCGATGATAAAAGTATTTTCAGCAGTATAAAATAGACAGGTACTGTTTCTGACGCTCTGACTTCCTTTATGTTTTTCAATTCAAAACTTTCTTTGCCTTACCAGGCCATTGTAGCTGCTGTTCATGGGGACAGGATAGAGTAGGAAACTAAGTCAGAGTGGGAAACTAAGCCAAACAGCAATATAGATTCAAAATTTTATTACTTGCTTTCAAGGGTTGGGATTCAATTTTACTGGTTGGGGTTTTTTCCACCCCCTAGTTACAGCAGCTTCATCTATCAGTCTACATTACTCAACACACATATAGGAAAACCAAAAGTACATTATTGCCTAGCCACAATTACAGGCTATTTTAATACTTGACAAAACTGTATCTGCTTGGGGACTACTATTACATATTTAAACTGAATGGCTCAAGACTATACAGCAGAGGAATCTATAGGACCTTTAACATCAGGTACAGATTCTGTATCCTGTCTTGGTGAAGACCACACACACTTTGCTGGTACACAGGAAACACAGATGTTGGAAAAATCATATGCCAGGTAAAACAAGTGTCATCTGTCCTCTGAAGTTCTCCCTCCTGACTTTCTTCAATAATTACATAATTCTAAAAAAAAAAAAAATTTAAGCATTCCTACAACATGAGATTGACAAGGAAATGATTAATGACTGGGATGAATGGCAAAAATCATGAAGTTTTCTGGAATTTCTGTCAGAGGCGAGTAATACTCTTTTTTTTTTTTTTTTTTTAAGATTTAAGCTGCCCCTGCAAAGCAAACCTTACATCCCAAACTGCATACAGCAAATATCTCAGAAAAACTGAAACAAGATCCCATCTTCTCATCTTTCTAACCAGTTTCTAGACGATATTTTTTCTGTTTACATGTTTTATAGACAAGAAAAAGAAAAGAAACACAGGAACTGAGACTAGCTTTTGCAACAGATCATTCAAGTTGAAGGCAACTAACAGACTAGCATTACTGAACTCAACAGAGTAAGTACAAACTTTAAAGTCTGTACTGAATTTTTTTTCTTGCTAATTATGCTGTAAGTTTAGGTGATAAATTGCTAGGGGAAAAGAGACATTATATTGCCAAGAGCAACGCTTACAGCTAATAATTTTGAAAACCACAGACACCAGTAACTTGCTCAACTTTAATTACAAAGTCACCAGCACCTACAATACCAATATGCTTTTTTTTACAGCTCCCCCTTTCCCTGACCCGCATTGTTTTCCTCTCTCACTTTCCATGTAACCTTAGCAGAAATGCAGAGGAACAATTAATGTCTGAGGAAAAGCCACAGCTTCTCACACTTCTGATTAGGGTTAAATAAATGCTCAACATTTTAACAATCCTCCCTAAACCCACACTGACCCAATAAAACAGTTACCTGATTTACAGTATTCAGTCATAGATAAATCATGGTTTATCACTTAAACAAGGGGCATTAATTTAGCGAACAAAGCCCTGTATTTCAGGGGATGGGTTTTTATAATTGAGAGTTTCCTTTAAAGAAAAAAAAAAAGTGTATTTTGAAATAAGCTGTTCAAGAGGAAACTTGTGGAACTCAGTTCTTATATATTTGGTTGAAACCCTCACAAAGCAAAAAATCTAACATCTTACAATTACTGTTTGTCTCGACATTCAGTGAAACCTTGCTTCTTTTTCATGTGACACAGAGGGGGGAAACAGTTCACTGCAAGTGGAGTACATTTCAGTGAAAAATAACCTACTTTTATTTTCATACAGCATTCTAGTTTCCTCCTCCCCAAAAGGATTCCCGTTTTCCTGTCATAAAGTACAGATAAATATTACTGCTACCCAAAAATATGCTGCACTCTAAAAGAATATTGCACCACGGTAACAAATGTAAAATATGGCTACATCGTCTTTGAACGGAGACTGCAATCACAGCACGTTAACATTCTGTATTATTCTCCAGTATAAACACCTGTACAAGTGGAACTTTTACTCACTCTTTAAAACAGCAGAGATCCAAACATGGCTTGTAAGCAAGAGGATGAGGAAGGATCTCCCCCTTTAATTTGCCATTTCTGCAGAGGGAGATTTTTAAATAAGAAGTTACATTGTTCTTTCTTCCCCCAGTCACCCCTAACTGCCAGCACGTCTGCCAAATTGCCAAGCATCCTGCCACAATCCATACTAACAGTATCTGAGCGTAAGACACTCCCACCACACTGAACACAGAACAACTAAAGCAAAACATGTCACAACTCCTTACTGTATTCTATCGTGTCCTAACACTTGGCTGGAGGTATAGACCTTTCATTGTGGATATTTTCAAGACAGTTTCTCTAAAAATAACATTAGAGGACAAAGGAGTGCACCACCAAAAGAACACCGGGTCAAGCTATGCGGCATGCCCAGAATTTTATTATGAAGGCAGCAAAGTTGTGGATGCCCCATGCCTAGAAGTGTTCAAGGCCAGGTTGGATGAAGGCCTGAGCAATCTGGTCTAGTGGAAGGTACCCCTGCCCAGGGCAGGGAGGTTGGAATAAGATCTTTAAGGTCCCTTCCAACCCAAACCATTCCATGATTTCTATGATAGTTGACATCTTTTCCTACCCAAGTTACCATTTATGGCTCAGATAATTTTGCTGCTTTTTTTATTGTGGTTCAGTTATAGAGTTACCAATTTTCTACATCTATCACTCTGCAAAACCTTTAGCAAACATATGAAAAGGTAATTTATAGCTAATTGTGTATTTTAACAGTCTAATTTTTCTTCAGTATCTTTCTTAAATGAGCAACCAGCTGTCAGCAAGCATTCAGTTTCCATCTGAAAACAACTTTAGAGTTTGGCTCCTAAAATGTAATTCACTCCATGCAACTCAGTGGAATGCTATCTGTTTACACAAATAATATCACTGACAGATTAATCAGAATAATATCACTGACAAATTAATCAATACTATCCTGTACAATTTAGCACTTCACCATTTTTAAGAGCCAAAATGAAAGTAACTTTCCAAGTTATTCAAATGGAAACCCAAAGCTTACATTTTCATTGTAAGTGAGAGTGCTGCCCTACCTAGAGCCACAGCCCTACCATCGAGCACTTGTTCTTGCTCGAATGCTGACGTTCATTCAATGATGGGTTATTAAAAGGCAGCGATCTTGATTTCAGAACTCTTGCCTCCCCATTAAATACTGCAAACATCAGGGCAGTCAGTGACTTTAGGAGACACTCACGAAAGCAAAACAAACAGCTTTCCCTCTGCCTCCTAAAGCTGGAATACCTTTCCAGAACCCGAGTTATATACAATCTGCCCGGGGCTTCGAGCAAGCCATGGGGAACAGTGAGCGCAGAAAGCTCCGGTTTACCTTCTCGGCGATGCTGTACAGCACCTCGTCCATCTTCATGCACGTCGGGTCCCAGTCGTGCCCGAAGCGGATGACCACGACGCGGTCCTCCTCCGACAGGATGGCCTGGTCCACCTGCCACCCGTTGTGCAAGTGCGGCAGCATGTACGACATCCTGGCGGGCGGACGGCGAGCCTGCGGCACGACACGAATGCCCCGGGTGCTGACAGCCCGCCCTGGTGCCCGCGGCACCCACAGCCCACCACCACCACCCACCACCCTGCCCATGGCGGCGCCTCGCCGGGCCCTGCGGCAGCACCGAGCCCCCACTCCAACCCGCCCCGCCCCATCCATCTCTCCATCCATCTCTCCATTCATCCATCCATCCATCCATCTCGCCCCGTCCCCAGCGCACCCCGCGGGCGTCCTTTCCTCGCAGAGACGGGCGGCGGGAGGCGCCGTGACGGGCCGGGCCGGGCCGGGCAGCGGAACTGAGGGAAGGGGCGCGGCGCAGGCACACGCGTCCTTCCGGAGGGCGGGCCTTCCCCTCTTCCAGCTGCCCGAGGATCCCGGCTGGGCACCCTGTCTGCTGGGCAGGGCCTCGGGCCCCTCGCAGGTGCGGGGTGGAGCCGTGCCGCGGGGATCGGCGCGGCTGGCCCGAGCGGGGCCGCTGGGGTGGCACGGGGAGGATGGAATGGGCATCGTCAGGGCCCAAACCGCCGAGTCTCCGCTGCTGGCCGCTCTAAGATGTTAATAAACACGCTGTGTTTCCGTGGGATTTGATCGAGGAGATATGCCCAGAGAAGCTGTGGATGCCCCAGCCCTGGAAGTGTTCAAGGTCGAGTTAGATGGGGCTCTGAGCAACCTGGTCTAGTGGCAGCTGCTCCTGCCACGGGACTAGATGATCTTTAAGGTCCCTTCCTACCAACCCAAACCATGCTATGATTCTGTGATGCCGCAACAGAGAGAGCAGCTGGATGCACCTCCTGGTTATGGAAGACTTCTGTCAGTGTGTTAGCACACAGCAATGAAAATTTTCGTGCGCTCACACACTGCACCCAGAACCGCCCCCAGCCGCGGCAGCTGCACTGCCCAGCCCCTGGCAGATTCACACTCGGGGACCTTTATTGCTCTCCCATCTCTCCTGCAGTCTGTATGCCAGTACGTGAGCACACTGGGTAAGTGTTCCAGTGGAAGCTGTGAAACCGGCTCATTTCAGCATTCGCTTTCAGAATCGAGCAGGCCATTGGGATAGGGCATCCCAGGCCAATCTGTTTGCTTCCTGAGGGGCGTTAAATATTGTTCTACACTGCACACTCCTTCAAAAGCTTAGCTTGCGGCAGACAGGGTCAAAACCACGGTTTCCGCCACACAAAATCAATACAAGCTTGAGCCTGGGCTGCGGGGAAACAATGTGAATTTGTACCAAATAACTTTGCCCCCAGAATTGCGGAGCTCTCGAAAAACGATCGAACTCCTCCTTTTGCTTTATCTCGTTTCTAAGGAAGTCGAGCGCCGGGGGCGGGAGAGGAGGCGGAAGGCAGCCTGGTCCGACTGCAGACATAGCAGAGGCACCGGCGGGCGGTGCTTCCCGTGCCGGAATTCCTTGGAAGCCGCCAGCCCCCGGATCGGCAGTGGCCGGGCAGGGCAGGGTTCAGCGAGCGAGGCCGGGAGCAAGGGCTGTGAGCTCTCCGCTTCTCCGGCTGCCGCAGGATCGAGCTGTGAAAGGCACGTCGTCAGAAAGAAACCCCCTCCCTGGTTAGTGCTTTTGGTGGTTGTTCAGGTAATTAGTCACCTTCTTCAGAGAAGTTAGCGGGAGGAACTTATTATCCTGGATGACGCATGCTGTTAACTTTAATTGAAAACAGAGCCGGGAAAAATTATGTAGGTTTGTTTTGCGGTGATTTTTGGCGAAGTCCAAAGTCATACAGCAGTGCCAGCCAAGAAATCTGCAAGTAAGAAGTGACTCAAGCTCCACAGATGAAACAAGGCCAGCTTCAGTTAGCACTGAAATGAATACTTAAATGCAGTATTTTTTATTTGCCCAGTTGTCTCAAACTAAGTAATATTTTCAAAGTTTTCTCTGCAATGCCAGGTCTAGAACTTAGTTCATTTACATTATATCACTGTGTTACATATGATCAGGATTGTTTATGCACATAGAGGCATATAATCTTACGTAAATACAAAATACGAGGAGAGACAGCTTAAAAAAAAAAAAAAAGGGGGCGTTAGTGGTACTACAAATGATACTAGTCCAAAACCAAAATTGTCATATCCTTGACAGGTGTTATATTTTACACACTGGACAAGACATCTGATAACTGAATAATTATGTTCATGAGCAAAGCATTCAATCTGTTGAAACCGATTCCATTGATGTCTGGCCAGTCAAATCTGGCTTACAAATTTATTCATCAGCTTGTTGCTTGTCATGGACATCGCTGTCACAGAAGTCTGGTTTACCAACAGAGGTACAGGACATACCCATGTAGTGCTGGAAGACGAACGATAAGTGCTGAGACCAAGGTTGGTATTTGGAGAGCCCCCTTTCTTCTGCAAGGTTCCTTTGAGTGTTTTTAGTTTACTGCTATCCGAATCATTTTTTAAGGTTGTACCCAGTACTAGCAGAACATCAGTTCTTGAAGCAGTGCTGCAGCCTATTAATGGTTCACGTGCACATCAAACACAGATGAAATGGTGGCGAACTCAGCATGCCCACAGTAATGAAAAGATTCATTACATGCAGCCAGCCTGTTTCTAGTGCACCAGCTGTTTGTTTAAAGCTAGTGGCTTCCTTGTGGATCAACTTTCTGTTTGTGAAGTGTAGGAAGCGCTTCTAAAATGAATGCAGTTCTGACTCTGCCCTTAATGGAGGAGGAATTGGTGATGAAAGCAAATACAGTGCTGTCTTACTGGCATCTGCCAGTCAGTTGATGATATCTGGTGCCCAGTTTTCCACCACTTAACAGCATAGAGCTTAATTGCCACCTGGTCTGAGTAAATTACTGCGGGAGCATCAGGTTTTGATCAAAAAGCCGGACAGTGCTGTCACAATATGACATCAACTCTTGTCTTTTATTCTATGTGTCGTTCATTCTGGAGGATGAATCTAGTTTATCCTTCTAAGGTCGTGTTGTATGATACTCTCAGAAATACAGACTATTGGGAAAATCTGGGAAATCTAGGCATCTAGGGAAAATATGAATTTTCACAACCGCATGGGGCTAACAACCTAAGTTTGCAAAAAATAGATGAGATATATTTAAGAACGTGGTTTTCCTTTGCAATTTGGTTGCACTGTTCGTCTCATTGCCTTGTTTGCTGCTGTTCAGAACCAGGTAGTATTATCAGAGACACTGTTTATGGTGAATTGCAGACCTGTCCTAACATGGAGATACATTAAAACCCATGTACAGCAGCAGACTGGAACTGAGGAAGAAACACAGGTCAAGGCTAGGATAAAGCAGCGTTACTGGTGTTGAGATTGTAAGCATTTTTTAGATGTGGTTGGAATAACCCTGAGTTTGCTTAGGACAAGGGTTAATGTGGTTGACAAAAACTTCCAATCTACATTGACACCTTTTTGTCACAGGTGTGAATTCTGGTTAGTTGCAGAGGGTTTTTGTGAGAGGACTGAAGCAGCAGGACATCTCTGTCCAGCACTGTGTGCCCGGAATAAATCAGCATACTGCTGGGGAAAATTGTTCTGATTCAGTTAGCACAACATCAGGTTTCCTGCACCGAGCATAGGACACAGTATGGGATGGAGACCGAACATCAGTGGAGCACATCAAGCAGAATTGTAGGAAATTAGGCACAACTATTGTTAAGATATGCAGCAAATCTTCAGCTACCATTTTTATCAGTAAGGGCTGCCTCTAATTAGATGTTTGGTTATCTGTGGAGCCGCTATCATCTTATTGCAGAATACAGTACATTTGTAGGAGTGTGGTAGAGAGGACTGGAGTCAGAAATGTCCAGGCAGGAGGAAGTTCTTGTATGAAGGTCTGTGTTGTTGGTTGGAATTACATTATCACCTCTAGTGCTCTTCCCCACCAGGTCAGCATATAGGCATGAATGTGCTAAATTTTGCACAAGTTCAGGTACAGATCTGGATGTCTAAAACACCGAGGGCAAGCAGTTTAGCAGCTGTCTAAGTATGGCCCTTCATCATGCAGATTTGTTAGACCTGAACCATTTCCTGACAGATGTTTGTCAGACCCATCTGGGGCTCAGTGCCACCCTACACTACCTGCAGCTTCACCAACCATAACCAATAGGCGAGAAACTGTGAGCAGCCTCTGTTTCATACCCCTGCTTATGGAAGTGCATTGGTAAATAAGGTTGAGAAGCTACCAGATCTGTATGAAATCAGTATTGATTCAGGACTAAAATGAGACTATTTGCAAACAACATTTTGTAGGACTGGATTTTGATCTTAAGAGTGTGGGTATTCCTTGGTGTTATAGTCTAAATCAGCATTTGGGAAAAGTACTGGGACATTGTCTAATGCACCACATTAGTACCAAGTGACTGTGGATTAAAAGCAGTATTCAGTTCCATCAGTTCCTGTTTTACAGATGTGATTTAAATGATTGCTACCTCATTGCTCCTTTAAGGGTGTTTTCCTGAACAAAGGAGCATCTTTTCTATTTTCCTGTTGCAGGTCATGGCAAAAGAAGAGTTGCCAGGTGTTTTGATTCTGGATATAGGAGGGACTCAAGGTGTGCTAGAAGACCTTGCAGCGCTTTTGAGGAAACACTTTCACCTTATCACCATGAAGGAATTTCTTGAAAACAAAGAAGAAATGAGCAAAAAAATCCAGTCTGTTTTTGTGTTTGAGTGCAGGCCAACTATTGACAGGGAGCTTCTAGAAAGCCTGCCTAATTTAAAGGTAATTGGAAATTCTGGGGTTGGAGTCGATCACTTAGACTTGAAAATGATCTCTAGCTTTGGTGTAAAAGTGACCAACACCCCCCACGCCGTGGCGGACCCGACAGCAGACATAGGAATGGCCTTGATGCTGGCCTCTGCCAGAAGACTTGTGGAAGGTAATGTTTTAAATTTTCCCGGATCTAACTACTTCTTTGGCATATCTCACTCCTACTGTGATTCAGATGATCTGTCTAAATCAGTCTTTTATGGGGATAAATTTTTGGAGGCCTCAGTTTTCAGAGGCACCTGCTTTTCGTGTGTCCATCTTCTTTTTGAGGCAGCTGTGACTAGAGTAAGGCCTTTGTCTAAATTATGCGCTTTAAAGTCGCTTGTGATATCCTGTTCGGAATAATGCCAGGGGCTTAATTCTCCTCTGGCTGTTCACTGGGTGGGTTTTTTATAGCTGTAAAAAATGAAGACGGAGTGCATCCAAATGGAATGTCACCACTTTCCAGTTCCCCTTGAAAGAAGTGTTAGGAGCTATAGTAAGGTGCAAAGCATAAATGGCCATATCCCCATCTCTAGACCAGTAATTAGTGTAACTCCTTTTTTTTCCTGCTTCTATGATGAGTTTATCTAAACCAATGGGTTGTATTTCCTGAAGAGCATCAGCATTATGATTGAAAGAGCTGATAATCCTTTTGACAAAGTTATTTCACATCAAGCCACCAACATTATTCTCCTTCCCTCACAAGGGTTCTTTCTGCACATGTCCTTGCTACACAATGCCTTTTTCAGGAAGGAAGGTGTCAGTAGAGACTATCTCAAGGAGCTGCTTCTGTCTTCGGGGACTCAGTCTTATTGTCACTGCTGCTCCATCCCTGAGAATGAAATAACGTCTCTCCTGGTGATATTTCCTCCCTATTGTATCTTGTTGAACTTCAGGTTCTTTGTACAAAAGCTCACAGAGATCCCTTGCTGAGCTGGAATTTCCGGCCTTCACCCTCACTCAAGCAGTGAGTCTGCTTTGGGTTGTGTTCCAGGAGAGAAATGCTGAGTTTTACCCCAAATAAAAAAAAAGTTAAAAAAATAATAAAATTAAAAAAAAAAAAAAAAAAAAAAAAAAAAAAAAAAAAAAAAAAAAAAAAAAAAAAAAAAGTGAAATCAATGCTTGCAGGGTGGTAAGTGTTAAGCTATTTTTTGACTTCCAAGAAAATGCACCAGCCGTGGAAGAGGTACTTCCCTGAGGAGTCATTCCTCCCAGCACAATACCCAGTCAGGACCCTGCTGTGTTACTGACTCCAGCCCTGGCTGCAGGGATTGGCACCATCCAGGCCCTTCTATGAACTGGTCAGAATTAGCAAGGATCTTTTGTAGGGGTGCTCCAGAGCCTTGCTGCTGTGATAGTGATAAAATTTTTCTGTCCCCCAGACCTGCTTTTATTGCTGATTTGTACCCATTCAGCATGTACTTACATTCAGGCTGCCAGATTGCGGTTTCTCCAGACACCAAGCATTTTGCTGTTGACTGGCTGGGAGTGGAAGTAACCAGAGCAACCCTTGGGATCATCGGGATGGGCAGCATTGGATACAAAGTGGCTCAGAGAGCCAGAGCTTTCAACATGAGGATCCTGTACCATAACAGAAACAGGAGGTAAAAACATCTGGTTTCTGCATGTAATTGTTCAGGGGGCAATGACAGAAGCCACAGCTCTCCTTGTGTCCCTGGTCTTCCTATGCACTTGTGACAGCTGTAAGCAGCATGAGGAGCACCAGCATGCTGCCGCTTCCTCACTTTGGTTCCCTGCTGCTCCCCTGAGGGAGTGGTTTCTGCCATGCCTCCTACACTCATTCTGCCCTGGTTAAGACACTAGCAGTTTGGAACAAGGGCCATCTACCCTTTCTGAAGATGTTGTCCAAGTAAACCAGGCCTTGTGCCCTTGCGGTGTCCCCTGTCCTTTCAGACTGTTCTTCAGGCTCTGGCAGCATCCCTGTTCCACCCAGTGAACCAGTCTCCTCAGCCTAGCCTGATCACTCATCACACTGGCACCAGTGACAAAGGTCTTCATTTCTCATAGATTTGTAGTTTCCTTTCTTTCACACTTCACTTCCTCTTCATTTCTTTTCAACCACAAGTTCTAACTCGTGTCAGGCAAGGAAAGACTCCACAGGGATTGACATGGACACGGAAGAGAAGAGTGGGATCTGACTACACCCCCAACCTCCTGTGCCTAATATCACATATGTGCTTTGCATGCATCACTCCTTCAGTGTCCCACCACTTTCTAGCCTCTTGCTTCCTCTAGTCCACATCCTTCTTGCCTCCCTTCCACCATCTGCACCTTTCAATGTCTTTTCCTTTAAACTTGTCCTTAAACCTCTCAGTCTTTGTGCTGTTCTGGATCTCTCCTGGGGTTATTGATTGTTGAAGCCAGTTAGAAATGGCTGTGTCAGTTTGGAGGTGTGTGCATTTTTTCCTTCAGAAGAAAGGAGGAGGAAGAGGCTGTTGGTGCCCACTACTGTGAGAAGATGGAAGACTTGCTGCAACAATCTGACTTTGTTATGTTGGTTGTGAACCTGACTCCTGAGACTCGCAAACTGATTGGGAAAAAGGAGCTGGGTCTGATGAAACCCACAGCTACTCTTATAAACATCAGCCGAGGTAGGATGATCTGAAGTAACTGTTTGTGGCTCCACACTTAAGGTTATGTTTTGTTAGATTATATCGACATTCCCCTCTCCAACCTCATTCTGTGATGTCCGTCTGTCCGGGTCATGAAGTAGCTGGCAGTCTACAAATGAGTGACTTATCGTGGACCATATGCTGTGTGTTCAAAGGTCCTGTGGAAATTAGGGATGCTCAGCAGATGTTTACCCTTATGCTGAAGACAGGGTTTGTAGTGGAAATAACTGAAAGGTTTATCATCAGCGAGGATGAACAGAGTACAAGGGAAAACATTAAGTAACATTTGGAACAGCTTGTAGAAAGGAAGCCTCAAATGGGACGACAGATCTATTGGCACTGAACAAACATATGAGGAAGATTGTAGTTTCGGTAAACAAAGCAGAGATAAAAGAGTGGAAAGCCTGAAGAGATTAAGTGATTTGTCTGTAATAATACAGGAAGTGTCAAAATGAGGAAAAGATTGAAAATGGTCTCATCCTAGGAAACACCACGTGCAGTGGACCATAATGATTCTATTATTAAAGATTAATAAATAATCTTTATTTATTTTAAGATTAATAAATTCTTTGGTTAATAGTTGTTAGGCATTCTGCTTTTGAACAAGATGAAGATCCTCTAATTTTTCTCATTAGACCTTTCCTCACTCCCACATAAAAAATGTATTCATTAACTCGTCATGTTATCAAGATTTCATTTCAATGCAGGTGCAGTTATTGATCAAGATGCACTGGTAGAAGCTCTCCAGAATAAGATTATTAGGGCTGCAGCTCTGGATGTGACATACCCTGAGCCTCTGCCAAGGTAAAGAAACCTGTTTCCCGTTCTTTTAGTCTGAAATGTTTCAAACTGTGTGCAAAGTGCGCTCATAAGCTTGATCTCCACGGGGAGCCTCTCTCACTGTGTAAGGGCAAAACCTCAGCCTATCTCACACAATCATAAATAAATGACTAAGTATACACCTTTCCCACATCTGTCAGTTCTTTGCCAGCCTGATAGGCAAGGCAACAAGACCAATAGAGCAAAAAAAAAGAAATGGGTAAGCAAGCTTCTCACAGCTTTCTGCTGGTTCTGTGCTTGTGGCCCATTTATCTCAACATGCCCCTGCTGTTTCCTGAGGCTCCCTTTCTCACAGCTAGGATAGGATAGCAGCAGAGTAAGTTCTCTGTGTAACACATTCTATTCTTTCCGTTTCTTACAGAGATCATCCTCTATTAAAATTAAATAATGTCATCATAACCCCTCACATTGGAACTGCAACAGTCCAAGCTATCCATATGATGGCAGAAGAAGCAATAGCAAATATACTGGCTGTTCTCAATGGCCAACCCATTCCAAGTGAAGTGTTTCCCAAATGATGTGTGCCAGATGATACCACTAAATCTCATGTGTATGGGCAGGCACTATTTCTTACAGTACCACTTTTAAACTAAAAAAAAAAAACAAACACAAAGCAACCTGTTCCTGCACTGCTTGTCACGATACTGCAAAACTGTCATCTCACTAGGCTTGATCTGTACTGTTATTTCCAATTCTGAAAAATAAAGCAGAACCAATAAAAGAGATTTGTTTGAAGATTTTAACCAAGCAGCTATGCACCTTGATACCTTCAGTCTGTTGGTGAATACCTTGTGACGTGCTGGATTGAAATCTCACTGGATTGTATAACATTTTTATGTGGGTCGGAGGCAACTCGCTGTGTGTGGGGGGGGAGGTGGGGAAGGGCTGGGCGTTGGGGAACAAGGTCAGGCCTGCCCTCGGAAAGCCCTTGGCAGCGCCAGATGCCTGCGTTGGGCAGCTGTCCACCAAAAAGGACACCCGGGGCAGCCCACGCCACGCCCCCTGCAGCCTGTGATTGCCTACAGCACACCTCACTCTGGCCAGGGGGCTACTGAGTGGTCCATGACCTGCATGTCCCGCCTGCGAGGCCTGAGCATGCTGGCCCAACCTTATAAACGCAGGAGCACAGGGGCTCACCCTGTGGGGGTGTTTTCTCTTCCTGGCTGGCGCTGTGTGAGCCATCGGATCCTCGGCTGTAACTATTTTTCTCTTATTCTCCTTCTTCTCTTTCTCTACTTTTATTAATCTCTGTTCTTCCTTTACTCTTTCCCTTACTCTTCTTTAACTCTTTCCTTTACTCTTAATTTTCCTTGAGTAACTTAAAACCAATGACTCGTGTTTACTAAGCTGGTGTACTGATTACTTTGTAGGGGTGCTTTAGTGGACTGGATCTTTGTGCTGGGTGTTCTGGTGAAATATCTCTGCCTTGGTTATACGCTATCCCTGTAAAACCTTTTGCCCGAATGTTTATTTTCTCTCTAAGTTGAAAGAAATTCCCTTAGAGGAAGCGTGGCACCGTTTCCTCTGCACGTGAATTCGAGGTAATAACGAACTAAAGGCTTTTATTTAAAAGTTTGGTTCTTTTGAAGCCTTAAATAGAAGTAATATTCCCAGTTGAGCCTGGGGCTTCGAAACTGGGGTGTTGCATACCCTTGTTCTGTGCCCAGTACTTGCTGCTTCAGAATGATGAGCAAGTACACCAAGCAGTTTGTGTAACACCCTCAAGTCTATTAAAGATGAATGAGCTTTAATTCCCTGCAGAAATTTGACTGTATCTTGACACATTTTTCAGCCAATGTTGCAATATTCTCTTTTTATACCAAAACACTGAATAAATGTCCTTTGAAGTAATTGTAGGCCTAAGTTTTTTCAGTTTTTTCTAATTTAAGAAGAATTCTGCTTCATCTACATGTTAAAGCAATGCCAATTGCCAGTTGTTGAAAAAGTGTTTTCCTGAGGTGATCCTTTGAAAAACAAAGTAAATCCCAAGAGATTTAGCTCCTCCATGCAGACAAAAAAATGATGCTTTTATCTTGACTGGCCATGAAACAATGGTACAACTACCACTGAAATCACATGGGTGAGAGCACAACCTAAAGGGAAATAAGTGCTCAGTCCTAATTTGCAGCCCAGGGCCAAGCTTTTTCGTGCATTCTCTTTCCTATGAGCAAGCAACAAAGTCAGAAAATTTCAGTGAAGTGTTTGTCACCCCCCTAAAGCTAGGAAGCCTTTCCATTATTTTGCAATACGATCAGGCTGCTTGAAGGAGTGGTAAAATGAAATTTTAGCACAGGAACTGTAGACAGGCCAAGAGTTAGACATTCAGATGCAAATAGTGAAATACTACTAACCAGGCAGCAGAAAGTATTGCCATAGGGGGTTTCCAAGATCTTCAGCCCTTGATCACTCTACCCACCACTCTTCCCAAAATTGCTGTAGAAAATCAAGAGCAGCTATAAAAAGTGTATTAAAAAAAAAAAAGGCAAAAAAACCCCCGAACCACAAAGCAACTGTCAATTCACAGACCCTCTGAGAACCAAAACCAGATGGCCAGTGATTCCTGAAAACAAACAAACAAACAAACAAGCAAACAACCTAATTTTGAGTGCAAAAGTCCTTCTTGGAAAACACTTGCCTAAGCATCTATTATTTTGTTAACTTATGACAGGCCCAGGAAAAGGCACTGCAGTCACTGGGATCTCTCCAGGACAGCAGACTGCAAAAATCTCTGCAATGACGCATTTAAAAATTAACCCGGTAACTCAAAGTTCATGATGAAACTGTGCAGTTTATTTTCATGAACTAGATTTGGTCTGACATTTTTCTAAACTACTTAGGCAAGGTGATTTTTGATTTCAGGGTAGCAAAGGAGATTTATTGCACCAGGCTGTTGATGGTCTGAAACTAAGTAATTGATGGGAAGTAGTTGTGTTTTGAGCACGGTGGCAGTATTATGAAATCTTGGAGACCACAGAGGGCAGAACTTGTTCAGGCCTGATTGTGTGATTATCTGTGTGTGTGTGTGTGTGTGCACCTCTCTGTATGAATATAATAGGTAGTATATTTAAAAGAGCTGCTTTCTTGTCTTGATTTGCTTTCTTTCCTATCTAAATACGTGGTTTATAGGATCTCTTGCCATAGATGTCAAGAAACAGCACATGACAGTGATTATTCTTTAAAATGTCTGGAAATAATTACACATCTTATGATGCTTTGTGTCTCTCTTTCTTGTGCAGATCATGGAAGGAGAAGAACTACCTGGGCTTTTGGTAAATGAAATCGGTGGCATGCTTGGGATACTGCACAGCCATGTGGCATTCCTGAGGAAACATTTCTACCTCATCACCATGAAGGAATTGCTTGAAAACAGGAAGCATTTAAGTAAAAAGGTCCAAGCAATCTATATGTGGTGGCACAGACCAGCCATTGACCGAGAGCTCCTCCAAAGCCTGCCCAACCTGAGAGTGATTGCGAATTCAGGAGTGGGGATGGATCACCTGGATCTGAAACTTATATCTAGCTTTGGTGTGAGGATGGCTAATGCTCCACATGCTGTTTCCAACTGCACAGCAGATGCTGGGATGGCTTTGCTGCTGGCATCTGCTAGAAGACTGGTGGAAGGTAACACTGCAATTCTTTTGTGACTTCTAAAAGTCGTACAAGATTTACCTACCATTAACTTGAGTTTTCTTATGGAGTTATGGGTAGTGCTTATAGTTTCCCATAAAATGTGAATTAAGTAGAATAAATATACTTAAATTGTTACATCATACACATGCATACATAACCAATATTTCAACCACATATAGGTGAAATCATATGAATTTAGTTTTCATAGGGTTGAAAACACTTGACCAGGATCTAATCATGTTTCATTTAAACACAACTTTCTGCTTTATGGACCAAGTGTTCCTAGAAACTGGAATTTAGCTTTTAAAATAAATATGGCTGTAGACTTAATTTAACAGTTTCAGGTGAACAACACACTGAAGTGTGCTTTCTACGTACAGAAACTTTAAATTCCATTACTTTCTGCAGCAGTGCATTTTCAGTGCCTGTGACATTTGGCTGACATAAGAAGTGCTTTTCAATGTGACAGTGTTACAATGCTGTGACCAGAAGGGGGGAATGCCAAAGACCAGACAATCGCTGCAGCCACAGGCTGGCAGAACACATTAGAGTGTGGGAGGCAACAGTGAAGCAGAACAAGGGTATATAGAGTCATATAATAATAATACTAAGTTGGAAGGGGCCCACAAAATGCTGATAGAGGCATGGGCATATTCTTGGGGACTGAAATGGGTTGGTGCAGAACTGGGGCATTTAAGGGGCAGTAGAGAGTAATAAAGCAGCCTACTCCTGTTTCTGCTTATAACATCTTTTCTAGTTTCTTCAGCAATTTTTTTCTGGCTATTTCCCCAGATAGACCTACGCTTGGCTTGGTTAGAATGCCTCCTGCTTCAGGAAAAGATCTCCCAGATTTATCCTCTTAAATTTACCTGACTTTGACTTGCCAAATCCTGCACCACAGCATTCATAGAAACTCTAAGGAGTTTTGTCCCACTCTAAATCTGTTTCTACGTCACAAGGAGGAGACAGATTAAAAGGGAGATTAATTTCTTGTTCCCATCTACATAAACTATCCCTGGTGGCATTTCTGACAGCTCTGCCCTCAGATTACTGAGGTTTTTTCCCTGATTCTTTTTTTTAATACTTTACCAACATTCTGCTTATGTTCTAGAAAAGCTGGCAATATCAGAAGACTGAAATATCAGAAGCTTGTCATCTTCCTAGCAAACTAATAAGTGCTGACTCTGTGTATATAACTGTATTTTATGTGCTGTAGAACTATCCAAAATTGTGCAGGCTTAACAGATAATTATGGATTCTTAAATCCAATCAGTGATTCTTAAAGCAGTTGCACTTTTCTTTCAAAGGAGGGTGACAGATGTGAACAGGAAACCTGCTCTTATTCTAAATAAGCAAACCAAATATCTGGTGGTGCTGTCCACATGACATTTCCAAACTCTGCATTGTTATTGGCGACAATTATTTTGATTGTTGATGAAGAACAGGGCGATATTTTCATGAGTCTAAAACAGTAAAAGGATTTTTGGGAGAAATTGCATCAGAAGGCTTTTTGTAGGACAGTAGGAATGAATGAGAATGTCATATATGCATGTGGGAGGGAAAGATGATATATCAGGGATGATACATCCTATACCTAGGACATTACAAAATCATGTGTTTGCAATCATTGTAAGTGTGCTGTAGTAGCAGAACAAATTCAGACTCTTTTGCCCTGTTCCTCTGTGTTGGACTCCGTTCACTTCTCGTATTTATTTTTCCTGCAGTCCATCACATTGCAATTTCTTCAAATGTGGACTACTGTGAAGCTGACATTCTGGGAGTTAAAGTTTCTGGAGCTACTCTGGGGATCATTGGCATGGGCCGCATTGGATATAAGATTGCTCTGAGAGCCAAAGCGTTTGAAATGAAGATTTTGTACCACAACAGGACACGGAGGTAAAGATTTACCTTAAGTGCAGCAGAAACTCTCTTCTTTTCTCAGTATTTTCTTTTCAAGGAATTATGTCAGAAATACAGCAAAAAATGAGGGAATAGGGCCAAGATTGAAACAAAAGAGCAAAAAAAAAAAAAAAAAAAAAAGAATGGTTGCCTTAAATCATTCCTGTAAAGAGTTACTTGGTGATTAAACACTTGGAAACCTAATTTAGGTTTTATATTAGAAATTTCAAGGTTTCCTGCAGATGTGAGCAGAAAAAAGGGAATCAAGCTAATATTTTTTTTTTATTCTTATCATATCATACCATAGTGACACATAACTCTACCTTTTGTTTATTTTTAGTGCATATATTGAGGGATCTTGTTGAAACTCAGTGTCTGGAAAACTAAGAAACGTATGCTTGGCACAATATGATTAACTTGAGAGCTGTTTTTGTGAAAAACCTCTTTCTCCTCAAGCCATTCTAGCAAGTATTTAACCTTATTTCACCTTTTATTTCTAGCCCCTCCTGAGTCTGGGAATCTGATCCTTGTTCAACATTCAGCACAAGGGCTCTTCACTGTAAAAGCAAGCAAGATCCCCACACATAACTCGAGGCCCTTGCAATCAGGCAAGGTGCAGACAAGGGGCAGAACAAATATTCACTGCTACAAACCATGACCTGCCCTGAGAGAACTTTACTTTCCTCTCTGACTGAAGGGAGCAGCTGCAGTGCTAGGACATGTGGCTTTCAGTGGTTCTCTCCATATGCAGACTGCAGAAGGAGGGTCACTGCAGTCAAATCAGAAGGGTGAATGAGGCCAGAAATGCTTGGCATTTTTGCTACTCAGAAAAACAGCTGAGCGAACTCACATTAAAAAAAAAAGTACTAGTGAACAGCCTCCTTAAGATCTTTCAGAACTTCTTCATAAGCCACACGATACAAAGATAAAAAAAGGCACAAATCCTTTTATTAATTTTTTCCCTGTGGATCATCACAAACTGCCTCTGCTTAATATTTCCCAATCTTTAAAGTAATATTTATGTAAGAGTGCTGTGACGAATGATCAGTGCACAGTGCAACAGAAATCAAAAACCTTTTTGCTTTTGTGTTGAATCAAGATGCATTCTGCATGATGCAAAATTGGCTGTAGTTCCAGTCTGTTCTGTTCCTACTTATTCTCTGGTTATTGACCTGAACATGAAAGAAAACAATGAAGTGCATGTGTTAAGAGAGACATGGTCTAAAGTTATTTTCTTTGTGCGACCTCCTTATTTCTAAATTAGGGAGGAGGTAACTCAAAGCCCTTCTCTTGCAGTCAGGAGCAGAAAATTGTACACAGGATCTCCTGTCATTGCTTCTTTGGGTGCCAAAGTTCAGGAAGCAAAACTTACAAAGAACGGGAGAAATAGCGAGTATTCCTTTTTGTTGTGAAAAATTAAAACTAAAAATCTCTCTCGACTTTGGAAATTTTTTTCTGCTGAACACTTAATTCTGTAAAAGTCCTGGGGCAGCTAGAAGGCTGACAAAGAGCTGCCTTGCTGATTTCGCTCATGAAAAAATTACAGGCTTACTGAGGGTGTCAACAGGATGAGGACCACCAGCATGCTCAGAGTTTACATGAATGAGTTCTGGTGAATAACACTCCTCTGGTTTGAGCACCTTCCCCACGGGGGATCCTGGAGAATGAACCATGTGCTGCCATCTGCCCCAGTGCTTATCCTTAGTCCATTTGCAGACTTTATAAGAAGCCCCCAGGCCCTGCACTGCAGTGGCTGCGAGGCAGGCATGCAATCCATCCCCTTCTGTAGGACTTGAAGCCTTCCAGAAGGGTCTAAACACCCAGCTGAGCCTAAATTCACCTTTATTTGCCACTTGTTTGCTACATGGATGTGATAATCAGATCCTTTAGTCTGTATACTGGTGACATCACTGAAGAAAACATTTTCATGACTGGTGCCCTGAAATACTTTTCCTCCCACTAGGAAAGCGCAGGAGGAGCAAGCTGTTGGTGCCACTTACTGCGAAAAGATAGACAGCTTACTCCAGCAGGCAGATTTTGTGATGGTGGTGGTGAGCCTGACACCTCAGACGCGCAACCTGATCGGGAAGAGAGAGCTGGAGCTGATGAAACCCACAGCCATTCTCATTAACATCAGCCGAGGTAC
>NW_020955382.1:1446700-1524133 GCF_003031625.1 Empidonax traillii
TTCTTAAACTAACTTATAACAATCGGGAAGAGAGAGCTGGAGCTGATGAAACCCACAGCCATTCTCATTAACATCAGCCGAGGTACCACCCGGCACAGCTGACTGGCAGAAAGCACCACGCTGCAGCCAGTGCACTGAGCTCGTTACCTGCCACACAAGTTGCACTCAGAGACGCTCTTATTCCAAACCAGGTGCAGTAGTTGACCAGGAGGCGCTGGTGATGGCTCTGCAGACTGGTGTTATCGGGGCCGCGGCTTTGGATGTCACCCAGCCGGAACCACTGCCCAGGTTGTCATCCCTGCTTATTTTTTTGGAAAGGACGGGTGAGCCCTGCCGAGGCTGAAGGTATCCCTGCAGCAGGCAGGGACCTGGTTGAGGCAGCCACCCCGCTCCTTGGGATGGGGGGTTGGGTAAAAGTGCCATGAATATGAATGAATGGGATGCAGAGCAGATGTTGGGGCTGATAACAGGCCAAGGGGAAGCCTAGGTGCCAGGAAACAGCAGGAGGCAGGGAGAGCAATAGACCAGCTCTGTAGAATCACCCTGTGAAGCTGCAGCAGTGCTTCACTGGCAGATTGCTTTATTAGAAGGTGCAACTTGCCATGAATGGGTGAAAGCTCCTTGAGCCATCTCTTCTAAGACCTGCTGCATTGCCCTGAGGTGTCCTTCCCCACAGGCTTCCTTCCACAGTGTGAGGCTGAAGTAATGCAGACCTCTTGGGCCCAGAGGCTGCTTGGCTTCTGTAA
The DNA here is from genome assembly GCF_003031625.1 of Empidonax traillii. NCBI lineage: Eukaryota > Metazoa > Chordata > Aves > Passeriformes > Tyrannidae > Empidonax > Empidonax traillii. The sequence continues at coordinate 1,447,447 of NW_020955382.1, forward strand.
AAAGACACCTCTACCAGGATGGTGCATCCCGGAGTTAAACTGTGCTGGCTGCGTTTTGGGTGTGGGAGGAGTTTGGTCTTGCTATGCCTGTGTGGGAATGAATAACTACAGCACAGACCATTGTGTAGTGTGAATGTGTCAGGAGGACTTAATCCTTTCTTCTGACATAGTTTGAGTTGCTGCCGAATGGCAAAACTCTGTTTCTGGAGAAAAGAGCACAGTATAAACTCTTAACATGTCCTTTTACAGTCCAAAATTACTTCAACGCAGGTGATTGGGTTCTGTGGTTCTAAGTGGGACTTGTTATATCAAATTAACTTCAAATAAAGTGCAAAAGGTAAAGTAGGAGTCCTCTTTATTCGGATGAACAATAGTAAATAACAACTCTTTTTTCTTTTCTTCCAGAGATCATCCGTTGTTAAAATTAAAGAATGTCATTATAACGCCTCACCTCGGCATTAAAACAGAAAAGGCCAATTACATGATAACAGAGGAAGCAGTTGAAAATATACTAGCAGCTCTAAATGGTCTCCCCATGCCCAGTGAAGTGCTCCCTAGTTGATGTGCAAAAGGATAACACATCTCATTTTATTAGTTTCTTTCCCCCCATCAGCTCTAAAGGTTTTCATTCTTATGTTTTTTCCCTTAAGACAAACCTATTTCAGGCTCATGAATATAGATTTCCTGCCTTAGCTTTTTTTTTTTTTTTTTTTTTTTTGCCTGATCCCGTATAATACTGCCTTATAACACATAATGTAGACAAAGGAAATGTGTGTCCTTGTCCAGTTTCATGCTGGAAAGGTGTACATTATGTTACATGAAAGGTGTACATTATGTTACATGAAAGTCTTTTAGGGTAATGCAATACTTCAAAAGCATAAACCTAAGAAACAGTTATTGTGCAAGCACCTTATTAACCCTGCAGGCATCAGCTCACCCTGCAGGATTACACGGACACCAGTGGTAATATTTAATGGTGGGATAAAGGTCACAGAGTACGCAACACTTCTCTCCACATGGCCACAGACCCATTCCAGAGTGCTCTGTACAATGCTGGTCTGACAGATCCCTTTCTATTATAGAAAACTAATAGCACACAGCAACACAACGTGATTTAGCTCAATAGACTCCATGGAGGTGTATAAGGTACTCTGCAAATTAAATCTATATAGAACATGGTAGTGCACTGGTGCAGTTGACTTCTTCTGTCACATATGTTGCTATACAGATACATCTCCAGTAGAGATGAACCAGCTCCTGAACCATAGCTTTGAAATCAGATGTTCAAGTTGCACAAAAAAACTTTGAAGCCATCTGATTCTCTCCACATCTAACCACATAACACACCTATTTTCTTCACATTTGATAGCTGTGTCCTGGATTTTTGCTTGGAAAAGAGTGACATTCCTTTAACTATTATTTTTTGGCTCCTCTAACAACTTCTTCCTTCATTTTGTTCATTCAAAATTGTTGATTTGATATACAAGGTTAAAAACTCCCTTGTGCTTTTAATGGTTTTTTTGTCCTTCAGGACTAAGATGTCTCAATTCATAGGGAGAATAACTTTAAGAGGGACTTTACAATGGTCCTTTGATCTCCGGTAACAGTAAGCAGTAAGTTAAAAGATCACCCATTACATCTTATCAGCAAAGCAGTTTGGAAGTTTTGGATGTGAAACAGGTAATGTGTAAGCATTTTATAGTTTGTTAGGGTTTTTTTAAGGAAGAAAATTGAAGTAGACTTAACTAAGAGTCCAGTTAATATGCTTTAACTTCATCTTGCTAGTTAATGAATTTTTGCTTTAACTGTCTGAACTTGGAACTCATATAAGCAAATGATACTGAAAAATCATCACCAGGATAACAAGAATAATATATGGTTTTATATAATTACTATGAAATGTTATTATATTTTATCTTTTTATTAGTAATTTTTCAGAGGGTTTGGTGTTAAACTTGACTGCCTTACTGTTCAGCACATTAAAATGTATTTGGTAGAATTCAAGATAACGGGATTTTGTAATCCATTTTTTTGAAAGCGCTACAGTAGTCAGGAAAGACACAGCAGCATCCCATGGCTGATTGTTTCTTTGTGTGGAAGGAGAGGAATTCCTGGTGCCCACAGCAGTGGTGTGTCCCAGCTCCTGAGCTACTCTCACCACAGAAGCTCGTGGTGAAGCACTGGAAAAGGTTGCCCGGAGAGGTTGAGGGACACCCCTCACAGTGTTCAAGGCCATGAGACTTCAAGCAACCTGATCTAGTGAAAGGCATCCCTGTTCACAGCTGGAGGGTTGGAACTAGGTGATCTTTAAGGTCTCTTTCAACCCAAACCATTCTAAGATCTACAGCGCAAGTAACCTTGCCTGGAAAATTTTCATGCATTTGTTAGCTGGGATACCGAGGACTGCCTGTAGCTGGGGTAACAGCTGCAGTGCCTAAGGACCTAAGCCTGGCACAGTTGCTTTACTGTCAAAGAGAGGTTTTGAGGATATTCCGAGAATCATTTAGGTTGGAAAAAAATATTCACGTGTGCAATGAGAGCTGTCACTCGTGTTTGCTGATCAGAGACAATCTGTCCCACGTTAACTCCTGCGCAGTGACTATGCGTAATGAACAACAGAGGGATCAGACCACAGCTGGCCTTCGAAAACAATTCGGGGGTGAAAAAAAAGTGTGCAGGGCATTCATGCAAAATCCCTTTTATTCTGAAATCACAAAAAGCGCAGAAACACGACACGCTTTTTTTAAAAAAACGCGCACAACCATTCGTGAGCTCCCTTTTCCGTCCCTCGGCTTCCCCGAGGGACTGGGGTGCGCCTCCCGCGCCCTGGCACCGCCTCTCCTCCCCGCTCGCCCCGGGGGGGTTGGGGTGCGGGTGTCCGGGCAGTCCGGGCAGTCCGGGCATTCCGGGCCGGGGCGGCGGGTCCCGCTCCGCCCCCGCTCTCCGGGGGTGCGGCTCGGACGCGGCGGCGGCGAGCGGGGCCGGCGGGGTGAGTGAGAGCTGCGGCGGCACTGCGGGACGCCCCGGCAGCGCCTCTGCCCCCGGCTCTGGTGGCCGCGGCCCCGCGGGGGGCTCGGTGGCACCGTCGGTGGCACCGTCGGTAGCGCCGGGCGTGTGGGGCGCGGGGGGCTCCCGCGGCCCTCCGCGACCCCCCGTCCTTCAGGGCTGGGCTGAGCCCTTCCCTTCCCGCTCCGGCTCGTTCGTTATCTTCAGTCTCACCGGCAGGCCGGCCGGGACCGCTGCAAAGGCCTCGAGCCGGGGCTCGACCGGCCCTGGAGCGGGAATACTCTCCGTGAGGTCGGGGGAGAAGCGGGAGGCGCTGGCCGGGCGGTGCGGGAGCGGTGCGGGAGCGCCTTGCCTCGGGCTGATGGGCAGCTGCGGGTCTCTCGAATTCAGCCTGTGATCACAGACTTGGCTCTTTCCGGAGTCGGCAGGGTGAAGAGTTGTCAGGACACTGAAGGTGACCGAAAAAAGGAAGGGTAAACTTATGCTCAGGAAGGAACTCGATAATTCCAAAGTTCGCAGTTGACAAATCATAGCTCTGTTAGCGTTAAATGAGACTTTTTCCTGATATAATCTCATCAGTGCTAATTATTGAATATAGTTGCAGAAGTGGAAATCAGAGGCAGAACTTGGGGGCTAAAAGATACCCTTCCACACTCACATGGCCATATTCTCAAATTATCAAGACTCTGGCCTTTAAATATTGAACACAGGTAACATCTGATAACTCATTTGTCTAAGTGTCAGCATAGTTGGTGTGCCAGAAACAATGTTTTCTTGTATTATTAACAAGATTATATAGAAATTGAACATCCTTCTGAAAACCCCAGTGAGTACCCAAAAAAGTCCTGCATGTGGGAGTGATTGCCTTTAGCCAACTCTTCCATAGTGGGAAAACAGCATGTAATGGAGCCGATTAATTACTGTTTTTTAGGAAAAAAAAAGCTGTGATGGATTGCTTAAGACCATGTCCTTTTGGCTCTCCTTGCTTTTGTAGGGCATGGAGGGTCAGGAACTGCCCTATGTGCTAATCGACTGTATAGGAGGAATGCGTGGAGTATACGAAGACCATGTTGGATTTCTGCAGAAGCATTTTCATCTTGTCACCATGAAAGAATATCTTGAAAATAAGGCATTTCTCAGCAAAAAGATCAGAGCTATTTATATGTGGTATCACAAACCAGCTGTTAACAAAGAGCTGCTCCAGAGCCTGCCAAACTTGAGGATAGTTGCAAGTGCTGGAGTGGGAACAGATCACTTGGACCTGAACCTCCTCTCTAGCTTTGGTGTGAAAGTATCCAACACTCCATTTATTGTTTCCACTGACACTGCAGACCTGGGAATGGCTCTGATGCTGGCATCTTCCAGGAGACTTGTGGAAGGTAATAACTGAAATGGTTTTAGTGTTTTTATAGAAAAAGTGGCTTCAAAACATGCAGAAAGTATGTGCTGATGCAAAGGTAAGCTGAAAAGTAATGGAAAATATGGAAAATACAGGACAAGGAAAAAGTTATCTGTCTTGTTGACAGTGACTTACATACCATTTCCAGTAAGGCATATCAGCAAGGTAGATACGTTCCTTCTTCAGCCTAAATTCAGGCCCAGATTCAGGTCACTTCTCCCTCAGCCTACAGCCACTTATTCACTGTATTTGCTCACTTCAGCTTTGCTTTTCAAGTTCTAATAAAAGAGGATTAAAAGGAGATATTTTCAAGGAGGCTTGAAACCTGTCTTTGCCAAGCTGCTGTGTATGTGAGTTATCACAAACAAGCTGTCCAGAAATCTGTCCACCATGCTCTTTGTTTCTTTTCCATTCAACCCTGGTGTATCTTCAAGGTGGCTGGGACTCATATGGCCTTCCTAAAAGTCTTAATAATCCCACAACTGATCCATCAGTTGCACCATTCAGTATTTAAAATGTCAGTGACATCTATGGCACTGCCATAGATGATCCCTGCTGATGAATAAGAAGCTGAGGTGTATTTCAGTTGTGCAATAATCTGTACTGCAGGCAGAGAGATGGCCAAGGTGTGTGATGCACATCCAAAGGAGGTTGCTGCTTTTGGCCTTACCTTCCTTGCCTGCCAAAGAGAGGCTGGATTTGTTTCTACTTTAAGCAAGAAATCAGTGTCAGCAGTCATGTGTATAGTACAGCATTATTCACTTTTTGTCCAAAACCAAGATGACATTTTGTTGCTGTTTCTGTGCTTCTGCTTGTCCTACAACAAAAAGTGCAAAAAAAAAAAAAAAAAAAAAAAAAAAAAAAAAAAAAAAAAAAAAAAAAAAAAGTAACAAGATGCGGGAACACCCTTTAAATGACCTAATTCCTTCTTTTCCTCCTCCAAGGCCATGAGATGGCAGTCTCCCCTGACACAGAGTATTTCCCTGCTGACTGGCTGGGGACTGAGGTCTCTGGAGCGACCCTGGGGATTGTGGGAATGGGCACCATTGGCTACAAAGTGGCTCAAAGAGCCAAAGGCTTTGAAATGAAGATTTTGTATCACAACAGGAGTCAGAGGTAAAGCTGTTTGCAGCTCCACGGCAATTCTATTTTGACACTGCTTTTAAAAGTTGTTAGTACCTTTCGCTGTGCTTTCACTTTTCACTGAGCTCTTTATTTTAAGTTACAAAGTACATACACTTGTTTCAGGATGGTCATTAATTTCCCAGTTTGTACAGAAAGTCAGCAAGGAATGAGAGAGATACATCTCACTGGTTTCCCTGAGAGTTGGGGCTCCCTGATCCTTCCTGTCATGGTGGTGACATTACAATAGATCAAGGAAAGGAGAAAACTGTCTGGGAGGACATAACTCCTGCAACTTAGGTGAGGCAGGGATTCAGGCAGAGACATCTCACCCTTCCAGAGCCAGCTGATAATAAAAAGCCAGACTTGCCAGTCTGATTGCTGTCTTCTATCAGAGGTCTATGTGCCCTCTGCCCTTGTGCTCCCATCAGGCCCATCCCATCCTATTCTTCTGTGGGAATCCGATGAGATCCAAGCAGTACGTGCCCCAACCTAGTTGTGATAGAGATCAAATGCACCAGCAGGTTCTGCTTTGCCTGTGGTTTCAGTGAATCAGCACTGATGCACAGAGCAATTAGGTTGCTGCTGACACAAATTTCTGCAGATTTAACCCCTGCTCTGTCTTATGAGTTTCCTCAGCAATTTTCACATGAGTTACTTTTTTCCCAGAGAAGGCAATTCTTGTAATACATCAGTCTTGCTTTTGGGTTGGAAAAAAATCCCTGTTACAACCAGAAGCTCTGATACAAATGAATTTATTTTATCATTTATTCAATTCATTTACATGATACTCATTTCTTAGTTTCCATCCCCACAGATACAGAACTGCACATTTGTGTGCAGTTCACTCGGTATTGTGGGAAACAGCTTAACATTTGTCTTTACTGAATTTCAACCAGATAACCAGCTAACTGCTTTGCACTACAGAGTAAAGAAAACAATTAAAAAATTCTCTAAGGGTGATTTGATCTTTTTCTTGTTTCTTGTTTACTGAAGTTTAATTTTGGCTTTTTCCCCTCAGGAAAAAAGAAGAAGAAAGTGCCGTTGGAGCTGTTTACTGTAAGAAGATAGATGATTTGCTCCAGCAGTCAGATTTTGTGTTGCTGGCTGTGAACCTAACTCCACAGACACATAAACTGATTGGGAAGAGGGAGCTGGAGCTGATGAAACCCACTGCTACTCTCATTAATATCAGCAGAGGTGAGGTGCAGCATAAACAAAACTACACTGAGGTTTGCTGGCATGACAAGTCCTGGGAAAACCCAACTCTAATATGGAGTCCGTCACTCTGAAATTTTCCACAAATCCTCTGATTACCAGATTATTTGGACATTTGTGGTTGTATCGCAGTAGAACATTTGGGTGTTCCCATAATAACGAGCAAGCGGGACTCAGAAATGTTAGTGAGCTTGGAGTGTTAGAAGCTCATCTATACTTATGTAACCTCCTGCTTAAGCTTTTTATTTATTTATCGCAGTGTTGTTGCACGTGAATAATAATAATAATAATAATAACAACAACAACAATAACAACAACACTATGGTAGCACAGCCTGTTATGAAGCCTGGCACTATACTTTGTTTCCTGCTGCTAATTCCTGGCTGTTCAACACTGATGCTGATGCACATACCCAAGCTTCCTCCCCCCACTCCACCACACTCTGCTGCTGCTGCTTCTGCACTGGGACTGTGGCCAGCCCTGCTGTTTGCCTGACCACTGTGCCCAAAGGGACGGCAAGACAACAGTACAGAATATGAAAATAAACACAACCTTCTTACCCAGGTCTGGTAGTGGATCAGGATGCTTTGGTGGAAGCCCTTCAAAACAAAGTCATTAAGGCAGCTGCTCTGGATGTGACATATCCTGAACCTTTGCCAAGGTAGGACACGTATTTAAGTTAAATATAAATGAGTGTATGTGTGAGTTTCAAATTGAGTAAAATTTTGTGAGCACATGAGAAGTTGCATAATTTTGTTAGTAGCCATATATGATGTATGTGCACTAGTACTGCTGAAACCAGGTCCCCAGTCCTTCTGTTCCAGCCAAACAAAATTCACATTGACTCATTTGGAGGGTGTGTTGGATAAGACCCCACCAACCTAGACAATACTTTGAATTGCTCTGAGTATGCTCGGGTCATGAAATTGTTTGTTTCGGTTTTTTTTTTTTTTTTTAATCATTATTTTAAATATTTCCCTGGCTTACCTGCAGGTGATGAAATAGATAATGAATATGCTGCGAGTGACTAGCTCAGCGTTTCTTTTCCTTTCCCAGGGATCACCCTTTGTTAAAGCTGAAGAACGTCATCATAACTCCACACATCGGAAGTGCCACCAAGAAGACACGCCGCGTTATGATGGAGGAAATGACAGAAAGCATACAGGCGGGCCTTGCCGGTCTCCCTATCCCTCACGAAGTGTTGCCATAAAGTGGCTTGCACTTAAGCATTAATGCCATCAGTGGTTATCCTGGCGTAACGAAACAGTAATTTGATCACTTTTCCTGTCATTATCCCATGAGTGTTATACAGATAAAACATATAATGTTCGTTTAAATGAGAGCGATTCTGAGCGGAAAACCCGCAGTGTTTTGTCGTGACCTTCAGCGAAAAAAACCCAGAGCCCAGAGTCTTGCATCAGTGTCATTTATTTTGCTCGCGTCCCCCTACAATTCCCCACGGATGCAACACCGAACTGAAGGAACGTGTTAAGTCCTGGAGGAACCGCCCGGCAAAGCCAGGCGTGTCCGAGCGGCCGCTCCAGCCGCTCCAGCAGCAATCCCGACCTTCGGGCTCGCGTTCCCTCTCCAGACACCGAGCTGTGCCCGCGCTCCCCCGCCCGGGCCTCAGCTTGGCCCGTGACCGAGGAGGGGCTCGGTTTCTGCCCCTCCTTCCCTCTCTCCCTGCGGGCCGCCTCGCCGACAGAGGGAGCCGCCGCCGGAGCAGGAGCTCGGCAGTGCCGGGCCGGGCCAGGCCGGGCCAGGGCCGGGCTGCGGCAGCATGTGGGGCGGCCGGGCGGCGGCGGCGGCGGTGCCGCGGTGGTGCCGGGCCCTGCACGGCTCCGCAGCCCTGGGCGGCTCCAGGAACCTGCTGCGGAAAATGCTCCGCAAGAACAAGTAGGTGCGGGGCCGGCGGGAGCCGGGGCCCTCCTGCCGGGCCGGGCCGGGCCGTGCCCTGGCGGGGTGGCTTGTGGGCGCTGTGGCAAGGGCTGTAAGGGGGGCTGTGGGGTCCCCGCTAGCACGAAGGAGAACCAACCACCCACCCCCCAGTGCCGCGGGGCGCTTCTGAGACCGGTGCCTCGGTGTTGGGCCGCGTTACCCCCGGTCTGAGCGGGGCGGCGGCGGCTGAGCAGGACCAGCGGCGTGCCCGAGAAGGCCGGTGGCACCCCGGGCAGTGACTGCCCCCGGTACACGGCGGCAGGGCTGAGGCCGCACCTCCAATCCTGTGCTCGTTTTTCGGCCCCTCAGCACATGAAAGACATTGCGGTGCTGGAGGTTGCTGAGGGGTCTGGGGCACAAGTCTGGTGAGGAGCAGCTGAAGGGTCTGGGGGCGTTCAGCCTGGAGAAGAGGAGGCTGGGGGGGACATTATCGCTCTCTACAGCTGCCTGAAAGGAGGTTGTAGTCAGGTGGGATTGGTTTCCCAGGTTACAAGCAACAGGACAAGAGAAAAGGGCCTCAAGTTGCACTGAGGGAGGTTTAGATTAAATATTAGGAAAAATTTCCCCACCAAAAGAGAAGAAAGGTCAAGCAGTGGAATAGGCTCCCCAGGAAATTGGTGGAATCACCGTCTGTGGAAGTGTTCAGAGAACGTGTAGATTTTAACTACAAAGAGAAGACGTTGTTTCTCTGAGGTGCTGAAAGATAAATTTGATTTCCTTTCCTTTTTCCAAAAGAAAGAAGTTCTGGTACGACAGCCCTACCCTGGGATCTAAAATGGTAAGCGCTGTGTTCCAGTAGGAAAAAACTCGTGCTTCTGCCATTGATTCCAACCTTGGGAAAAGCATTTTCTGATGGGGAAATAGCAGAATTTTGTGAACGAATGCTGGGGCTCCAGTTTCACTGCGACATGCCAGGATTGCCATCCAGAGAACCAGTTTGGCTCCCCATGGCCGTTTCTTCCTCTGTTTTGATTTTTCATCTGTGCCAGCATCAATGTGCTCTTGCACGTTCTTGAATACATAACAGAGAACTGATCCACATTGAAACTTCTACAAGCTTAGTTTTGTGAACAAGTTTTTAATGTTTGTTTTTCAAACAAGCAGTGCTTTTCAGTCAATACACGCTGTATTTTAGAAAACAGATTTATTAACCTGTATAACTTGCTACAAAATAGTAAAGAAACTTAAGAAACTTTGGCTGTAAGACACAAAGGTCAGAGATTTTATGACCAGAAATATTCTTTTTTGAAACACTTCATACATAGGATCTATGTAAAACCATCACAGCTGCAATAATGACATTCCTAGAGCATACTTAGTAGAGTGCATAAAACTATATATAATTACCTAGTACAAGTGTGTAAAAACTATATATAATTACCTAGTACAAGTGTGTAACTACTGATTAATGTGTTGTTTGTTTGTTTTTTCAAGTTATATAAACCAACCAAGTTGGACACCCTAATGAAAAATGAGCAGACAAAAACTAGGAAAGAAGATAACATACGCTGCAGAGTCTTGAATGGTCTTATTCATAAAGCTATGTCTCAGATGGTGACTACCTGTGAAGTCAGTCAAGAATTTTATGACCTCAAGCTGGAAATCTGCAAGGCAAGTGCCAAAGCTACTTCTCGTGTTGAGCCGCTCTGGCTACGCCGTGAGGTCAGCGTGGTGTGCCAGAGGAGCTCCCTGGCGTGCTGTGATGTGTGCAGGGGGAGTTTTACTGCACTGCTTCTCGTGTGGCAGAGCGCAGCCAGATCAGGCTCTGGAGTACACACTGGGAGAGCTTTGTCGTTGTTGTACCTGGCTTGGTAGACCTTTGCCACTCTAGTGCAAATGCAGCTTAGGCAAACCTAATGGTTATTCTCCTGGTATGACTTTTTTTTCCCCCCGTTACTCAGATATAAACTCTTGGCCTTGACTTTTCATAAGAAGTCTGGTTTTACCAACAAAAGTGTATCTTTCCAAGATACAGCTGTGTGAGAGTTGTTTCCTCCTTGTGCCACTCACCAGCAGTATTACAGGCAGAAGACCTAAGCGAGAGATGAGCTTAGTTCAGAAAAAAGGCAAGCGTGAGAAAATGTCATTGTCAAGCAAGATTCGAGAAAGATTTGAGATTTGTACCTAATTGTAGCTAATGGTGTAATTTGTGGGTTTGAAAGGGATGTTAAAGCTCTGATTCAGGAGCTAAGTCAGTTTCTGCATTCTTGTTTGTTGTCTGTAGTTTTTATCTTCCATATTTCCTGTTCTGTAAAGATTAAATTATACCAGTCTTTGGCTTAAAAGCATGATGGACTTACTGGAAGCATGGGGAAAGAAATGCACATCATAGCTGCATCTATGAGAAAGAGTTTGTCATTTATGACTGAAATAGATGTTTTTGCCCGCTGAATTTGTTCCGTCTTCAGGCAAACGATTAAAATCACATGGACAAGAAGAGCCTTTTGGCTCTATTTGTGCAGTATCCTGCGTATAATATTTCTGTCTCTTTAGGGCTTTGAGGGTTGCTTGTCTAACTTGGATTGCATGTCTGCACCTGAAAATACTGGATGGTGTGGGTAAGCCACAGCATTCTCAGGAAGCGTTGCTGTAACTGAAACAATTTGTAACATGAGGGAGAGAAAGAAACAGCCTTCTTCCAAATATAATACAGATTTTATAACTGCTTAGTGCTTATGCTTCGCTGGGACACGGCAGGGTGTAGGTCAGTCCTGATTTACTCCTGAGCTGATTCTGGTACCATATCATTCCTTTTGTTATCAGAAGAAATTTTCTAGTAGGCTTCCTGCAGTCCATCAGAGACTCCATTGCACATGAGGCATGCGTGTGTGTGTGTATATATATAATTTTTAAGACATATTTGCCTTTTTATAGGTGTCCCTGTCATCAAACTTCTCAGCGTGTCGTGTGTACTGGAATCCTGCTGCTGCTACGGAGAAAGAAAGTTACGTGGAAAGTGTGCTGCGGAGGAGCGCTCCACGCATACGGTACTGCTGTGGGATAAACAGGCCGCTGCAGAAATTCATAGCCATGGACTAGTGCCACTTGTTAAGGATGTCCAACAATCTGTATCTGACCTGTTGGGATGCTTTAGGTTTCTAGATACTTGGAGTCAGAGCATCTCCTGTGATGAGCCTCACAGGGAAGGGTGACTGCGACAGACCAGATGCGTATTCTCTTGCTGGAACACAGCTGGCTTATTTGGCTTCTGTGCTTTCCCAGGACTGGAGTGGGCTGAGCAGAAAGCAAGAGGAGTGTGGGTGAGGTTTCACTCCATTGTGGTGGGCTGGACATGCTCTGGGTGACAGTAGGCCAGAATGGCTCACTGCACAAACCACTGGCAATTCCAAGTATCTCCTTACGGATTCATTGAGCGATTCTGATTGCTAGGGACAATTTGAACCTCCAGAAGGGGTGACTATTATTGCAGAAATTCTTCACAGTATCAATTAAAAAAAAATTCAGGATGCTACCATGTATTGTGATGCTTTTACCCATTTTTTCAGCCCAGTGTCCAGGAAGTTTTCAGAGTATTGTTGAGATTTTTGTTTCTCCCTCTTTCTTGCTTCCCTTCTGCTATCAAGCCAGTGTGTTGGAAGTTCAGGACTTAACTCCATGTGGAAGGTGGCATAGAAGCATACTTGTAAAGCCTTTTCCTTTCCACCTGTTTCCCTAGGCTATGTAATTCCTGCTCTGGCACAATGCTCTCTTCTACTCCCAACGGCTTCCACTCTTTGAGAAGGAAAGTTTGCTGGCTGGGAAGAAGACAAGGGGAGCCCTGTCAATCCTTCCTGCAGCTAGCAAGTAGGACTAGTAGTCTTGCCCTGCTCTGAGGACTCTTTCCCCCACTGCTCTTACCCATACAGTGGGGATAAGGATGCCAAATGAAGTGAGGAAAGAACCTGTGCATAGAGATAGAGACAAATCTAACATCATCAATACTAATGTCATCAATACTCAGTGGGATCTACGGCTGGTAGTTTTTGTATGTTATGCATTCAAAGTTGGGATTCTGCAGTGATGTATTGCTCGGCACTAACCTGAATAGCTACCCATCAGACTGTAAGTTTTGCAAACCGTATCTTTGCTGTGCAGTACTGCTGGAATTAATTTGACACGTTTTAATTGTCCTGGAGATGCTATACTGATACTCATACCGGTGAATGCTGTATTTTTTGCCAGGTATCTTCTGAAGAGTCAGCAGATTCTAGGAAATGTACCCCCAATAGTATTTATAAAAGACAAAGAAGCTGCAGCTGTAAAAGAGGTAATTCTATTCTTTGACTCAGTGTACAAATATGGTGACTTAGGAGGGAGCTGATCATTCAGTTGCTCTGCCAACCCACATTCAAAATCAGTCTTCACTTGTACCCTTTCTTCTTCAAGTTCCAAGGCACTTTAACAAACAGTCTTGAATAAGATTGATGCTTCTATGTAATGTAAAAGAATTGTAGGTTGTATCATTAGGCCAATAAAGAAATTCTAAAAAATTTAATTACCATTTTAAAGAATAGTATAGGATTGCCTGATAATAGAAATGAGGTTGGAAGAGCTTTCTTCCACATTTTAAATGTTTTATGATTTAAAATTCCCCTAGATCCAACCAGTGACTTGCTCATTTTTATTTTTTCCCCTCAATCTTTTTCCATCTGTGAATTGTTAAAATGTTTTTAGGGAAGTGCAGATCTTTACATAGGGGACGTAAGTTTATTCATACTACATTTTTTTCTTCACTTTTAAAATCATCTTTACTATTTCACATTTTCTGTCAAGGTGTTGATAGTTTTAACTAGTTGAAATATTACTAGAACAATGATGTTTCCTAGAAATTTGCTCCTTATATTGCTTCTGTCAGGGAATGACACTGGGAAGCACTTAGATGGATCATCTTCTCCCACCTGGCACTTCATCAGATTTAGGTCAACCACAGATTCAAATAACGGGGCTTGAAATAGTGTAACTAAACCTGATTTTTAAGGATTGAAAGCCAAGGGAAGACCATCCAATTAAGCTCCTAGAATAATACACTGAATTAGAAGTAAATGAATATAATGCAATCAAAATTTCAGATGAGACCAAATTTTCACAATTACGTACAGTCTGTAAGCACTGAATATACTAGACTTGTAGCATTTACTGGATAGGTGTCATGTTAAAAGGGAGTTGGGAACTCCATAATTACGTGTAATAGAAATGCAAACTTGCAGAAAGTGGGAAGAGATGAAAAAAAAAATCTCGGTGTAAGGATGTTATGAAAAAGGATTCGCAAGACTGAAGTAAGAGAACAAATAAACCAAAAATTACATGTCACACGATCCCTTGCCAATTGTTTATAATGCACAAGGCAAAAAAACTCTGTAGGAATCCCTGGATACATTACACCATTTGGCACAAACTTCCCAGCTAAAAAGTGCAAGCAGTTCCATGCTTATTGGAATGATGGAAGAGGCTATTCTGAAATAGTTTTGCTAAATATTTCAAACATTTAGAAAATCAAATACATGCTGCTAGGTGCCTGTCTGTTTCTTTTGTAGGTGTGAACAAAGTAGATTCAATACAGGACCTCTAATATGTGTTTGCCTTCATGTGTTTACAGGTCGAGGACTTATTGGCAATTGCTGATTTTGGACCTGAAGAAGAAGATGAAGAAGAAATATTTCAAAATTATTCAAGGTGAGTCTTTCTGAATCAGAATTGTACAAGTGCCTGTTTTCATCTCTGTTGGCCAACTAGTGTGTAATCATCCCAGAAATTAAATGTAGAGGATGGCATTTTTTTTTGTGACTTAAGCTTTCTTTACCGAAGTTATACCCATTTATTAAAATTAAGGGAAAATATTTCTTATTATGTGTGCTCTGATTTACTTCCATATTTTAGTGTAGACACATTTTCATGGGCTATTTTTATCGTTGTTCTTGTGCACAGGTCTGACCATAGCTTTGCAAAATATGGAAAGGGAAGGTCTATTTTGTTTGGTATAAGTGAGCCTCTGTTAAACTGTGGAGAATGAATTGTCACTTGTAACAGCACAGTGTGTATTCTTTCAGAGGCACCCATAAGGTGATATCAGAACACAGCCTTAGAAATCAGCTGTGTTTCGTGTCTGTTCCTTGGGTGACATAGTCATCAGACTTGTTACTCACAGACCCAATACTTGTTCTGGTATCTTGATTTTTATGAGAGAAATAAATGTAGAATTTCTAAGATTCCAAGACTTGATGTTGTTTATGATAATCAAATTTTTTAAAAATGCTTTGCAGCAGTGATATTTGTTGCTTGCTGGTAATTTTCTCATAAAAATACCAGTGCTCCTCTACTTGGCCACTTTTTTCTGGTGTAAGTTTGGTGTGTTACACATGAGTTACAAGTTTACTGACAAATCTCCGTAAGTTAGTTTAGCATTCTTCTGTGAGGGATTTTTGGCTATTGAGAGACAGGGCTAAACAACCTATTGGAATAGTGTTTTTTTGGACTGGATGCTCTCAAAGCCAGCACCCTTTGCACTTGGGTGTTGCAATCTCTGAAAACTCCAGTTTATTTCCATTTTACTCAAGTTGTCAAAATTAGCAGCACCCCTTGAAATATGCGCAGAGAGAAAAACCCCAATATTTGTTTTCTTTTTCACAGTAAACTGTTCCCTTCAGCAACTCAATCTTCAGAGCTACCCATGCAGTCTAATCTGTTTGGTATTGATCATGAACTGCTGAATAAACAGATAATGGACTACAAAAGACTGAAAGTGTCAAGACATGTAGAAAGTATTCCCTGGACAGAAGAGCAGGAGCAGCAGCTCTCAAAGATTCGGAAGAAAGAGAAAAAGAGAAAACCAAAGAATCCTGATGATGATGACATTACACCACAGAAATACTTAATGGACAAATATGAGGCTGATTACTGGGATGATAACACTGAATCAGTCTCAGACTATCAGTTGGAGGATGAATTAGAGGAAGAGGTAAACAAACTGGAGATGGAGGATGGCAAACCTTAAAGTCATCCTGCTGATAAACTGAAATGAAGTGAAAAAGCTTCATCCTCCTTCGAAGTGGAGGATGCCAATAGCAAAGGAAAAAGACTGCCATAGATACTGAAAGATTGTTTACCTGTTTACCACCTCCATATGTAAGAAAAACAAAAATGCCATTTGTGACATTATCTTAAGCACCTTTCAAGGTGCTACAGTTGTGGAACTTTGAACAAGAGAGCAGTTTTATAATAAAATACACCTACTGCAGCACTGAGGTAAAACTTCTCACAGTTGTGCTGATTATTTCCAGTAAAGTTCTAAGCTGCAAGAAAATGCCTTTTTCTTTTGAGTGACTTGGATAAAAATTATCACATCAGGAGGGAAGAAGGAAGCAAAATAATGAGTGCTGTTCAGGCTTCAGCACACAAAGACCAGGAGAGGGTATTCTCTAGAAATTCTGGAGTTCTCTAGAATTCCCAGTCTAATGGAGGGAACTCTTTCTACAAGGTGAAACTCATTGGAATTATGGCCAGTAAAGTTACAATTCTGAAAGAAAATAAATTTAGAAAATTACAGTTGTGCAAGGGAAACTGCAGCCAGAAGAGAACAGAGAACTGCTCATCCATTGGGCAAAATCAGGCAAAGCATTGACTGTGACTTAAAAAATATGTTAACAACTTGAAAAGTAGAGAAAAAGCAGCAGGGAAGAATGCCCCAGTAACTGTTTGAGATCTGAAAATGAACAGGAGGTTATATAAAAGGTGAGAATAAAGCTTTCTGTCTCAAAGCATGTAAAAATAACAGCATGACTGCGTAAATTCAGAAGGGCATGAGCTTCAAAGAAATTATAACGAACAAGGGGGTAAAGTGGAATTCTATGAGAGATACAGAAAATTTAATTCCTTTAGTAAATGGGGAAGTAAAGAAAGACAGCGCAGGGGAGGTTGCACTCTAGTGGAATAACAGAATGGTTTGGGTTGGAAGGGATCTTAAGGATCATCTGTTCCCAACCCCCCGGGGACACTTTCTACTACACCAGGTTTTTCAGAGTCCCATCCAACCTGGCCTTGAACACTTCCAGGCATTGGACATCCACAGCTTCTCTGGGCAATCTCTTCCAGTGTCTCACCACCCTGACAGTGAACAATTTCTTCCTCATGTCTAATCTAAATCTACTCTTTCCATTTTTGCCTTGTCCTATCACTGCCTTTAAAGAACGCTGTAGTCATCAGTCACAGTCAGTGTGGGTTTCATACAAAAAAAAGTCCTGTTTAAGTAATTTAGTATCCTTTGATAATAAGGTCACCTACCTAATGCATGAAGGGAAGGTGGTGGATGTAATTTTTCCGGGTTTTTGCAAGGCTTTGGGTATTGTGCCTCACAGAATACTTCGGGACAAGTTGTCCAGCTGTGGGATGAGCAGGTTCATGGTGTACTGGGTGAAGAACTGGCTGAAGGGCAGAGCTCAAGGGTTACAATGAATGGCTGGTGGCCAGTCCCTTGTGATGTTCCTCAAGGATCAGTTCTAGGTCAAATTCAGTTCAGTATATTTATCAGTGATTTGGATGCAGCAGTTGAATGTACCATTACTAAGTTTGCTGGTGATACCAAACTGATCTGGATAGATTGGAGCACCTAGGAAGGAGTAATAGCAGGCGCAAGTCAAAACTGGGAGAGGATTGGCTGGAGAACTGTCCAGCAGAAAGGGGTCTGGGGTTGCTGGTTGGCAACATGCTCAATATCAGTCAGCAGCGTGTGCCTGGGCAGCCCAGAGGGCATCCCATGTCCTGGGATACATCAAACACAGCATGACCAGCCACTCAAAAGCAGTGCTCATCCTGCTGTATTCGGTGTTGGTGTGGCCTCACCTTGAGCATTGTGTGTGGTTCTGGGCCCCACAATTTCAAAAGGTTGCGAAGGTCCTTGAATGCATCCAGAGGAAGACACCAAAGCTGGTGAAGGGGCTGGCAGGCATGCCCTGTGAGGAGAGGCTCAGGACGCTGAGTTTTTCATGTTAGGAGAGAAGGAGGATGAGGGGCAACCTCACTGCTCTCTACATCTTTCTGAGGAAGAGAAGGTCTTTCCCCTGGGACGCAGTGCCAGGTCATGTGGGAATGGCTCAAAGCTATGTCCCTCAGAGGAAGTTCAGACTTGACATGAGGAAATATTTCTTTACCCATAGGGTGATCAAACCCTGCTGCGACAGGCTTCCAAGAGAGGTGGTCGATGCCCCAAGCCTGTCAATGTTAAAGAGGCATTTGGACAACGCCCTTACTTTTTAGCAACCATGCTTTTCAGTTTGGTCAGCCCTGAAGTGGTCAGGCAGTTGGGCTCAGTGATCGTCCCTGCCAACTCAGCTCTTTGATTCAGTTTGATTTGAGTTGACTCCCGTTGCTCTCTCCTCCTTTTCCTACCAGTATATGCTGAGGAAATCTTCGATGGCGTTTCTTCCCAGCCCTGCACTGGAGAAGGGATGGAATGGGCAGTCACGTCCCAGCCTGGGCATTGGCTCTATCACTTTGTGGCAAGGAGGCCCTTCTGATGGGGATAAGAGCTATGGATCATCTTGAGATGATTTGTCCACTTAAACACATTTGCAAAAAGCACTTTTGTTTTTTGAAAGTCTTCTGTGTTTATCCAGTTTATCTGGGTCTCCACAGGATGGCAAACCCCATGTCTCTGATGCTAGGAGACCAAAGATCTGGGCTTTAAGATCAAGCCCTCAGTCTGGAGCAAGAGGTGCTCCAGAACTAAATGGTTACAAACCATTTCATGTGAGCAATACATGTTCATTTCCCTGTTGAATTTTTTTTTTTCTCCTTGTACTCAACTGTAGAAACGCCAGAGCTGTTTCCCTTGGAAACACGCTAAAACACAAGACTCTGAGAAGAACAGAACTCTAGAGTGGAGGCCTATCTGGCCCAAAACTCTGCCTCCAAAGTGGCCAATCACCAGTGTCTAAAGGAGAGCACAAGAGCAGTGCAAGTCTACTTCTGCTAGGGTCCTGGGGTGCTCATAGGTTGCCTTCCACTGGGGCTCCAGGGGATTGTTGCAGAAAGTTTACAAGTGGAAATGATATTTTATTTTATTTTTATATTGGAATTTATTGCATCTCGTTTTATGTCAGTTATTTTTCTTCATCTCTTTCAGAGCTGATGCTCGCAAGCATTGGCACAATGCACATATGTAGCCAGGAGCAGGCTGGTGATTTCTTCAGTTTAGCTTGAAAAAACACCCCTTGCAGTCTGGCAAAGAAAATCACAGAGCCACAGAGAGTAGCAGCAGGAATACAGGCCAAACAGTTCCTGTTTCCTGAATAGTGAGAGTGTGAAGGGTGAGGATTTGTACTGACCACACACAAAAAAAGAAAGCAAAGAGGTGTGTAGCAGCATGGGATATTATCCAAAACAGGACACATATCTATGACAACCACACTTACTGCCTTACAAGATGCGCTTCTTGGCCGAGGATGCACGAAAAGTGCTCTTGTGCCTGCCCCACACTTGTATTGCACTCAGGAAGAGCTGAAAAATGGCAGCTCCGGATGGGGCAGCAAGCCTGGAACCCTTCCAAGCAAGGAATAAAGCTTTCCAAGGCTGTTCACCACAAGCAAGAACCCCTCGGGAAATGGAGCCAAGTGAAGAGCAGAGCTTGCTCCTACTCCAGGCTTGCAGTGGGCAGGAGAGTCAGAGAGAGCCAGGGCACAAGTGGAGCCTGGACATTTTTAAGTACAGCTTCTAGGTAATTAAATCTAATCTAAAAATTAGTTTCTCGATCTTGGTACACAGTACTTGTATGCTTTTGGGTTTTTATGGGCCAAAGTAGACCTCAGTGAAGAAACAGTCTGATTGCCTAACTGGTTATTGTTGCTGAAAGGTGCTAGCAGAGGTGATTATTTCTGTACAGGCTTAAAGCTGATTAGACCATGAAAATGTGTGCCTGATGGCACAAGTGTTTGCACTGGACTGTTCTCTGAAGTGGCTCATGATAGCAGGGACAAATATGAAACACCAACACAGTTTCCAGCTATAGACAGCCTGATGTCTTCATGACCCAGCTGACAGTGTAAGAAAGATTTTAGATCAATAACGACGTTTTGCATACTGAACTAACTGTGGTAAAAACCCAAGTCACCTAAAAACATGTGTTTCTGTTCATAGATTTGGCATTCTTCATTTTGAAGAACTTCTGATACTTAGTCAAACGAGGTAACTCTGTCACAAATAACAAGTGGCCCCTCAAAATTTGCTTATTTTCCCCAGTGATCTGCTGCAGCCAGGAAACACCTGGTACCCATGGTAGTTCTGCCACAGAGCACACTTGCCTTCCAGTTCCCCAGGAAACTACGTGGAAGAACACCCTTTCACTGGCTGAATGCCTGGGGGAAGCATATCAGTGGCCATGTATCACACCTACGAGGATTGACATCAAAGGAGAACTGAGCTCTGTAACTCCCACCCGTTCCCAGAAATCACCTTTCGCGTTTGAGGTTACGTGAAGAGAGCAGAATCCTTTAAAAATGTTCATACAGGCACAGGAGATGCAGAATCTATGCAAACAACTGAAACCAGTGAAAGGAGAGCTTTGCTATTCCTCTTTCTTCCTTCAGCACCCAACCTTCCTCTCATTTTGAAGGTGATTACTGCTCACAGTCCCCTGAGAGACAAACCAGTCAGGAATTCTACGCTCTTACATCACCCTGCATGGGAAATGATCTGGAATTTGGGATTACCACTCCATTTTTTCCTCTAGGAATGGTTAAGGCTATTTAGATTCCTATCTTCTGCAATCCTCTGAAGAATTCTTTAATCCTTCCATTGAATGAAAAGGATTTTTGAGCTTTGTCGTAAATGCTGAAGGATTGTCTGGTCCCACAGAAGAAGCACCTAACACACCACAAACCTGAGTTTGCTAATAGCTGACTAGATAACATCTGGCTATCTCCCAAGGAGTTTGTTAGCCCATCATGGGACAGAATTTCTCAAGTATTATTCAACTCCTGGTCAAAACTGCTTTATATGACCCCTGTGTTATATATAACCATGGCTTTTACAACCATATCTAGGCAAATTGTTAACTATTTCTGACTCTTGAGAATGCCAGTAGGATTCTTACTATAGAAAATACCTCAGCATGAACTTGGAGCTTACTTGGCACTAGAAAATCCAAAGAAGAGTGTTGAGGTTTAACCCCAAGTGGCAGCTAAATACTACACAGCCTCCTGCTCACTTCCCCCCCACCCTACCCTGGCATGGTGGCAAAAAAAGGGAAAAAAAGGTAAAACCTGTGACCAGAGGGAAAAGCAGGACACGACCAGGACAGCTGACCCCAAGTGACCACAGGGATATTCCAGGCCATATGGCATCATCCTCAGCATATAAAGCTGGGGGAGGAAGGGGGAATATTTGGAGTGATGTCTTCCCAAGTCACTGTTCCATGTGATGGAGCCCTGCTGCCCTGGGGATGGCTGAACACTTGCCCGCCTATGGGAAGTGGGGAATGAATTTCTTGTTTTACTTTGCTTTAGCTTTAGCTATTGAACTGCCTTGTTCTCAAGCCACGAGGTTTCTCTGTTTTACTCTTCTGATTGTCCTCCCCGCTCCACTGTGGGGGAGTGAGCCAGCAGATGCGTGGTGCTTGGCTGCCAGCTGGGTTTAAACCAAGACAAGAGATGTACACTACCATGCTAACTGATGCCCAGACATCAGCATGTGATTGGTCTCTTCCAATCAACTCTCTTCCAGTTTATATACTGGGTATGAAGCTCTATGGTATAGGATATCCAGTTCAGGTCAGCTGTCCTGGACATGCTCCCTCACAGTTTCTCGTGCAGCTCCTCCCTGGCAGAACACGGGAGACTGGAAAGCCCTTGGTAAGCACAGCTGAGCAACAACTAAACCATGGGTATGTTTTCAGCATTAGTCTCACACTGAATCCAAAACACACCACTGTACCAGCTACTAGGAAGAAAATTAACTCTATCCCAGCTGAAACCAGGACAAAGAGCAAGGTGTTCTGCCAAACCCAGATATGGAGAAAGCCATGAAGGATGCTTTAACCTTATTAAAGACACTGAAACCCAATGACAAAACACTGTTGATAAAGAAAGCCATACATCATTAGTCCATCTATTCTCAAAAGTAAACCCTCCTGTTTTAAATATGTCTCATGCTCAGCTTGGATTTTTTTCATCTAGGATATTGATACCCCTTCTTCTGATTTGGAACCAGCAAGAACAGTCCTTCAGCCCAGATATCCTCAACATGAACTTCCCTGACACTAATTATCTCAGTGATGGTTGTTCCAAGTAACTGTACCAGACACTTTGGGACTGGCAGTTTTGGCACCTGCTTGACAGCAGGATAGTTGGACTAAGCTTAGAAATAAGATCCAGAGTCTTCTAATTCTTTGTGAAACATAGTTCCTTCGAGGAGAATTCCCTAGGCAGCCACATAGGATGAGAACTGCAGAGCACTGTGAGGAAGCTGAACAAATGGCCTGTCTGGAAGATGTTCATATTAGCAGCTTCAAACACATCCCTGGTATTAAGAACAGGATCAAAACTAGGCTCCTGACAATCACCCCTAGGTGCTGTGCTTTGAAGTAGCACACGCTTCCTAATCATCACCACGCTGCTCCTCCTTGGCTGCAGCTGAATCCAATTCAGTCTGTTCAGCAGTATTGAGCCAAATTTCACAATGATCTCACAGGTTTTTCCACTTTTCTTGAACTGTTTTTTGCTGGCTGTGACTGTGCTGCTGTCTGTGACCTTTACAAGTTTGCTGAAGTTCTGGATGTTTCTAGCCCAAACCACAGTCTGTGGCAAACTATCAGGGTAAGATAACATGAAGACCCTAATCTTGATAAGGCAGTCTTAGAATACCATCTAATTGGCCTATTCATAGGTGTTCTTTTCAAGCAGTACTTAAAATTTGAAGAAAAGGAATTGTATGCACCTAAGTGATTCAGAATTTGCTTTGATACATTGACAGAATCAATCAGTTCTTTTTCCAGTGCTCATATTTTTAGTTAAGACAGGCACCAAAAGTTATCTCCTTGCTGTGCTATCAGCTGACATGCGTACCTCTCACACTCAATATAAACTTAATCTCTCACAAAATATAAGGTAAACCTTTCTGTCTTCTCTAGGAATATGTCAAGATAAGCCATCTGAAAGGCTGTATAATGGAATAAACTCTTAAACCTTTTTAGATATTGCGACTTGGATACACATGTCAGCTTTGGAAGAAGAAGCACTACAACTTTTTTCCCACTGCTGAAGCACCTTATTTCCAAGAGCAAGTCTGCCAGTCATCAGTGCTGGACACTGGCTAAGATATCAAGAGGGATTGCAATGATTCCACAGTAATTTATTTCTGGGGGTTCATTTTATTTTAGTTTTTTTTTTTTTTTTTTTCCCAAGCAATATTTCAGGAAACCTCTGAATCCACACAAGGTAAGGGATTGTTCGGGGTGTTACATAGCTAAAGCACTCTAATTTTAAATTTAAATGTCTGTTATCTTACGCAGAGGGCAAAGGATTTTCAACCCTATAAATATTCAAATGGGGTTATTATGTTTTTAAAAAGGAACTTAAAACATTTTGAGACTGACTGTGAACACCATATTTAATGAAATTGTTAATTATTTTGGACTAAAAGCTATTACTTTCCAAATGAATGGAAAAATTCCTTTTTATGTGGATAGCACAAGATCAAACATTTAAATATTCATTTAATTATTTCAAGTATGTGTACAGCATACTAACTGAAAAAAAATGAGTTCTTTGAAATTTATTTCAAAGAACTCCACAAACATTGGGCAGGGATTGTCCAAAATTAGCCCTGAAATATGTTGATTTTACGCCTAGTCAATGACTAGACAATATTATCTGTTTGATTAGGTAATTAAAAAAAACCCCTCTAGTTAATGTTAAATCTAATGACAACAATCCCCTAATTATTCTCTTGTAGACTAGTCTCCAGCTCTATTAAACAGCAATTATTTTAGGTTTTATCTTACCTCCCATCCAATGTCTAGCACACAACACTGCTCTGAGATTAGGCACCCTTCCTGCAATATTGCTTGTCCTTAAAGACTACACCCTAAACTACTGTATATACTGTATTTTACTATATTTATACTGTATATAAATATAAACACAAATGACATTTGTTCTAAGAATTCGATAAGCAACATTTCTGAATAAAGAAAAATACTTGATAAGCGATACCCTCATAATTCAGAGAGAAGCAACACGGTGCATGTTTGTGGCTTTCTCAGAATATCTTCTTGATGGAAACACTGCCTTTAGGGGGACACAGGAGAAAGGCTGAGTAGGTGAATAGGAATCTGCATGTCTAAATACTTACTTGTCATGCAGATTGCATGTGACATCGAGAACTATAGGAAAGTTATTTGCTGATTACACAAGGAGAAAATGGGAGCTTATTCTTTTATTGTCCTCTCCAGTTTAAGGAAGTTCAAACTGATGTAGAAATGCTGCAGTTCTAGTAGATTTGATTAGCCTTTTTCGACCTCCTGTGTGAACAAAATGCGTACTCCTAACTCCACTTCTGTACCTTTGGTGATGGTAGAGTACACACCTGTACTCCCAGAACAACCTAGGGGAAATTTGATCAGACTTGAAGAGGTGACTGACATTAAAAAGGCAGTGACTGATATCATCTAATATTTTGTTGTGACTTGTTTTTAACTCCTGTTCTAAAAATAGGGAACATCCAAAAAAGAAAACACTGGAGCTGTATGTGCAAATTGTTGGCAAAAGCAGTGGTGATTCTTTTTTTATAACATTTTCTTGTTCGCATTTCCAGTCTTCAGAAATTATGAAAAGTTGACTGAACTGTATTTCCCAATGGAATTCTGGAGTAGAATATTTGTACCCACTGTGGAAGTGATTTTCTGTGTTACTGTACAATTTTTTTGATATTTTCCTTTTTTACCAGAGATATTTACTCTTTCCAGACATACTCTTTTCAAATTTGGCTAAAGTGCTTTTGATCAAACTGAAAATTTGCTGATGATATTTGAAATTCAGAAATACCTGAAACTCATTTGAATAATTTTGAGTGTGGATTGCATTCAGAGATCCTAATTAGTGAATGGACTTGGAAGGATTTCTCATTCTTTTCTAGTTACTTCTACTTCTTAGCTTGTCTGAAATATTAATTTCTTTGTACAACATAACCTGGATTTTTAAGATCCATCTTTCTTACAGCCAAATAATCACATAGTTTAGCAGCAATTTTAAATCAATTTTTGTAGGCAAAACCATCTTGATAAACATTGTTTTGTTTAGTAAAGAAAGTGATATTGCTTCAGCCAGAATCACAAGCACTTGTGAAGAATTTTTCCTCTGGAAATCGTTACATTTTACTCATATAAAAATATTCATATTGAATTATTACAACTGATTTAGGGGAAAGATATAGAAGACAGGTTAGTTTGGCCTAGATATTTTATTCCAGCACATGACATGATCTATTGGTTTTGTTAATATTACCTAATGAAGACTGAGCCTAGAGACTGACACATGTTTACATTACTGTTATTAATGTGTCCAATTTCAGCACAAAAATGAAGAACCATTGTGTACTTTCCAAATGAGAGTCTGAGTTTTAAGGAGTTCTCAAAAGAAAGTCTCCTGCCACCTATCCATGATGGCATCTCACAGCAAAGAGCAAAATCAGCAAGCTGTGATTAAAAGTTTTATTATGCTAGATAAGAGAACAGTCTCCCTGGAATGATATTCTCTTTCCATTTTTATTTTTACAATGGCAGACAGTTCTTGAACTCAGTCATCCTTTTAATTTCCCCAGCACTGACTTGGCAATGTGCTTTAAGCTTATAGAAACAACCTGACTTTTTGAATATGGTTACTTTTTGCATTACTTCTGACTGCCTGGCATTGTGCTTTGCCTTTTCTTTGTGCTTTGTTTCTTGGCTTCCTTTTCTTCTTCCGGAAGAGAACCTCTCCTTTCATGATAAAATCTTCCTTGAAAAGCTATGGCACTTAGTAAGAGGCTTTCAGTGGGATTAGAGAAAGGCTCCTGCTGGGAGCAAAAGAGTGATGTTGCAGTGGGAGGCTTGGCACGTGACCTTTGGAAACTCTTCCCAGGTCTTCTGTTTCTCCAGAATCACGGCGACACCACCACAAGCAATGAAACAACTTTTTTTTTTTTTTTTTTTTTTGGCAAATTAGGCGTACAGACTGTGCAAAGGGAGACCTTGTAACTTCTGCATTTTGGGAAAAGGTTTTGTAAAGAGATTAATGTAATCTTCAAACATCTGGTATAGGCCAATGAACATACTCATCAGGCAGTCTTAAAGAGGATCACTGAGACTGGTATGTGCTGCAGCATGTCCTTCAAAAGCAAGGGAAATCTTGATGATATTGCATTAATATAAGCTGATGTAGAAAATGTACTGAAGAGTTGTAGAAAAAAAGGTAGTGGCTGCATATCCTTTAGAAAAACAGGGCTTCCCTCCATCCTCTTGCATTTTATCAGAAGAGCTGTCTAGGTGGGTACTGCTTTGGGATCTTACTCCAGGACCTGGAAGGCAGCTGTAGAAGTTGGTTCTTCTGACTTTTCTGCGGACTCTGAGGAGTCCCTTCTGCCCACCCAGCTGCTGGCTGTACACTTGCAGACAGAGGCTCTTTGCTCCTGCTGTTCTGCTTGGGGAGAGCCGATGGAAAGCGCTGAAGTTGTGAGTTTCACCCACAGGGAGGAGAACAGAGGGTTAAGGTCCTCGCCAAAGCGCTCTCTTGCTGTTGTCGCTCTCTCCAGAATCTGAACTGCCCCATAGTATAAGCAAAAATATGACTTGTTTTTTTTTAGCTGCTACTTGTTGAAGTATCGAGACAGACATCTAACTCCCACGTGACAGCAAAGTTACCTGCACTTGAAACGTAATCACCAAATTTCTTGATGTCTCCTAGCTGGAGTAATGCTCATCTTCAAATACATTTCCAAAGCAAATGACTCATCCCATTGGATTTGGTTGAACAAAGCTATTACTTTTATCCAGGAAAAACTGATATATTTACTTTTTACTCTTCTTCACATTGTGTGTATCCGACTGCATTTCTCCTCACTCTGTTGTCCTCAAGTCCACTTATTTTTCTATTATGAAATTGCTGTTGACTTGCAGGAAAAATCCTGTTGGGGCTTTTGGTGGTGGTGGTGGTTGGCTGGTTTTTTGTGTTTTGTTGTTGTTGTAGTTGTGGGTATTTTTGTGTATTGGGTTTTTTGGGTTTTGTTTGTTTGTTTGTTTGTTTGTTTTTACAAGAGGAGGAATTTGAAGTCTAGTCTCAGGTTTCACTCTGGGAAATCTTAGGCTTTGGAGGCTAGTGGACCTGCTTCCAAGGTGTACACTTTGATGCCAGTCCTGCAGTGTGAAAATGTCACCTGCTTTCCCAGGTGAATGAGCACCAACTCCATCCTGTTTAAACAGGCCCTGAGTTTGCTGAGCACACTGCAGGATTTGGCAGCTGTAACAGAATTACAACTAAAGTGATTATGTGGGTACCTCTAATTCACCCCCTTTATAAAGCAGCTCCCGTTCTTACTGCCCGATAGAAAATGTCTGGGCATACTCTGGGCAATCGGCTCTAGGTGGCCCTGCTTGAGAAGGTGGGCTTGGACCAGGTGGCCTCCTGAGGTCTGTGCCCTCCTCAGCCATTCTGGGGTTCTGTGAAAATGAGGACGTATTCCATAGTTTTGCAGGAATGTTCAGCCATGAAAGACTCTTTCACGAACGTTTTCTCTTAACCTTTTGCTTAATCTCTTTGACATATCCGTTATTAGAAACACTCTGCAATCACTGGGTTTGTTGCAACAGAAGTCTAATGTTGTTGACTGTGTGGGAGCCACTGGGCATTTCCATTTTGTTACTTTATGAATTATTAGACAGCAGTGAATACCTCTATTTTAAATGCTGCATTTTAACTAACTGGACATATCCCTTCTTGCACTGTGTAAAGACAATTTTTTATATTGTGGTCCTGTATTTACCATGGATAATTTATCTTTCATAGATGGCCGCCCCTTTCCTCCATGAATGTTTTTACCTACAACCTTACTGCATACACACTGGTGCTGCAAGTACATGGCTAATGAATTTATATCATATAAATTTTTAATAACAGAAAAAACCCTTAGAACTAATTATGTTTCAGTGTACTTACCGGACTGTTGACTACAAAGGTTAACAAATCCTGTGGCCACTACTGTAAAAAAAAAAAAAAAACCCAAACACTTTTCTGTCAATGTCAATATTTTATTTGTATTACTTTTTGAGAAGGTACCAGTCAGTCTGCTGCTGAGGCCTTCCCAGGCTGGAAATGAGTTGGCCAACACATTGACCTGCACGTGAGCTGTGTGTAGACAAACAGCAACATTTTATGGTTGCCAAGGCCCATGGCAAAACTCCCCTCGGCTTCCATCAAGAGGCCTTTCATTAACACGGTGAACACTTGGGGAAACACTAGTTGAAGCAATTAGTTTTTGAGCCCCTTGGAAGTGGCCTGAGCAGGACAACCCTGTGGGGAGGAGGAAGACTGAAAGCTGTCGCAGGAAGATGGTAGAGAGGCAGGGAGAAGGTCCCAGTGTGTGCCAAGAATGGGATCCAGCATGGCCATATGTGCCTCCATGGCAGTGCACCTCCTGCCATGACCTGCCTGTTCCAACCAAAGAGCCACACCAGGTGCCTCGGGGGTGGAGAGGCACCCATGCTGCCGACGTTGTCTTGGTCTGTTGTCTTGGTCCCTGTGGTATGGCTGTTACCCACCAGCACAGGGGATTGGTTCTGTTTCACAGAATCACAGAATCAGCCAGGTTGGAAAAGACCTCTGAGATCATCAAGTCCAACCTATGACCTAACACCACCTTGTCAACTGGACCACGGCACTCAGTGCCACACCCAGTCTCTTCTCAAACACCTCCGGGAGCGGTGACTGTGCCACCTCCCTGGGCAGCCCGTTCCAATGTTCAATCACTCTGTCTGTAAAGAACTTCTTCATAATGTCCAACCTAAACCTCCCCTGGCAGAGTCTTAAGACTGTGTCCTCTTGTCCTACTCTTGGTTGCCTGGGAGAAGAGACCAACCCACAGCTGGCTACAACCTCTTTCCAGGGAGTTGTAGAGAGTGATAAAGTCACCCCTGAGCCTCCTCTTCTCCAGGCTGAACAACCCCAGCTCCCTCAGCCTCTTCTCATAGGCCTTAAGTTCCAATAAGCAGCCTTGTCGTCCTTTGGACACATTCCAGTACCTCAACATCCTTCCTAAATTGAGAGGCCCAGTTTCCATCTGGTGTTCACCAAAATCCATCTGCCATCAGGGAAGGAGTAAGAACTACGTTAGCTGATCAGTGTAGTGATGTCTATAGACGCAACTCAATGGACAGACTTGCAGAGACGCGTCTTCCACCAGACCTGCCCGTGGCGCCAGCGTGGCCAAGGAGGCGCCGGGGTGGAGAGGTGTGAGCCACGCCCTGCAGGAGCCTCCGCCAATGGGGAGCCCGGCAGCCAGGCATCGCCTCGCCCCATTGGCTGGGATGGCTGGGAGGGGCCTCCAGCAGATGCGGTCGAGGCTTCGCCCATCATTCCCGGAGCCGGGGTGGCGGGAATGGGCCCGCACGTGGCGGCCTCGTGCGCTGGGCACGGTGTCACCAGGCCC
Organism: Empidonax traillii; assembly: GCF_003031625.1. Classification (NCBI taxonomy): domain Eukaryota; kingdom Metazoa; phylum Chordata; class Aves; order Passeriformes; family Tyrannidae; genus Empidonax; species Empidonax traillii. Next base: position 1,476,794 of record NW_020955382.1, read on the forward strand.
CTCCCACTCTGCGATGACGTCACGGCTCTCGCGAGAGCGCTCAGTGCTGCCCCTTGTGGACGCAGGTGAGCCCCGCGCTCGGGGGCCCGCCCCCTCGCTAGGCCCCGCCCCCCGGCCGCGCCCAGCTCGTCCGGGCAGCCAATGGGAGCGCTGCCCCAGTCTCTTCCCATTGGCTGTCCCCCTGGCATGCAAATGAGCCCCGACGTCACTTCCTGGGACAAATCGAGCGCCATTTTCTCTTTCTGGCGGCCGATGCGGCGCGGGCGGAGGCGCGGGGGGCGGGCGCTGAGCGGAGCGCCGAGCGGGGCTCCGGCGGTGCCGCCGCCCTGGCGGGGCGTGCGGTGAGCGCGGCGGGCGGCGGCGGCAGAGGCAGAGGAGGCGGGGCCGCGGGGCGGGGCGGCGGGCGCGGCGCGGCGGGCGGGGGCGCGGCGGCACGGGCAGAGCCGGGGGCAGGGCCGGGGGCAGAGCCGCAGCCCTGAGCAGCGGGCGGCGGCCGTGCGGGACGGCGGCGCGGCGGGAGGCGGCGGCAGCAGGAGGAGGAGGAGGAGGAGCAGGAGCACAGCTCGGGAGGAGGAGCGGCGGGGGCTCCCCCTGCAGCCCGGCCGGGTACGTGCGGCGGGGCGGGCCGGAAGGCGGGGAGCGCCCGGGGGCTGCGCCCTCTCGGCGCGGCGGGAGCTGCGAACGCGGAGCGGCTTCGCCCGCAGCGCCGGGACCGGACGGTCGCTTTCCCTGCCCCGCAGCCCCAGCCGTGGTCTGGAGTGGCCCCGCCGGCCATCGAAGGAGGCTGTGTGGCGCCTCGGAAAAAAAACCCGGTGCCTCGCCGGGAGCGGCTGGTTCGCTCATGGTTTGCGAATTCCAGCCCGCACCTCAGCCATAGGGTGTGTGTAAGGAGCGGGCTGAATAGGTTGTCTCGGAGTCTGTGGACGAGTAGTTTTAATTGCTTCTGGTGGATTGTTCTAATTTGAAGCAGTTTGTATCAGAGCGTTAGCTTGGATGGTGGGAAGGGCGTGCGTGGGGATTCAGCGCTTCGCCATCAGTTAATGGGATCACTTAATGGCAAAAGGCAGCGGGATGCGAAATTACTGTCCTTGTGGTACCTCAGGAATTCATGCATTTGAAAACAAAGAAAAGGTTCGTGAATAGTGTATACAAACATAGCCCTCATAATGCAAACCGTGAAAACCGTCCAGATGTGCTTGCCTTGTGCTCGAGGGCGGGTACTGGGGAGTTTCAATTGTCCTGGTTTGTAAACAAAGTAAAAGGCACGCGTTTGACTCCTGCTGCAGCGCTTCATTGTTCTGTACGGTCAAAATTCCCAGCAACTCTCAGCTGATACAGTTCTGACGTGTACGTTATTGGGGAGGAATTGGTGGTTGTTCTTAACAGTTTTCTGTTGTCAAAAGTAAGTGTTTGATCCCCTAAAAACTGTGAAGACTTGAAATGAAGTGCTTTGTAAAGACTCACTCTTGGGATATGCACTCTGTAATCTAGAAATCCTAGTGCTGCTTTTAATAAACTTTCTGTTATATTTAGATCAGGAAAAGGGGATTTCTTTAGCACAATGTCTAGCCACACTGTAGGTAAAAAATAAGGTATATTATAAACTGTAAGAAGACCTTTAATTCCTATGGTTCGTTTCATGAAAGTTTTGTGAGAAAACAACAACCTCCACTCCCCCAGGTTATAGCAAATCTTCAGCAACAAGGAAGAGCACACAGAGTTTTGTGATACCTTATGTTTTTCCGTTGGGAGCTCCTTGATTTGGGTTAAATCCTGCTGATCACTGGCAGAACTGGCTTGTGTTTGAACACTTCAATTCCTCTACTGAAACCTGTTGCACAGCCTTGTTTTTTTTTTTTTTTTTTCTCCACTTCTTGTCCCCCTGATGAATGATTAAGGTTTCGTATTATCTGTGCTATGGACTGCCCTGTGCATCTGTGAAGTGCGAAGTCTTTGGGTCACACCAAACTGACTGTTGCAGTACAAACGCAGTTGTACTTCTCCTAGAGTGGCTGGGCTTGGTGTGTGACTCTTCTGCTCTCACACACGTGGGTCTGATGGGTCCTGCAGGATTTGAGTAGGCTCCATGCCCATGCTCAGGTCACCTTGGATGCGCTTGGATCCTGCTGGGTTAAAGTTCTGACTAATGCACAGAAGGGACTTCCAAGGGAGTCAAAGTGTTGTGTGAGTTCCTGCTTTAGGAAGGCTCCATGAGTTTGAATGGTGTTGTCCCTTCTTCTGACTGGTCTTGGATAACAGGGATTTGATCGTGTGTTAATGAACCATCACAGTAGTTATTTAAACCACAGCAGGTAACATTAGGGATCTAAATTCGTTTTGGTTTGACTTGTTAGGCAAGATGCAGGTTGGTGTGTTGTGTCTTTTTCTGTGTAATCACATGGCTTAGTGCTCTTCCTTGTGTAAGCAACTGTTGAATGGATGGCTGCCTTTGTGTTGTGCTGGGTGACCTTTTCAGCAGGTATGTGATTTATAGCCATGAGAACAGCAAAATTATTGTGACTTTAAAAAGAGTTCTATGATTCCAGACCCCCAAAGGTTTCTGCTTTAGTTGCACAAAGAAAAGTTTAATATTTTTTTTATCCTGAGAGTTGTATCACATTGCACTTGGATAGAAATTGGAATTTAAGATGATAAAGAGGAATTACGTTGTTGGCCAGAACTGCTCATGTTATTTTTTAATAAGATACATTTTAATTTACAACAAGTTTAATAATAAACAAGGACAGTATCTGTTCTAATCGATTGACTGTTTTTCTTTCCAGGCATCATATCTCCCAAAATGTGTTAAAACACCTAGAGAAGTTGCTAGGAAGCTATAAGCGTTTCCCTCTCCCTCCATAGGCTGGATAAGCTTTGATGGTGCCGCCATGCTCGTAAATCTGGTTTGGTCTCTCTCAGAAGGCACAGATAAGAGTCCAGGAAGTGGAACCCACCATGTAATATGTGGTTAAGCAGATACCCAGGTGTGACCTCTTGTAGGACTTGTAAGCTTATCAGAAACAAAACAAAATTGCTGAAAGTAAAACTCCACATGGCCAAGCTGAACTCACGTTATTCTAGGCAATTTCTCAATGTCCTCCTGTCTGCTCTCTTTGCCACCCAGTGCTCCTATGCTTTAGATTCTTAGAAATAGTAGATCACATGCTCTCATTTCATTTTTAGGAGCTAAGCAGTTTTTACTGTTTTCTCCACTAATACTATCAACTTTTAATGACTTTAGTGCAATGAAAATAATTTTTATTGGTGCTTGTCAGTTCTGATTACTGCTGAAATACAAGCTGATAAACAAACCTTTATAAATATTCCCACCCAAATGTCCCCAAACCCATAAGCCTTTATAAAGACCAAAGTCTTTTTAAAAATCTCTTTTGCAGTTACTAGTGACAGTTACTAGATAAAATGTATAAAAACTAAGAATGATTCAATGCCAAGGCAGATAATATGAAAGGACAAAATGGTAGACTAGTGACTTTGACTGCAAAGATTGTTACCTTGTTGTTTAGGCTAGCCTTAAATACTGCAGTACTACTGGAAGGAAAGAGTTGTATCTGTGATCTTTGCTGAAAAGCTGAATGTATTTAGATGTTACAGTTTTGTGGTAACAAATGCTGTAGAAATGAATAGAACCTGTAGAGTTGCATAAAACTTCAGTTTTTTGCATCATTATGGAGGTCTTCTCCTAAGAAACAGCAAATACAGAATAGATTGATGTGGAAAAGGCCTGAGTAAAAGTTGAATATATTTTTTACAGCTGGATTTGAGACACCAGCTGCTAAAATTAATTCTTTTATTATGCTATTAACTTGTCTTGGTTCTGTTTATGAAATGGTACTGACTGTGAAAACTCAATGGGTTATCAGTTTTTTTGGGAACAGCAGTTAAAAGTAGTTAAGGATAAATTTGTGTTTTCAGTAGGCAGCACAGTAGAAGGATTAAGACTCGGGCTAGAGTAACTCAGGTTTAGTTTTACTGGAGTTCTTTCATGTTGAATTTGCCGACTAAGAATGGGATGTGTACCAACAAATGGTGGTTATTCACGGAACCAAAATGCAACTTAAGGCACGAAGAATATCCAAAATATAAGTAAAGCAAATTAGTAGTAAAAGATTGTGGATAATAAACTGCATAGTAATCAGGGAATTAAAATGAGGGCTTGAGGGAATAAGCTTAGAAGGTTGAGATCTTGTGACCTTTGTGATGGGGCATTGATGGTCTAATGGATAGAGAGAATCCTAAGAGGGTAGATTTTAGATTGGATATTAGGAAGAAATTCTTAACTGCGAGGGTTGTGAGCTGCTGGAACAGGCTGTCCGGAGAAGCTGTGGCTGCCCCATCCCTGGCAGTGTTCAAGGCCAGGCTGGATGGGGCTTGGAGCAACCCGGTCTAGTGGAAGGTGTCCCTGCCCATGGCAGAGGATTGGAACTGGATGATTTTTAAGGTCACTTCCAACCCAAACCATTCTGTGATTCTGGTGTTAGATGAGTAACTTAAGGACCTTACTGCCAAGCAGGTTGTTTAAATACCAGCTGATCTGAGCATGGTGAAGTCCAGCCAGCTCTGTTGTTACCTGCAGCGGACCGCGGGGTTGATGTGCATTAACCTTCTATCACAGAGGGACTGATCAAAAAGCTTTGACCAGAGACTATGCAAATTCCCCGTGGACTTCACTTTAAAGATGATTTTGTGTCCTATTTTTGCTCCTTGGAGTTAATTAGAATGCCAGATCAGTTACTCTGATTTATTCCATTATTTATAGGGTCCCGTTCTACACCCACCCCAATGGTATCAGAATGTCTTCTGGACTTCTTGCTGATGAAAAACATTAGAAAACAAGACCAGCGTCCATCAAATGGGGTTCCCTCTCCACTTCTCTCTACACACCTTTCCTTTTGAGGGAGAAGAAGAGAAGAATAGTATGTGAGTTGTTGGATTTTTGATTACAAACCCCTTCAATTTTATGTTTTATACATAAATTAAGGTTTGGGGAGTTTACAGAGTAAAAACCTTCTTCATAATTTTTGTGGGGTTTGCATGTGTGGGGGTTATTGAGGCTTAGCTTGTAGCTGGTGTCTTATGTGCAAGGGGATTTTGCAACTGTTTACAGGAAAATCTTGTCATCTGAGGCGAAGATCTTCTGTTAACAGGGATCTTGCTTTTTGTAGTGAAGTATAGCTTTTCAAGACATTTGAGACTTGACAAGGATGAAGTGCTGTTTGGGGATTTTCTTTTTTTTTTTTCTTTTTCTTGTTCAGACTTGGATGGATGAATTATTTAGAAATAAGGACTAAGATGTTGTAAATGCTCCTGGATCATCTGCCAGCTATTTAAGAACCAAATACCTGAGAAGCTCCCAGTGACCTTTTTCAGTGCAGGGTAGTTCTTTTGTATTCTGTGCCGGTTTTAGTTTCTTAAATCTCAGTCTAAATTGCATTTTGCTGGAATCCAGGAAGCAGTTGACGCAATTAACAAAGGCACATACTTCTAAATCTAAGCCCGTGGGGATACCTGATTACTTTACAACCTTGTGCAGGAAATCTAGGTTTTACTAGCAATCATATTATTTTAAACATGTACATACATGACAGCAAAACAACTTCTCAAAGACTTTTTTATCTTGATGCTCACATTCAACGTTAAAGGTGTTGAATTTCTCCTTCTTGGTGAGATGACAGTAATTTTCTGAATAGAACTTAATAAAATTGTGGTGTTCATGTTCTTTTTACAAAACCCCCACAAAGCGAGTATTTCTGCCATGTAGATAAAAGGAGATCTGAAAGAAAAACTTGGAGTTTTTCAAAAATTCAGATTCTCTTTCCTTCAAGAGCAGTCAAGTGATCTACTGGGAAATATTAATGAATCCCATTTCTTTGGCTCAAGAATCTGGGTTTGCATATTTAAAAAATAGCGTCTTGGCCTGTATCGGAAATAGGGTGGCCAGGAGGACCAGACTGTCCCTCTGTACTTGGCACTGGTAAGGCCACACCTCGAATCCTGTGTTCATTTTTGGGCCCTTCACTCCAAGAAAGACACTGAGGTGCAGTAGCATGTCCAGAGTAGGACGATGAAGTTGGCGAAGGCTCTGGAGCAGAAGTCCTGTGAGGAGTGGCTGTTGGAGCTGGGGGTTGTTCAGCCTGGAGAAAAGGAGGCTCAGGAGAGACCTTATTGCTCTCTACAGCTACCTGAAAGGAGATTGTAGACAGGAGAGGATCAGTCTCTTCTTCCAAGGAGCAAGAGATAAGACAAGAGGAAATAGCTTCAGCTTGCACCACGGGAGGTTTAGGTTGGATAATAGGAAGAACTTCTTCACAGGAAGGGTTTCCAAGCACTGGAATGGGCTGCCCAGGGAAGTGGTTCAGTCCCCATCCCTGAGGTATTTAAAAGACACGTTGGTGTGGTGAGGAGTGAGATAGTTTAATGGTAGACTTGGCAGTGCCGGGTTAACGGTGGGACTCAGTGATCTTAGATGTCTTTTCCAACATAAATGATTCTATTCCATGTTGGTTTGGATTTTAGTTTGTGTTTTAAGACTGTTAAATGCAAGTGCCTGCGTTCAATTATTCTGTCACTTTTTTGTGTGTTTGAGTTGTTGTTTTTTTTTTTCCTCAGGAAAAGTGCAAAATGTTTCAAATTCCTGTTCAAAATCTTGATAATGTCAGGAAGGCTCGAAGAAAGGTGAAGGACATTCTTGTGGATCTCGGGCTTGACAGCTGCAGGGAATTGCTGAAGGTAAAGCATTTGAAAGAATGTAAACCAATCTGAAATGTAAACCCTTGAAAAATATTTCACTTTCTAGTGTATCTATGATGTTCCTCTGCCGCAGATCTTTATGGAGGGGTCTTTACTTCAAGAATTACTCACTGGTGACTGATCATATGCCAGGGGAGGAATTTCGTGTGTTAGTATGCAGCACTGAAAGAAAATGTATTTCTCAACAGGATGTGTTATAGATAGTGCTGCATATTCTCTGCTAGGAATGTTTAAACAGAAGGAACAGTACAGCTTCAAGAAAAACACCACAGACTAAGGAACTGTTATTTATGTTCTATGCAGCAGCTTTTTTTCAAGTTTTTAAAAATCATATGCAGATGAGGGCTTGAGTCTACTCAAAGACATCAGGTATCAAGGGCAAGCCTCTGAAGAGATACAAATTGTCTGCATTTCTGAAAAGGGCCTGGCAATTAACCCAGTAATCTTGTTGCAGGCCCGTAAACTTTGTGGCCAGGGAAAAATACCAAAATTGTTTTACTGAGCTGTAGTTTGGTTTTGCATCTTTAGAAGTATATGCAAATGTACTGGGGCGATTTAGATGAACCTTCTACCATCGCTGCCCCTTCCTGGAGAAAACTCTGTGCAACAATCAGGAGGAATGCACACCAGGAGATTGGCAAGCCTAATACCAGGAAAAGGGCAAAGGCAGTAACGCAGCTCGGTGACTAAACAGTGAGCTGGTGCACAGTCTGTTCTGTCTCTTTATTCATGACTTCACCTTGACCACAGTCAAGAGTTTGCTTCTATGTGATGGAACTAAAGTAGGTTTAATACTCTGTAGGGTTGCTGTTGTGACTTTGTGGTGTTTCTTTTTTTTTTTGAAACTGTACAAGCAAATGATTGGAAAAAAAATTGTACGCGCATAACTGATTTTGGAACATTCTTGGTTATTGCAGTTGGACAATGTTGGATGTATCTAAATGTCATAATAGCTCAGGGGAAATTGTAATGTCTAGTAATTTCCATTTACTTACCGTTTTTATTGTGTTATGTATTGTTTTGTGATCAAACCTCTAACTCAGAACCTGAGTCCTTCTTGACTGTTTGAAGTAGAAATGTTTTGATGTTTTGTTTTTTTTTTTCCCCAGGTTATCTGGGGCTGGTTTTGGTACAACTTTAGCAGCAGGAAGAACGGTTTCTAGGGTTTGATTTGTGCTTGGCTCGTATGGTGATGGTATTTTTTTTGGTAATATAGGGTGGGTAAGGTCTTAATAGAATAGAATCATAGAATGGCTTGGGTTTGAAAGGACTTGAAAGACCATTTAGTGAGAAGTATCTAAAGCTTGTTTGTTTTCTCAAATGTTGAGATTGAGTTTTGGGCTCCTTGTGACAATTTAGGAAATGGAAAGAAATGATATGATAAAATGTGACTTTCCATCTGGTCTTAAAATTGGTCTTACACTGTTCTAATTAGGCATGATAATGGACAGTAGTTTGTGAGGAAGGTGATGGAGTTTCACATACGACTAGTATCTCTTTGTAGGTTAAAGACCAAATTAGTTTTTAGCTGCTCAGAAGAAAACATGGGCTTTTTGTGCTAGATTCCTAGTTTGATACTCCAAGTAGTATGTTCAAGTACATTGTAAAGTCAGAGGTTTTCCTTTAAGAAACTGTTTTAGCTTCTCTAGCATATTGTGATCTTTAGGGCCGGGATGGTGATCAGAGGGATGGAACAGGAAAAGGGGAAGCAATGGTTTGATTTGAAAGAGGGTGGGTTTAGATTAGATGTTAGGAAGAAATTCTTTACTTAGAGGGTGGTGAGGCACTGGCACAAGTTGCCCAGAGAAGCTGTGGATCCCCATCCCTGGCAGTGTTCAAGGCCAGATTGGGTGGGGCCCTGAGCAACCTGGTGTGGTGAATGGCATCCCTGCCCATGGCAGGGGGACTGGATCTAGATGATCTGTAAGGTCCCTTCCAACTCAAACCATTCTGTGCTTCTATTCTATGTCTTCATTTAAACTATAAGCTCTTTATCTTTTTATTCTGGAAAACAGTGATGGTTTTAATACAGAAGGGAGAACAGTTCTTAGTTTAAAAATGTTTTTCTCTTTAAAGTAAAAATACCCACTATACATCAGGATTAGTCAGGTTTCTCTGGAGTTTTTTATTCCCTTCTTGTTACCTTTCCCATCTGTTTTCCTCCCTTCCTCTGAGAGACTGAGAAATGTGGGAAGGGCATAACAAGTTAGCAGACCTCTGTTTAAACCAAGTGTTCACAATAGACATTTGCACCTTTGACTAGCTGTATTGATAAGAATGGTTACATTTATCAGTAAATATTTTTCTGTAAGAAATAGCTGCTTCAGCAAAAGTATCTGGATGTGTGTTATCACATGCATTTGGCTTGTGGGAATCTGGTGTTAAAGTCTAAGAGCCTCAAACCAGAAATAGAACATGTTTTAGATAAGCCATAAACTTTAAGAAAACAGCACGTAATTTGCTCCAGCATATTTGGCTGAAGAATTCTTAATGAGTCTCAAGTCTCTTCATTTTCTCTATCAAACATAGTTCTCTGAGGTTCTAGGATTACTCTTGTTCCATGCAAGAGTTCTTCCTAAGGTGTTTCTGTTTTTTTTTATAAGAAGTTTTGGCTGAAGGGCAAATAGATGACTCATTCAGTGTCTAGGTGTTGATTAGATGGAAACGGATTTGTTTATTGTTGCCTCGAGCTTTTCTGTGTTCTCATCAGGCAGACTTGACTGTTTAAGAAACTAGAAAGCTTACTGCAAGCTCAGCTACATTTGTTTAAATTCTTGGATAATGTAATTTAAATCAAATTATCACTGGCATGATGTTCTGGCTTGCTGTAATTTGTTAAACACAAAGGAATGCTCATTTGCAAGAACAGGAGCCTAGTGCAGACAGAGCCTACATGAAGTAGGATTCTATATTTTATTGATTGCTAAAGGCTTTGTTTCTCTTTGCTGCTCAGTATATCCTCTGTTGTTACTAAATTTCACTTAAATACTGCGTGGTGGTTTTTTTAACCACAAACTGTTGGGTTTATGGATTCCACTCCTCTTGTAAGGTGATCTGATCTTAGATGGTATTTATTATCTGCTTCTGTTGTTCCAGTGGTGTGTGGTGTAGAGCTGGAAACATCTGGTCCTCTCTAGGTATCTGCAGAGTTTGGAGTGAAGAGGGGTTTGTGAAAGGGAAGGAGAACGCGAGGGGTGAAGCGATGCTCGTTTTCTGAGGGTAAAGCCTGGATTTGTAGCCTGTGGTTCATCTAAGACCCTCTTGTCTGCTGTTGGAGCTAGCCTGGGATCTTCAGAAATGCCTAGGAAACACGAGTCTAGTTTGGTGTGTGTGGTTTGGTTTTTTAAAGTCAGGTTTGTGTTTGGATATGTGCAGGCCACAGAAAACGGAAGATGAACTTTAGGATTTTTAGCATAGTAGCTGGCTTTGGCTTGAGGAACATAACCTGCTCTGGTGGGATTGATTAGAGGAAAGCTGTAAGGAAAGTTGCTTACCTTGACACAGGTGTTCCAGACATGATAATGTTGTTACTTTTACACCTTGAGGAAAAGTACTGCAGCTCTTGGAAACAAGCTTCTGTGAGTGTCTTTTGTTTTTCCAAAAAAAGCATAGCAATGCTAGGAAGATTTAATACTAAAACCTGTTGCAAAGTAAGGCATAGTGGTAAGATAATAAATGGAAGTAAGCAGTGAAATATTACAGATGTAGGTGGAGGAAAGTAGAGGGGGGGAAATATCTTTCAGTATTCGCTGTGAACTTGGCTGGAAGCAGTGGAATTAAAGTGTAAATATTTTCACTCCCTATATTATTTCAGTAACTATGAAATGTTCAGAATTCCTGCTATATTACCAGCCAGTAATATGAACAAATATTTGAGGTAAAATAAATCAAAGAGTGGTCAAAGAAGTAATTTCTTTTAACTGAGTTTTGGGACCTATATCTGAACACTGTGGGGATTTCTGAGTCATACTCTCTTTATGTGGGTTTTCTTTTATTTTTCCTTATTTTCTATTGAGGATTTCTTTATATTCAAAACAGACTGCAAAGGCAGATTGTTTCTTGTTTTCATTTTTCTTTTAGAATCTTCAAAGTTTTGATGCAGGTGAAAGCTACTTTTATAACACTTCATGGAGCGATGTCTCTCCTTGGGAAGCTGGGGGCAAAAGAAAGGTACGTATAAAATTTGTGTTAGAAATTCTGGGCAGACATGTATGGGGAGTTGCTGAATTCTGTAATTTTCAGGAATTGGAATACAGCTTTTTTATGGTAAGTTACCTCCAGTAAAGAGTACCTTTAGTTTAAGTGAGCGGAATAAATCTCGTTAATTGCTATGATGGTTTCTCTTTTTCCCCTCTCCTTTTTTATTTCTTCTTTATGCACATGAAAAAACATCATCTGTTACCAGGTCTGCTGGCCCCAGCCAGCATGTTATCTGAGCTCTTGTCTCACCAATTTTGTCTTTTTTGCCTTTTCCTCTACCTTCTGATTAAAAAAAGAAGTTCAGTGTTGGGAGATCTGTGTTAGATGAGCAAGGGAGGTTCCCCTTCCTCCTCAGACATGAAATAGGGAAGAATAGGATGAAGATGGACCGAGTGAAGCTTGTCTTCCTTCACCAGTGCTTTAGGCAAAAAGATTTCAATGAAAATGAAAATGGGCACTAGAGAGGGAGTTTTCTTTCATCCGTATTGTCTGGAGGGAGACAAGGCAGAGAGACCTGATCCCTTACCAGAAGGGAGAAATATGTGTCCTGACTCAGGCTAGTCAGCATGACCAGCTGTGTCTGTATCTGTCCAAAACAAGGTTGGAATCTGAGCTGATGAAATTCAGTGCAGAGCTGGTAATATGTTGCTGTGGAACGGATTTGCCAAACAGTGTCTTTTGGTTATTAAACTTGCTCCTATCCATTTTCTTTAGACAATCATGATTCTTTGATATGTATCAGTCACATATCATGCTGCCTAGATTTTAGAGAGCAGAAGTGATCCTTCAGGATGTTCTGTTCCAAAGTTGTTACCATAAGGGGAAAATAAGTTGCTTGAGCTACACTGGAAATTCAGTAGGCTGGAGAAGATACTTATTTAAATGAAGTTGGTGGTTTCCAGCATTAGTGCTGTTTTTAGGGAGACATTAACAATTCTGGAAGAACTTTGAGTTCTTGAAGGCTGTCCTGTCTTTCTGCCTGTCTCTAGGTTGTGGGGAATGTGAGACTACACAGCGGAAAGTGTTACATGTGCTGGAGTATGTTCTTTGGAGTAGGACTAATCAAATTTTCCTCAATATCTCTAATAAGCCTTTTTTTGGATCCTATTTTGTACAGTTGAGGGTTGTATTGGTTAATCTCTAGTATGCTTTGTTTTTCCCAAGGGGGCTTAAAATTCTTATTTTGTCAGATTTTCTATAAAACTGGGATAGACTGGTGGACTCTAATAGCACCTGCGAACATAAAAGGCAGATCAGATGAGTATGCAAGAAGAACATGCTGGCAAAATTATTTCTAAGGTGCCTCTTTTTGTTCTTTTGCTGAAGTCTTATAATTTTTACCTCTATCAGAGAAACCCAAATTATCTAAGAAGACATGGAAGATATTTCCCTAGATTTATCAGCATGCAGGCACTGGGGCTGTTCAGTACTTGCTGGAACATCATTACTACAGAACAGCAAATTAATTCAGCAGTTGGACCACTTAACCTGTAGAGTGTTCTCATTGCATCTAACAGCAATTGTTCAGACTTTGCAGGAAGGAAGCACTGACACTGTGGTACAAGTTTATGAGGACAAAAAGACCCAAACCAAAAGTGGGGTGGGTGATGGAGCTGAGGAGTCAAAGGGCCCAATATTTTAAAACATATAAGGTTTTCTAAGCCTTGGAGAACCAATTAAAGTAAGCAGTCACCTCTCTCTTTGTCACCTAACTCCTTCAGAAGTAAGGTGCATCTTTTAATGATGTTGTGTATGCTTCATTAGTTCACTAGTGGCACTGGCCTTTCTCCAGGCAATATACTTTAAAAGTAAGATTGATGCATCTTCTAATTTGCTCTGATGGTGTTTACTAGCAGCTGACATTAGACACCTAGAGAGTATAAATAGAAGATAATTCAGTGATACCTTAGCAGTGTACTTCTTCAGCAGCCTTAGCCAGCCAGTGGCATTATCTGACCCAGTCCCTTGCACTTGGAGCTTAGATTTTGGTTATTATCAGATCATTCTGCTAGTACTGATAGTAGATGGCTGTTATCTGTAGATGACTGACTATAACCTCCATGGCTATAGGAAATGACAAAAAAGCCACAGACCCCGCACATATTTTGTTACTGTTTTTAATAATGTGTCAGTGAGACAGATGTGGGTGATCTAACTAGGCTGGATGCTGTACTAGCAGCACAGATTGTTCCCTCTGGGTTCATAAGGGGCAAAAATCAATAAGGTGAAAAACACAGGTAGAGGGAACAGAGAGATTCCACTAGATGTCTGAGGGGGCACTTCCTAGGAAGTTGATCAGAAAAAAAAAGTTAATCGGAAATAATGTTCACACAGATACAAAAAGTCATGCTATCACGTGATATAGAACTGAGGGACCAAACCACTGCTTGGTGGAAGATTATAGCTATATTCTTATACAGTTAAAATCCTTTCCTGAGGAGAATCTGTGTGCTCTGCACTGAGTGTGCTAGAGGAAATCTCTGAAAAAATTACTCTGATGGGATGTCCAGTCGGTATGAGACAATACAAAGAGGTCATTGCTGTTTTTTCATAAAAGGAGGTTTTAGTCCTTTCTATTGTTATTTTAGCTCCAAAAGAATGTTCTTAAAAAATTGCTCTTTTGTGGCTTTGCTGGGAAGGTACTTCTGGAGAGTTTTCAGGAAAGAGTAGACTGTTGAAATACAGAAAAAGGATCCCGCCTGTTCTCTCTTCTCTCGTAGATGGGAGCAAACCCTTAACTAAATAAAGCTTTTACAAGTGCTATGTTAGAAGGCCTGCTATTCCTAATTGCTAATTCCCAATTCCTCCTGTCTGTGGTGGCACACAAATTCTTCTTAGCTTGTTCTGTGATTGCTTCAGAATTACTTCTTTTGAACTGGAGTAGAAATGAACTCACTTAAGGCTTCTCAATACATCATAATGAAGCAAAAAGGGCGCAGATGTTTCTCCCTTTAAGTATGTCATCTTTAAATCTGCTTTTCAAAAACAGAAGGAACTGAGAAGATGCGTGCTATATGTCCAGCGAAGGCGTTTTTGACAGGTGATGGTGCAGGCTTATTTTTGAACAGATAACAGCAATGTAGGAACTGGCAGTTTCTAAGTGGTTGTTTTCCTTTTCTTTGCAGAGATACAGAACAAAGCCGTACTGCTGTAGCTTATGCAAGTTCTCATCAAAATTGCTTACTTCATTCAAGAATCACTTGCATCGTTACCATGAGGATGAAATGGACCAAGAGATGGTGGTTTCTTGCCCAAAATGTGCGTTTGCTTCTCACCCCAAAGTAGTGGGAAAACACATCCGGATGTTTCATTCATCTAATAAAAGAATACAGAACTACACAGTTAGCATTTTGGATGGCATGAAACAATGTAGGACTGACGTCATAAATTTCACGTGTCTAAAATGTCAATTCACAGACACCTTATATTACAATATGAAGAAGCACGTGCTGATGAACCATTTTAAAAATTTGATAAGTATATATTTTGGTGAGAAATCTGATGACAGCGCAGCAAATTCAATTGAGTACTACTGTAAAAAGTGTAATGCTTCTGCAAACAGCCCAGATTCTTTAATGTATCATGTCTTGACGGCTGACACGCACCGAGACCTAGAGAACAAACTTCGGTCTCTGATTTCGGAACATATTAAGAAACCTGGAGCAGTGAAAAAAATGTCTATTGCTCCAAAGCCTCTCCAAGGTGTGACAGTGGCTGCTCCATCTGCAGCTGTGATGGAACCTGCTGTTGTCCCAGCAGGTTCCATCACAGCTCCAGCTTGCATCCAGCTTTCGTTTCCACAGAATAATCAGAACCAGAGTGTGGTGCAGCCAAACGCAGTTCAAAACCCAGTTGGACCACTGACTGTTCCAAGTGCCTCTGGTAGCCTTCCACATACAACTTCTGCTCCCGTCGTTACACCGTCACACGTCGCTCTTGTACCCAGCAATCCTCCTGTAGGTCAGAACAACATTAGTATCCAGCCGTCTCCTTCCCAGCCTATCCTTGTTTCCCACGGGCTCCCTCTTAACCATTCTGTTGGGACCATAAATAGAACTGTGGCCCCTGCAGTTCTTCCTCTTAATCAGCCTGTCAGGCCCGGGCTCTTTCCTGTAAATCAGCACATTGGTACTATAAATGGTCCGGTTCCAGCTATTACTCAGCCTGTCGGCCCTGTGAATCAACCGGTTGTTCCAGGAGTCCTCCCAGTGAATCAGCCAGTTCCTCCAGGAGTTCTCTCTGTCAACCAGTCACTTGGGAACATGAATAGACCCATCGATCCCAGGGTCTTTCCTGTGGCGCAGACAGTCGGGTCAGGTGTTCTCCAACTTAACCAGCCTGTTGCCTCTGGTGTGGTTCCTGTCAGGCAGCCCGTTGGACCTGGGTTTCTTCAGCTTAACCAACCCGTTGCCCCAGCAGTTATCCCGGTAAATCAGCCGGTTCAACCTCCGGTTTCTCAAAACGCAGCTTTTTTGACTGCGGGCTCTATACTGAGGCAGTTGATTCCCACTGGAAAGCAGGTCAATGGCATACCTACGTACACGCTGGCCCCGGTTTCAGTGACTTTGCCTGTTCCTGCGGGCGGTGGAGTAGCGACTGTTGCGCCCCCGCAGGTGCCCATCCAGCTCATGCAGTCTGGGTCGGTGGCCCAGCTGTCCCAGTCTCCGGCCAGCGCACCCTCCCCTCCCGTGGTTCTGACCTCTGAGAACGTGTCCTTACAGGCCTCCCCACCTGGCCCTGAAACAAGCCAGGCTGTCAGGCAGGCCAAGCAGTGGAAGACTTGCCCTGTTTGCAATGAGCTTTTCCCATCAAATGTCTACGAGGTGCACATGGAGGTGGCCCACAAACCACGCGAAGTGAAAGTAGAAATCCCGGAACCCGACAAACTGGCGGCTTGCGCACCCTTTCTAAGGATGACGGAAAAGGCGATCCGGTGTTACGCCTGTAAATGTTTTCTCTGTGAGGAAGAGCTCATGAAACATCTCTTCATGCATGGCTTATCTTGCTTATTTTGCACAGGTACTTTCTATGACTTAAAAAGCCTCGTGGAGCACAACAAAAGCAGACACAATGGGAGAAAGCAGTTGCATGCAAATTACAGCAACAGAGGATTTCAGCTGGTTAGTGATGCTCAGGGTGACCTAGTGTTTCCACACTTCGATTTCAATACAGTGTTACCAAATGAAGACATGGGTGAAAGAGAAGTACATTTGGCAGTTCTTGTTGGAATAAATTCAACGATTCTTGTCCCTGTTTACATCAAAGTGAAACCTCAGACAGCAGAAGTGAATAGGAGGTGCACCAGAAAAATGTTTACCTGTCCCTTTTGCTTAGGTACGTTCGCTGGTAAAGAAACCTATGAAAAGCATTTGAAAGAGAGGCATCATATAATGCCAACTGTACATACAATTTTAAAGTCTCCTGCTTTCAAGTGCATCCACTGTTGTGGTGTGTACACTGGAAATATGACTCTAACAGCTATTGCTGTGCATTTGCTCCGTTGTAGAAGTGCTCCCAAAGACAAAGACACCAACTCAAGCCTGAAGATGCAGCTTGAGCGTACCGAGAGGGAAGAGCTGCTGTTTCTGAACGGTGAAAAGCACGTTTCTCTGATACTGAAAAGAAGGCAATCGGATTCCTGCTTTGTTGCAGAAGACCAAAAGAATAAGGAACAGCAGCCTCTGAGCTTAAGCACTGGCATAGCTCTGTCTCCAGAGAAAGACATGATTTCAGGGGTAGTGCCTTTCAAACGACAAAAGATTAGGACTGAGATGAGGAAGCTTCCTTCTAGTGAGGATCTTCGCTTTCTGGCGGTGGATCCTAATCGGTATGATCACAATTCGTATGAGGCGCAGAAACAGTTCTTGTCAGACTACTTTCACGAGAGGCCATATCCTTCAAAAAAAGAGGTGGAATTACTTTCCTTGCTGCTATACGCGTGGAAAATTGACGTTGCATCGTTCTTTGGAAAAATGAGGAATAAATGCTTGAAGGCGATAAAAAATCTCCAGCCATCTGTGCTGCTGGGTTTCAGTATGTCTGAACTAAAAACTGTTAATCACAGTTTGATTTTAAATGATGAACCATTAAATGACGAACCATTAGATACATAAACAAGCTTTTTTTTAACAGCTAAAAGCAATCCATAATTGCATACTTACCAGTTTAGCAGTTTATTATATTATTTGTTTTAACTTGCAGACTGGCCTGTTGAAGGGTGCAGTAGTACAAAAAGTAACATTCAGTTGTGACTGTTATTGTGAAAGGCACACGTAGCTGTGTATTTGAAAAAGCTAAAACCTTCAGACGTATGCATCTGGAATTTGTTTTAGCATTTTACTTTTCCTGGAGTAGTATTTTTTTTTTTTTTTTTTTTTTTTTTTTTTTTTTTTTTTTTTTTTGTTCCACTTCATTTCCCTTTCTTCCCCTTCAGGCTCCCCTTACATTTTTTATACCACCAAGTAAAACCCTTGTCCTGTTAAAAACAAATTTTATTTTATTTTTCTGCAATGTTGTCATCTTCTCTCAATAATGCAATGTGTAATGTTGGTTAAAATACCGAGGTAAACTATGTGAAAAACGTGTATGTGTTTATTCGTATTTTTAAGTCCTCCTGATTCTGAAGAAGTGATTGCGGCCTTTACATTCATTCATTGCCCCTTCAAATTCCCAATGCACTGGCATTTCTTTTCTTTTTTCCTCCTCAGTCAAAATACCTGTGCCATTTAAGTCTGGTGACTTGTAGTTTCTACTGAGTATTAACATGGTGAGGATTGAGGGGCTTGTGGGTGCCTACTGACGTGTTATAATGAACTGACTTCAAAATGGTTATTATCTGTTAAACAGATCTTGCTAACCAGAAGTGTTTACTCTTTTTGTTGGTGTTGAAGCTGTTGTTCTAGGCTTGGTAGCAGCATTTGTTTTATTTTCATTTTCAAAAAACAAAGCTGCTTTGCAGAGTGTCAGGTGGCTTTGTTACATGGAGTATATGACGTCTGTGCACATCACTTACCTGTAGAGACCCTATCCAAATATCACTAAAATTTGTTGAAAAATCTGACTTTTATTTTGAATTGCTGTTTTATGAGGTAGGAACTGAGCAGAGCCTCTTCCCCAGCAAATTAGATCCCTGGGTTGAAGTCCCTTGGATGAGAAATTGTACAGGCTGAAACTGGATTAATTGGTAACATCAAGACTTTAGGCTGTTGAGTACCTGAACCAATGATATTCATGTAGTGATTGTTTTTTATTGGCCTGTAGAGAGCATCAGAACAGTATAAAACTGAAATAGGCTTATCTCCAACGTGAAGGAACATCCCTGTCACAGAGCACAGAAAAGCTGTTGGGAAGGTTCACTTGAGTTGAAGCACGAACTGGTGACCTTGTTGAGTACTGTCCTCTCTTTCTGGATATACCTGTTTTCATCTGGCTTGTCGAAGAGTTCCTCCAGTCTTAATTAACAGCCAGTTACATAATAAATAACCTGTAAGGTGACTTATTTTTTATTCCTCCTCTGCATCCCCCTCTTCCCACCCTTCTTTCTCAGAAGAAAACAGGAGAGTTCACTTGTGCCAGTGTTTGTTATAAGGAAGGGGGTGATATGCACAAGCTTATTTCTATTTTTTAAAGTAGTAAGCATACTTTGGCCAATGCAATAGTTTTAAAAGCAGATGCAGAATGTTTTTAGTGCTGTTTCTGAGCAGCTGTGACATTTTTAGCGGAACTTGGTGAGTTTCCACCTGAGGTGCTATAAGCTGTTTGGAATTATATTTTGGATATAATCTTAATATTTTCATATCAGTTCCTTCAGAGAGTTTTAATGTGTACGTAACATATGGTTACTTAGAGAGGATCTGCTGTTTGGAAAAATGTAGTAATTTAATAGCAGGGTTAAACAAACATAAACACCATTGATGGGATCATCCACGCACCCCACCCCAAAAACTGACAGTGATTAAGAAACATTGTGTTCTTACAGTCTCATTCAAAATTATCATTAAAAATATTTGACCATAGCACAGTTTATTAAACAGTGAGGAAGAGGGATGCTCCATAGAAGTTCTGAAATGGAGGCACTCGTTCTCGCTCTTACAGCCTTGGTCCTGTGAGCTCTGACATCTTTGGGGTAGTTCTGCTGGTATTGGTGAAACTCTGACATGGAGAAATTCGGCAGTGTGCATCTGGGGAAGGCTTACCATGGATGGTGAAAGATTCTAGCTGTAACAGTGTGGCCCTGGGGAGCTGAGAAGTCATTTCAGGGTTCATCCACGCTCAAGGCACCAAGGGAACAGTCCTGTCTTACCAGAGTTTTTCCTACATGGTATCCAGTATTGATGTTAAGCATTTTATTTACTGTACTTTGATTTCACAGTTTTAAATAAACCAGATTTTTAACTTAGGTATGTGTGCAAATGATTACCTATCCTCTCCCTACCCCCTTTTAATACATTCAGAGAACTTAATGTAAAGGTTTCTTTTGATGCAAAAGGCTGTTGAAAGAGACAAAAGGAAAGTAAGACCTAGAACTTGGATCCAGGTGCTTTAGGTAGACCTTATTGCTTTATAGTAGTATCTTAATTTATTATGTCAGATACTGATAGCTGCATATTTTCCTAGAGACTGATTCTCTTAAATATTGGTACTGATTTGCTATCACTAAATGCTCCTGCTCTCACTGAGTACTGCAGAAATAAAGAAAAAAACAGATGAATTTTAAAAATGGTGACTGAGAACACTGTGTGGTCTCGTTTTTCAGGAAAGCCAAGGAACTTGAAATCAGCCAAGATAAAAATCAGTGGCTTTAACTAAAGTAGGCTTTTTGCTGTAGGCTTCTCATGTGTGAAGTAATTTGGTCAGAAAGTGTTAACTCTGGGAAGATACGTTACCCCTGTCTGGGGCTCCATGTGGGCAGTGTGGTAGATACCTCTCTGGCACTTTTCTAAGGACAGGGCCTCATATTTATAGCAAGTGCTGTTGGGAATGGAAGACAAAGGATCTACCCTCTGCAGCAGACTTGGCGAGTACAAGCCCTTGAAGCATGTGGATGAAGCTCTCTGGTAACACTGTAAAAGAAACCCAGCTGGGAAGAATACTGGTTGGTTTGCAGGATGATTGTAGAAAGTAAGTTGTTCCTTGTGGGGCTGAAAAAAACCCAAACCTGCGTGTTTTCTGCTTGTGAAACGCATTGGTCTGGAAAAGTGTCCATGTCTGAGAAGTATTTTGTTGTGGTGGCATGAGTTTTGTGCCTGTGAAATAGTGTGATGACCTATTATTTCAATATGTAGTAGGAAGGTATATGCCTGTGTGCTGGGAATTAATATTGTTTGGTAAGCTGTCATTTTGGAAGGGGCCAATAACCAAGACACCTTTGTGACTGGTTTTCAGTACTGTATTCTTGTGTAGAGTGTGCCTACCTTCACCACTGCATGCGGTGTTTTTCCCCCTTCAGTGCTTAAAGTTCAAGAAAGCTCAGGGTCTAATTTAGGTAGGTGTTGAGTATAATTTTGGGTGTGCAGTTCTCAACAGAAGTATCCATAAAACTATCAAGCCTAGTGCAGCTTGATTTGTCAGACTTGATGGTGGACATGCTTTTGTAGAAAAGATCCTTGTTAAGTAGCTAAGTACTTGATACTTGCTAAGCACAGATACATGGAGAAAAAAGTTGCAGTCTAATAACAAGAGAAAAAAAAAAAAGCTCAATGAAAATTATTCCTGGCATTTTGTGAAGTCCGGGAGAATTTTCACTTATTCCTCTGCAAAACGTCTGTGAAAACGATAAATTGAGGGTATTCATGAATGAAGCAGAACTTTGCGGTGCTGCATTTAAAAGTCTTAACACCTTGCTTTGGTCCCTGCGTATCTCATTTTGTCCTTTCAGGTGTGACAAGCAGAACTGCAGCTGTCCATTTCTCTTTTTTTTTGCCTGGGTGGCAGATCCCAAAACCTGTATTATGTAGTTGTTGGTTCGCATTTGTCCAGTTTAACGTACTGAGGCAAGGGGTTTTTTTTGTTGGGGGGGGGCAGTCGTCCTGGTGGGACTGCTGTTGTCTCTGCTGCTCACTGGTTCTCACCTGGCCCACATCCATCTGGCCGCTGCTGTATGAGTAGCTGAAGAAGAATGCACACTTGTGGATAGGTAGAAAAATGCCAAGGCACCAACTCAAGGGCAGTGAAGTGCTACTAATGAATGTAGCGGAAGAGAGATTACAAAGAAGCACTGTAGATTTTTAGTTGTTTCTGCAGAAAAACAGAGGGGTGAGAAGTTACCCTGGTGGTTTCCAGCCTCCACTGAGATGGGGAGGACAGTCTCCTGTGGTCTGGGTTTACTGGCTGTGCTGTCACACACGTGGTTTGCCAGCAGATCACCTCTTAGAAAAGGTGATGCGGAAAGGATGCTGTTGGAGACCCTGAGATGCTGTCTTTGGCATGTAAGGACATTGTTTCCTGGGTTGTGAAATCATTTCCAGGTCATGAAGGACAAGTGCCCCTAACAATTTATGAAGTAATTTGCATATCATATAGACACAGTGCCATCCACCTACCACAGGACTGACATCATACACTATTCTAGAGACCAAGGACTGAATTGCAAGGTTCTCAGAGCTCTGTCTCCTCTCCTGATCTGGTCAGAGAATTAGGGTTGCAAGGGCATTCCTTAAGCCAAACCTTGACTGGTAGCAGGTCTGAGCGGGTCCCTGCAGAAGTGAGGAATATGAATAGGATCTGGGGTCTCTGGATGCTGGGGGGCTGTGGGAACGGGCAGTGCCATAGGGGAGCCTCTCCAGAGCCCCCCTGAGCACGAGACCAGGCTGGCTGGTGCTCCTGCACCAAAGGGGTTGGGGCTGCCAGGGGCCCGTGTAGCCTTGGGCAAGAGCAAAGGGCCTTCCACAAGTGAGACTTTTGCCACTGGATTCTTCTTACACCATTTGTGTTCTTTACTGGCTATATTAGAAAGCTTGGAGCAGAGGCTTCTAATTAAAAATATTCTTCTAAGAAATAAAATGTGAAATATTTATAAAATATAATATTTTTAAAATAATCTAATAAAAATATTTTTAAAATTGCACGTAACAGTTCTGAATGCTTTAATCTGGGGGGGGAAGGGGGTGACCCAGAACAACAACAGCAGCAGCAGCAGCAGCAGCAGCAATAAAATCCTCTTAATAGTTCAAGGTTCCTGGAGGAACAGAGTTTAGCAAAAAGATGTATTAAAAAAAAATCAAACAAAAAAAAAAGACATTTTCTCAGAGCAGATGCTTGCTACTGGTTCTGTTGCCCTTTAAGGCAGTGAGGTCAACTGCTCATAGAAATACCTGAAAGTCTTGGCATGGGTTCTGCACTTTATTATGCCTTTCTGTCTGGTTTTTGGATTAGGTGGAAGTGGTAACTCTCTGCCAGATCTGTGTTACTTGCATAACTTTTGCCTTGTACTACTTTGTGTTTGAACACTGTTAGATCTACTTGTGGTTTTGCTGGAGTATTTGCATCATGCTGAGAAATACAGACTTCTCTTCAGGAAATCTGCAGCCACAAAACCTTCTGATTACAGTGACTTTACTGTTAGAAGATGTTTTGCTGATGGAGT
This sequence comes from Empidonax traillii, assembly GCF_003031625.1. Classification (NCBI taxonomy): domain Eukaryota; kingdom Metazoa; phylum Chordata; class Aves; order Passeriformes; family Tyrannidae; genus Empidonax; species Empidonax traillii. The sequence continues at coordinate 1,499,346 of NW_020955382.1, forward strand.
CAGGCATGTTCCTTCTCTGTGGATGAAAGGAGGTGGATTTTTAAAGGAATTAGGAGGGCAGAAATTTACACAGGCAGTTTTAGTCAGAAGAACTCACACAATCCTATAAGCAGACCCAGCCGAAATAGGAGGGGTAAATTGTTGTGGAAATACTGTGTTGGTGACAAGTCCTGAGCAAGGTGGTAAACCCTGCAAGGGTGTTTTCTTCCTTTTCTGTTTTTTCCTTCCTTTTCTATTTTTTCCTTCCTTCCATACCACTAAATAAAAATGTACTATTTTTTTTTTTTATTCTACTTGTATGATAAATCAGCTTTCCCTCACCCACCCCATGTCCTTGAGCAGCCTGAGCTGCATTCTGTAATGCTGGAGGTGTGCAAGTCTGAGGCTTCCAGAAGTTAGAGTATCTCTGAGGAGATACCTTCCCTGGGTACTCTCACTTCTTTGCTCTCAAAGGCTGAGACCTTGAGAGTGTGTGTGTGTGTGTGTGCCTATGTCTGATTTGCCTCTTGAAGTACCCAGTTAAATGAACTTTTCAGATTACTGGTGACAAAAATTACCATTATGGATTCGACTTGTTTCCATCCCAACAATTTAATACATCCATACCCGACCGTGATGACAGATATCCTTCTCAAAAAGCATTCAGAAGCAACATGTCAGTTTAGGTGCTGGAGAATAACATTCTTGGGGCAGCCCTGAGTACTTTTTGGTGGGTATCTGCAGGAAGAAATAAATTTACATAAAACCAGAGAGACTTATCAGACCTATGCGGATTTAATATTGAGAATGAAGTGACACAAAGGGTAGAGTTGAAGCTGTAGAAAATGCTGTCTTTAAACAGAAACAACCGAAAAATAAAAATCCCTTCTAAATCCTTCTAAATCATAAGCAGCTGAAATGTAATTCCCCTTGTGCTGTGGTGCCACCTACGGGATTTCTGTGGGGAACACAACCCTGGCCACACAGCATTTAGATTTTTTAATCTTTGATTTGAAGGGTTGTTTTAAAACCGCAGGAACATGATGTCCCCCTGAGTCTATCAAAATAAATGCTTCCCACACTGTACCTAGCTATTTCTGTATTGAATTTCTGGAAAGTTAAATTCCTTCTCAGAAACTTTGGTACACTGCCGTCAGCAAATACAGATCTGAACCCAACATCTCATACAACTTACGAACTTCTTTCAGTTCCTGTCCACAGAAATATTTCTAAAATGCTTAGTGCATACTGGATCTGCCTTGTAAAAAAAAAAAATCATCCAAGTAATACAATCTGTGAGTTACTGGGGACATCACAGCAGTGATTTTGAACCCATGAAATTGATGTGTGTTTTGGTGAAAAGGGGATTTCTGTATTAAAAATATGAGCATTTTGAAGCCATGAATCAATACAAAGTTCAAAAAAAAAAAAAATAGATCTGAAGCTTTAACACAAGTAGGCCTAAACTCCAGACAAGTGATCTCAGTGTTAAACACACAAAGTGGAGACATCTGGGTTATGGCTGTGAGTCTGTCACTAACCTGTGTATTTTGGGCAAGACCTTTCATTTCCCAACATGGGAAAGGTATGTACATTTGAGAAATAAATAATATGTGTAGAATGCATTTTCAACTCACCTGGTGCTCTTCAAACACAGAACTATTGTCACTAGAATTCCCCAAGTGACACAAGCCAGGGGGGTTGTTCAAGCCAGAAGGGCTGCTGGATGTTTAGCCACTTCTAATAGGTAAAGGACTGGACAAATTCAATCTTCTTGCTGACTCAGTGCCCTTTTTTTTCCAAGGGCCTCAAATACCACCTGCCTGGTGATGCAGCACAGTGCTGTGGAATGGCTGCAGATGGGTTGGATGCACCGAGTATAACATCTCGAAGGTACTTGATATTTATTATGATTAGGCGCAAGAGGGAATTTTTTTTACCATGAGAACAAGCAGCCAAGGGAATAGGCTCCCCAGGGAAGCGGTGGATGCCCCAACATTGGACACTTAAGATCGAGATGGACTGGGTACTGGGCCATCTTGTTTAGACCATGTTTTTGCCAAGTAAGGCTGAACCAGATGATGCTCGAGGTCCCTTCCAGCATGGTATTCTGTGATCCTGTGAGACGTGTTGCTGCAATGGAATTGTTGATCTGGAGTTAACTTGCAAAGAGAAAGTATCTCATGGATTAGAGCTTCAAATACTGCAAATGACCACGTTTTAAAGATGCAAAATAAGCAAGGAGACCAGCAAAATGGTCAGCATGTCTAGTGGCACTTTAGTTCATCTATTCAAAGCTTTATTACAGAATTACAACATCATTGAGGTAGGAAGAGACTGCCAATCCAACCCCTTGCTGAAGCAGAGCCACCTAGAGCCCAGGACTGTGTCCCTTCCATGTGTTGAGTATCTTCAAGAATGGAAAATATATTTGGCCTCTGTAAGTAGCCTGTGTCAAACAGTGGCTTGACCAATCTCACAGTAAGTGATATTCAGATGGAGTTTGAGGTTTCTCCTTTGTTCTCATTGCCACTTCTACCAGCAAGCTCTGCTGAGGCAAGCCTGGCTCCTGCTTCTCCTTTCCCTCCCTTCGGGCATCCATGCACATTGATGTGATCCCCCTGAGCCTTCTCTTCTCCAGGCTGAACAGTCCCAGCTCTCAGCCTTTCCTCAGAGGAGAGGAGCTCCAGCCCATCATCCCACTGACACCTGACAGATTCCTCCATGCTCATTCATTCATCCCTTCCTGGCTCGTGGTCTTACAAGTGGCTGCTGTGTTTAAATGTGCCCTGGCCAGGGCCTCCATGAAGGAGGAGTACCTGGAACTGTTAGAGATCTCCCTTCTGGTCATTGAGAATAAATGTTCCTGCTTTGGTCTGGTATGAAACATCTCCTCTACTATAAAAAATCAGAGTATCACAGGATGACACAGTTGCTACATCCACGCTTCCAATGCCTTTATCTTCCACTGGATGAGTTCATGGCTGATGTGCTGCTGTACAAAGAAAGCTCAGATGAACTATTGGGGAAATTTGGCATTCAGAACAAGTCCTGAACAACTGGTTCGTTTCCAGAATTTGGTCCAATCATGTTAACTCAGTGTTCTTATTAATGTGGGTATTTGCTGTTTTATTTACTTGTTGATTGCGTGACCAAACGAACACAAGGTATAATGGACAGCGAGTGACACCATCAGAGCAAGAAGGGCCACAGTTAATGGTTAACATTTTGTGTTTCTGTACTACACGTATCCTTGACGAAGCAACAATGATGTGAAAAGTTCAAAGAGAATTTCTGAGGCTCTGCTCCTTGCCCACACCCATTGTTTGCCTCTGAAGTTTTTTAAACACTTGCCAATGAAACTTCTGCACATGCACATGATGGATGTGTACTGCTGGACTGTAATCGGGCCCTTGCATATTTTTGAGTGTGCTTAAACCTGGCACAAAATCCTTCTCAGAAAAATAAAAAGCATCCTGGTCCCCTGAACTGCTGTTGAGGAGATACCCTGTGCACCGTTCTCAAGGTCAGCAAGAGCAGCTCTCCTCTGACCGTACAGGCTTTCCTGGGGCGCAGTTTTTCTTCCCCCACAGCATGGATTTAAAACACATATGACTCATCCTGAAAATGTTTGTTTCTCTCCACGGGCAGTGTAGCAGCCAGAGATGGCTGGTTCAGCCACAGACCACTATGATCTGAATAGGCAAACAGGAGGCAGTAAACCAGCTGCAGGCTCAGCTGTGCTGCTGGAAAGCATTCGGTGATGATTAAACATAGAAGTTTACCTCAGGTTTGCAAAATGGCAACTGTTAACAAAGAAAAGGCAAAATAATGGAGTAACGTGTTTCGGTGTTGTTGCAATCTGGAGTGTGTTAGATGCTTTGACAGCACAGGAGACGGGTAGCTCAGCTCCTCCAGCTTGCCTGCTCTGCTAATAAAGCTACAAACTTCTGCTGCTGTCACCAGCACTGCTTCACTCCGCCACCTCCCAGAGCAGGGCTGGAGGTTGTTGGTGATGGTGCATCCCCGTTACATCCCTTACGGGTGGAAATAGTATCCATCTCTCTTTTCTGCTCGCCTTTTCTAGCAGATGATGATGATGATAAAAAATAGTTCTGTTATACAATTTAATTCCTCTGACTCTTTTTGCCTGTACAGTTTCTCCTGTCTCCTGTTGCAGCCTTCTGAAGCCAGGAGGGCAGTATTCCAGAATGGATGCATTTCATGATGTGATTAGAGCCCATCTGGCTTCAACTGAAGAGCTAAACATGGGCGAGATTATGATTGGGGTGTTTCGGCGGAGTCACAAATCCGTATACCCTGATAATGCCATGCTGGTCATCAGCTGTAAAATAGTGAGAGCAAACCTGGTACTATGCAGAAGACATAGTATCTGTTATGGGGATACCATGTTTAAAATACATGATGAATTTCTAGCTGGGTCCAGGTAAACACCGGAAGAGAGTTTGGGTAGTGACTCCATTCCTTTTTTTCTACAGTGGATCAGAAACAGGGGAAGTTTGCATCTGGCATAAGAATTCAAATAGAAAGTTGTGAAACCACAGCAGTTGTTTCACTAGGACTGGAAAAAAAAGAAAAAAGAAAAAAGAAAAAACCCTCCAAACTTGGAGAATTTAATTCATATGACTTGTGATTCAACTGTGGAATGTGCTGTGCCACACCACTACGGTTACAGAGCTTGCATTGGTGTTGTGAGGTAAGATGGGTATTTTGCTTCTAGTTAGATGTTCTGGAATTTTTAAATTCATTGAGTGGGACACAGAAAAAAAGGGCTACTCTGATTGTAAAACATTCCTGTACACACTAGTGTGGGCCCAGCTAAACAGGGAGCACTCATACGTGCCAGATACCTGGGGACTTGCATTATTTGTACTGTAACATCAGGGCAGCAAACTTGTGCAAGACAAAGTCATGGGGCACACACAACTGTATTTTCATTAGAGAAGTGTGCTCCACTGAAGAGGAGATCACAGTCTTATTTCTGTTATTAAGGAACAGGTTTCTCTAAATTGCTGTGAAAACCACAAAGCCAAAGACTTTGTAAATTAAAAGTGTTGTGTAAGAAAGGTTTGTTTCCACTGGCAAGTAAATGTTCAAGTCACAGCTACTGCAACTAATGGAAAAACCCAAAAATAAACTGGAAATGATGGTGGGAAGCTACCTGATGATAAGAGTTGTCAAAAGCTTCCAAGAATATTGAAAAAGAGACATAATCTATTTTCATATTCTTAAAATGGCTGTAACTAACCCTGTGAGCAGCTCCCCAAACTTTTCCAGCTGTGCCCATAGTTTTTACTATGCTGCAACAGAGCACACAGCAACAAGGCCAAAAGCTGAAGAAATAATCAGCAATTCCAAATAACATTCTACTTTTGAGGAGTAAAAAACCCCAACTAACTACCCTAGAAAATTTAAGTATAAAAGCTTTGTAAATGCCAACTCATGGTTTTGGGGTGGTATCCCATGCCTTTAGGAAAATCACATTTTAATCAAGTGAGGTTTATGAAAACAGGGAATCTAAATTTACTGATTTTTCCATTGCACAGAGAAGGCTGCAACTGGCGTATTTTTTTAGTACAATATTCCGTTCAACACCAAAGTTATGGACCAGACACTGGCAATTTTCATGCTGAGAACTAAAGAGTGTGTTGCTATTTATAACAACTGTCTAGCACAGCACTGAAATTAGGGGCCCACATTGCCTCAGACTGTACTAGAAGCATTTGGAGATCAGACATGCATTTTCTGCACATTGTTTGGAAAAGTTAAAAACTTCAGTGACTTTACCTTCGTGACTGTTCTAACCTGATGGTAGCTAAGCTGAGATAAAAATATGACAGCTTTAATTTTTTTTTCTATTTTGGAAACATGTATTTGCATTTCTCACGTCATCTGTGACTCATCTGGGTCTTGAGTGAGGCTTTAGAGCTGTGGTCCAGGGACACAGTAAATCAGCATTGTGGGCACGAGCCGCACTAAAGAAAGCCCCGCAGCCACGAGATGCTGATCCAGAGTTAGTTTACATTGCCACTTCAAACCTGTTAAAGCAGCAAAATGCACAACCTGACAGATTTAACACGTGCACAGAGAATGTGTGCACGGCAGCATTTGTTTTCCAGCGTAAAAACCAGACGGGCTGCTCTCTCCATGTCTTGCTTTCTGGCCAAGACATGTCCCTGCTTCTGATGTGGATGGAGCCAGCACTGGAAAGAGCTGGTGGTGCCCACAGCCGGTGCTAAAGACACTACAGCTCCAGCCTTGCTGGCAACAGCTCAGTTCCTGCACAGAATTAATGGCTGCAAATATTTCAGCTTACTTTCTCATGCCAGAGGAACTGAATTTCATGTCGTGGTCGGCAGCTGAGGCTGATGCTGCTCCTGACTCGTGCCAGCAATTGCAGGGGCACTCGGAAGCTGCTCTTATTGCCCTGAGAAGGAGGGACCAGCGTTGCAAACAAAGAGGAAAGTGAACTGCTGCTGGTGGGTGCACTTGAGAATGAAACCATCCAGAGTTATCTTTTTAACCTCTTTGCATACTTATAGCCTGACAACGCCATGCATAAATTACACAGTGCCAGCTTGATCCTCCATCTTTGACTGATGTTTGTACTTGAAATTCAAACTTAAAAATATGGATTCTTTACTAAAATAAATTGCTAAATTCTCCACAATGGCCAGACATGCTCTTCCTGAAGACGGTGGCATGGAACCTGATACAGGGCACCGTGAGATAAATATATTTCTACACATGGATATGTACATACATCTGTGTGGATATATCTTTATTTATACTTTACTGCATGCCACTCCTGCTGCTGCACTTAAAAATTTGGTTAAAAATAAGTTATAAAAACATAATATAATAATGGAGTATCCACTTGTTCCACTGTCAGCAAACAGTGCAGAATTTGTAGAACACCAAGGTGAAGAGCAGGCTTTAATTTGAAACCTGCCACACTAGCAGTGGTGAGGTGGCTTTGCAAAAAAACTCACGTTTTGCTGTATATCATAACCTGCTGATTAAATCATTTAACCCCCTAGGATATTCCAGAATATCCTGTAGAAGAATACTGGCTTAGAAGCAGAACCAGAACTGGATAAAACAGATTGAAAACCTTTGCATACATTGCAGCTGATGCAATGAGGAAGGCAAATCAGATAAAATAATATAAAATATAAAAATAATTTACAGGGAAGAAGGGATTTATTCTGTTTTATGAAAGGACTAAGATTTAATTAACAGGTATCTATTAATACAACGTTTGAAAGTAATTTATAAGTTCATGGATGCTTATATATATATACACACTTCCTAATGTAAAATACTCAGAATTGTGCTCTTATATATATGATAGTCTAATGAAAAATTTAAGGTTAACAACCTTTCCTTAACCTTTTTTTATGTAAGTGTTGATAAGGTTACTGCATTATTTCGTGAGTTCTTGCATCCTCAGGGAGGGCTGTCCTTTATTTTACATTCTTCTTTATGCCCTAGGAAATGTGAGGCAAAAAAAAAAAAGCATCCTTTTACAAGAGCTTTCACTTAGACATTTCACTGTTGCCCTTTGGGTAAATCTCCTTCAAAATAACCAGCATGAGGATGTTTTTGACTGTAATTTGTCATGTTGAGGAGTACAGAAGGGGGAGGGGGTTGTCAGTCAGTGCAGAGGATTTTGTAGCAGTGATGTGTTAAAACTCAATATACTTAAAATACATGGACCAATTTCTAAATAACCGTAGCCAGTAGTTTGCAGGTTATTTTACATATCATTTTGAAAACAACAATAAATTAATTCTATCAGTGTTCATAAGATTGGGAAATTATTTCATAAGCCAAAAATTTCTATATATTGCAACTAAAAGCACTGGTTTAATCATAGAACCATAGGACATCACTGGTTGGAAGATCATCTGGTCCAACCTTTTGGTGCTTCATTTAGCGCCGTTTCTGGTCACATCTTGGGGTGTTGTGCCCACCCCACCTCATCCCTGGGGATGTTGTTCCAGTGACTGATCGTTCTCACTGTAAAAAAGGTCTTTCTTACATTGAGATGAAATGTGCACGCTTCTTTCCATTTAGCAGTGTGTGTATAAAAGCCCATTAAAATTACAAAAGGTTTTGGACAGTTGATGTTTCCTCAGTTTTCGGATTTTCAAAATTTGCTTTAATTACCATACTGGTCACACGCAGTTGGCCTTACAGAATGCAAATAATAATAACAACGTTATGCAAATGCAAAATGTCGGTAGCATTGAATTTGTAGAAGGTTATAGCTTCAAATATAACTAAAAACTTCAGCTTCATGGTACTAATTAGCAAAAGCTGATGTACTACTTAATGCCAAAAGTGTATCCTTTCGACTGCAGTGCAATAACTTGAGACTAACAAACCTGCTTGGGCTTGGAAACATTCTCCTCAGGGAGTTTTTATTCGTTTATGAGCTAAGAGTCTCTTTTGCAGTGGGCTCTGCAAAGGTTTGAGAGGACTGGAAGAGAGCACAAAACGAGCAGTGCACAAACATGTACGTGGAAGGCAGAATGCCTTAGCAGTGGCAGATGCAGCCACTGCTGGGGGGTGAAGGGGTTATCCACAGTTGTCATCTTCATTTGTTCTCCACATGGAGCAGCTGGAGCTACTGGTCTCAGTGTATAAAAGCAACAGTTCAAAGAACTTGCAGGAAGTTGCTATCAGGTCTAGCACAACCCTGGCAGATAAATCTTTTTTCCACTCGCTGCTGCTTTTTGCTTTTTGGTATTCATTTGACTAGAAGGTCGCCTTACAATCCAGACTTCAGATATGAGACACCTTAGGCCACAGTCTTACAAAGCGCTCACATATTTCTGTTTGCTCCCATAAATGCTCCCAGGGCTTCCTAGGAACAGAGATGGTGAGGAAAAAATTTGAAATATTGCTTGTTATGTGTAAAAGGAAGAGCCGAAAAAGTGTTAGAAACAGATGTATAAATAACACTTTACCCTTGAACTGAGAGACGTGCAAATCTCCAGGTTATGACACTGGCTAAAGTAGCACAAAATTAGAGCGTGAGAGGAGAGGGAGGCGATGCAGTGACACTGCAGTTTTAGGTGCTGACTCCATGGCCTCTCAGAACCGCCTCTCACCTTCTCTGAAAGGTCCTGCTGGACTCAAAACTCAAAAATCTCTTGCTTTTGCTTGCCACAGGTATTTGCCCCTGTGGCTGATCCTTTCCTTGCCACCCTGCTGAGAAGAGCCAAACTAAAGCAAACTGAAAGAGAACCGAAACATCTCTCTGGAGCCAGTTATTGCCATTAACTGGTTTTCAGCAGAGAAGCAAATAACGTTTGGCAAACATTTCATCTGGGTCCTGTTATACAAGAAACAAACAGGCGTGTGCTGCTTTGAAGTGCCCTGGTGCTGTCCCCATTCCTTCTTAAGCGAACCCAGATTTCCACCCAGATGGTGACAGAAACTCATCAGCGTTGCTGCGGAAAGCTCCTCTGAAACCTGTATCGAATTTGCCCCTGTTAGGTTCTCATTTCTGACTTGCAAGTCAGACGGTGCTTGGTTTCTTCCATCTTTTTTTTTACTGCTGAAAATTTTCACAGGTGTATAAAAATAAGTTCACTGTATATTCTTTCTCACAAAGGGTATGTTTTTTAAACTTAACTAGCTTTTTCCCATGTGCTACATATATGTATATTTATTTTTTTTTCCTTAAGAGGTTTATAATTTCTTTCATTTTGGTAGCCATCAGATTTGCTTTAGAGAATGCTAAGAAGCAGAAATACTAAGCAAGCTAACAGGCTACATGTTGAAGAGATACTTGCTAATGATTTGGAAAATATAAGGAATTCAATAAACCATCGGAATTGTTTGCAGTTTCTGTGGAGATCATCTGAGCCATTTCAGTTCAGAAAGCTTTTCAGAAACATTCATTATATTCCTGTGTCCAAGTCTAAAGAATCCACAGAAAAAAAAATTCAGAAACAGATGGATTATCAACATGTTTAACAGTTTTTTTTTTGTTTCAAGACTTGGATGATTATGTGCATGAGTTATTTGGCAGTAACACTTTCAAAGATTATGTTCATTTGTCATCATCTACCAAAAGTACTCAGAAACTATACATGTAGTACAACTGCACTTGAAATATAAAAGTGCTCTTCCCTCATTAAGAGAAAACAAACAACAGAGATATACTTAGAAAAGCAACTCACGGAATTTCCAAACAAATCCCCTCTGCTGCCTTGCAAGTACAGACACCTAGTGACTTGTTTTGCTGTGCAGAAGTTTTTCATTTTCCCAATCAAAACTGAGGATGGCTGTACCCAAGGGGGTCCCATAGAAACATCTACGTTCTTTTTCAATAGTTAATCGTGTCTGGAGCTCACAGCATAACCTTACATGCACCTGGCACAGATTTGGTAAAAAACCTGCACCCTTGAAACCCCCTGGAAATCTGTTTGGAAACATTGTCTGTTTTAAGTGCTGAGCTGAGAGAGAAAGGAAAATACACGCTGCGTTGCCGAATTCTACAGGATGACTTGCATTCTACACAAGGACACGTGACAAAGTGTTTATTAAAATAAAAAGCTTTAATACTTTTGCATTTAAAAGACTTAGCAGAAAATAATTGCTACAAACATGCTACGAACAATACACGTTCAAAAAGTTTTCAGTGCTTTCTTTCGAAGTTCAGCATTTTGGCAAAAAATAAGTTTTTCTGTATATACTTCAAAAGTTGGCTATCGTAATACTGATATAAAATACTTCATGTAGGCTAAGGTCAGGTGCATAAAATACAATACGTAATAAAACATACTGTTTGTATAAACATTTAAAGTATAAATTTCGTTAGATAACATGCAAATACTGCAATATTTTAAATGGCACTTAAATATAGATACTGAGATTCTTTATAATTTTGCATCCCATATGAGATTCTGAAATGTACAAAACTATAAAAAGAACATTATCTCTTCACTGAAGTCAGGTACTAGCATAGAGCTTGATTGTCATTTTACAAGCGGTGAGCCCAACGTCCTGCAAGTCTTCACTAGTCCAAGTAAAGACATTACTGAAACAGGCCCAGGGCTAGTTAGTTTCCTTCATAATAAAATATGAAAGCATATTTACATGAGAATAAACTCTTAAATTTTTGGTAAGGTAATTAGGTAGCAGCAATCTGTTTCTTCCAAAAATGGTGTTTAAAAGAGGTGCATGCTTTTCGTTGTCACTGATACGCATCTGAATAATACAAAACTAACATTCTTTAGTAAACTCAAAACACTGTTTTGTTCATTGCTGAAAAAGCCCTGTAAGATTCCTTCTCACAAAAACCATAAATCCATAATGCCGGAACATTCCAGACTATATTTGTTTCCAAGATCAATTGGAAAACAATCTAGTTGCGCTGAGACAGTCATCTGACTAGTAATGAACAAGAGAATCATCTTTTCCCATTATTCAAATACTTCTAATTCTTCATTGAAAAAACACAAGTTCATCAGAGCTTCCACGGTTTTTTGTTTTCTGGTTCAGTGATCAACAATTCTGAATGTCCTTCACAACATAAACGCCACAATACTCATGCATATTCTCCAAGCAGTTATATATAATATATTAATGCTGACAAGGGAAATAAAAGGCTTATGAACAGGGAGTGCAGAACAGGCACCACTCGAACAGATGGAGAAGAAATGCTAAATGAAACTTGTACTTGAGATGCAATTAGAGCTGACAGCGGCACGTGAGATGCTAATGTTGGACTGTCTGAGTTTATCAGCGACTCTATCTTTTCTGCTTCTTTATTGCAGGCTTCAATCTATGGGGGGAAAAAAACCAACAGTTTCTCTTCTTACCATGTGAAAAATGCCAGTGCGAAAACATTGCAAAATTCAGGAAAGAAAATCTTGAGTTACTCCCACGAGCACATAAGATTTACATAATTTTTGGGGAGTATTTATTAGGAAACATATCAGAGGTCTTATCATAGTCCTTGGTGTGATGAAAACTTCCGTGGAAGCCCTGAGTAGCAGCAGAAGAAAAGGAAGGACGCCATATACAAGTTGTCGTGGGTGATGTGTTTGGAATGTTGATGCCAAAAAACCCACGGTAGATTGTAACTAAAGTAAGAACCCTCTAGAACTGAGGACGTCCTTCCTGATAGACCAAGATACTGCCTTGAAGTCTGTAACAGTGGAAAAATCAGGATTTTCTCCTTATGGGGCTTTTTTTCTTCCAAATCAGGGAAAACTGATTTCTTTTATGGGAAGGGAAGAGGAGAATGGATGCAATATGAAAACCTGAGAAACCCCAGGTTTCCATTCCCCCACTGACATGATGATAATAAATTTTCTAACATCAATTAATTTTTCTTCCACCACTTTCCACTGCACCCCAGGAATGAATTTAGTACTAAGGCTCTTTAACACCTTTGAAAGCCGCCTCTGGTGAAGTTTAAACTTGACAAACTTGATAATCTGGAAGTCCAAAGCTTTGAAAGTTGAGGAATGTCTAGCTCAGCAATGGGTACCACCAGGAGCAGCTCCTCCCTGCTTTCGAGTGGCATCTCTGATTCCAGAGAGTCCTCACCCAGGAATCTGACAGCACCTGCTACAGGTGGAGCCAGAGCTGACCATGCTGCTAAGTCCTGGCAACATTCTGGGCTGTTTCTGCTAAAGGAGGAGACAGAAATTGGAGGTGATTTGGATATAACAGGGTTGCTCCGGTAACATGGGCAATCAAAATACACCCAAACGTACCAGCCTGAGGAACAAGCACCACTGTATCCGTGCAAAAATGAAGTAAATCCACGCTGGGTAAAACAAAATAATAATGTGGCCTACCTGCAATGGTTTGGGGTTCTGATCCACAGGAATGATGAGAATCACAATTTCGGACTCTATGCTTAAATACCCGAACACATCGCACTGCGGCACTGACACGTGCAGGCGGATTTTCTCAAGAATGTCAAGTACCGTTATCGGCTTTTTATTTGTTACCTGGAAGAAAATAAAGAACTTTGTGGATGACGTGATATTACGGAAAATTCTCCTGTCAGTTTCAACAACTTGATGTCATCCCAGAAAATTTGTTTCAGCCATGAAAACTACTCAGTTCTAAATTCTGCTCTAAATGCTATCAAAAAGCAAAACAATTCAGTGATTTTAAAACATAATTCTAGAAAATTATTCTGATTCTAAAAAAAAAAAAACTCCAAAACCAAACCACCCAAAAACATCTAAAAAAAAAAAAGTTAAAAGGAAGAAAGGGAAAAATATTTACTTCTTAAATTGACCCTAGTTTTCGTACGTGTTATTCTCCACCTTCCCGGTTAGTGTGTCTATGTATCATGTACCTCAAAATGATGTAAATATACTAGTCAAACTAGTATTTTACTTAGTTTAGAAGTCTAGTGGATTAGAATTTTATCAGATCTCTAGTGTTCTTTTGCTCTGTTATCATGACTTTTGTTTCTTGATATCTTTACAAAAAACAGTCAGAGGGGTGGGAGGAGGAAAAAAAAAAAAAGTCAAATTTACATAACTCTTTAGTATTTGAAGCACTTTTTTCTCCCATGAACCAGCTGTCTGAACTAAAAGAGCCAGGCATGACTTGAATGTTTGAGAGATCACATATTTTAAAGGTAAGGATACAGGTATGCATTTTAAATATATGAGCTGTGAAAACCTGGTGGCAATAGGGGAGCAAGAGGAAAGAGCCAGCAAGATTGTGGTGACAAAGGGAAGTAAAAAAGAGAGGGGGGAAAAAGAAGAATAAAACCAGTGTTCAAACTAAGTTTTTTTGTGGTTTTACAATAATAGCTAATTATCCCAGCTGCAAACATATAAGTGAGTTAAGGCAATTCTACACTGGAGAAATTCTGTTCTGGAAAAATTCTCATTCTTCTTGGTATTTAAAAAATGAAAATCATGTGCAGATACAAACATGAATTGTTTTGCTTAACCAGGCATAATTATCATATTATTCTATTTTGTTATGATGTCGTGACAGTTGTTCTGTACACTGAAGCATAAAAGCAGGGGTCCATAAAGTGCAATCCTTTCATACACCACATGGGGAGTGTCTGGGCCCAGTAGGGTGTGTTCAGTGACAGACAATCAACATCAGATCAATCCTGTGCTGAAGGTTTCCAAAGAGCAGCAACGAAGAATGCGGGAGTCTAACTTAGGGAGATGATCAATTAAAATCCAGCAGTTGAGCTGATGAGCAACAGAACTAGTGACAACTATCTAAGTAACCAAAGAATGTAAGCATAAGAAAATGTCACTGTTTCCTACGTTAGGAAACAGTGAGCTGGCAGAATAAACTTAACAAAAAGGCCATAGATAACAAATATACACTGTATTACTACCCTGAGATAGATGCTGTTCCCATATCATTTGTCCATGCTGTTAGAAGACATATAAACTGCAAACCTGAGTCTGCGTGTTTGTTTGTGCCTACTCTAATTCTGTCTTGTTTTGCCTTGTAATTCAATTTATATGCCTCAGATAAAAAAGTGAAGGGAAGTATAAAGCAGTATAAAAAACCCCACCACCCAGTCGTACGCTAACTACTGAAAAATAATGGGTTTTACGATGTGTTAACCTTCTAGGAGAAAGTACACAGTAACTTGAATTTTCATATACCATTTAACACTAGGCATGTTTAAACTGTTTACCCTTGCAAAATTATCCAGCTTGTCTTTGTCATATAAGATTCTCAGCATTCCAGCACACAGCGGACAGCAGGCTCCTATGTGAATAAAGAAGAGTCTCAGAAAGAAAAGCAAGTAGTGTTTTCACTTTTAAGCAAGCAGGAGTCAAAATTTGAATATTAACTGAGAATGAAAATAGCAGAAGCAAACTGCTTCAATTTGATAGCAGAATTGCACATTTCTAGTATTTTTTAATACTGAAAACATTTATAATGCAAAAGCAGTCACCTTTCAACACACATTTCCTACTTTCAACATGAAGAAACAAGCTGAGTTTTCACTCATTTCAAGATCATTCATTACTGTAAGCTCAAAACTGAAGGCATATATATATAATATATAATATGTATATAATTCACATCCACAGAGTGACTTTTACAATGCTAAATGTAATAGCAAAGCCCAAAGACCCTTTTTCAAAGGGGATGAAAAATGAGAAAGATGAATGAAGCTGCTTCTTTTTAAAAATGGAGCTTTCCTTGCTCTGTGTATTACCTGTGAGTAGCTGTTGTTTTATAAAGGACTTTTGTGAAATTGTTTTGTGAAAACAATAAAAATCCAGTTCAAAACAGCGTAACTGCAAAACTATCCATACTGTCTTCCTCTTTTACAGTATTGTAAATACATGTGGTATTTTTCTCTGTCTTCTAATTAAATACCATCCTTGCTCTTCTGGGAACCCTCTGTTGATGACAGCTTGGTATCCCACTGTGGTATCTGTGCTGCCACTTCCGAAAAATTGCTCATCAGATTCCTAGAGGCGTCCTGCTCGAGACACCACAGAGCTCATTAACTTCTGCCCAACCCATCCCCTGGGCACAGCTGCAAGTTTCTCAAGGCTGAAGGAGCTTGACTCCTAAAGCCAAAGCTTTCCCACTCCAGGGTTACTCATCTGGGTCCCGATACCGGGTTGTTTTAGCCTTAAGTAGAGATCTCTACTCCATCCTTTCTCTCAGAAGTCTCAAAGGCATCACAGAATATATACAACATTTTAAAGCATCAGTTTTGTTCCAAACATCCCCCTGTTCGTACGCGGATTCTCTCCCCTCTGCGTTAAACCTCCACGGCGAATTAAGGTACCTGGTGCGACGACTGGTTTGCAGCCAGTGGCGGGAAGCTGGGGACACTTGACAAAGGCACACTCCGTGTGGAAGCCGAAATCCGAGAGCACCCCCACAGCCTGGCAGTGCCCGTGATAGTCCACGGCCACGCGCTCGGCGTAGGCGGCGCAGACGCTGCCGTAGGTTTCGCCGTTGTGCCCGCACACGGGCTCCACCGACCTGCAGAACGGCTGAAACGCACAGGAACTTAAATGAAATCACCGCGTCTAAATTAACCTCCTTATTAAGGTCATTAAAACGACTACGATTTCGTTATATTTTAAAATATTCCTTTAATAAAGTTGATTTGTTAATGAACGTTTTCTGTTGTAGTGTTAATCTTTTAAAAACTCGTCAGTAATTTATTTATTAATTCATCTTAGTGTGGAGTTGTGTCCTTAAAATTTATTGTGCGTGCACATGTATTTCCAACACATTCTTGTATATTTTTATAGATTAGTTATGTACTCATATGTATGTATTATTTATTATTATTATATAAATGATATTATTTATTATATATTATATTAAATATATTATATTATTATATCAGTTGAGACCAAGAGAAGGTCTCAAATAAACCTTCATGATTTGAGAAAAACCTGGAGATGAACAGCCTATCAATGCTAAAGCCAGTGACTTGGAACAGAGCAGCTTGTGAGTTTTCTTGTAAAGCAGCAGAAATAGCTTGTCTACCACCTTTGTGGGGAGTAGTGGGATTGAAAAACTAAACCTAATTTTTCTCAAGAATTAATATGAAGCCTAATCCAATCCAGACTAACTAAAAAAAGTATTACAGGCTGCCTATTCTGTAAATAAATCCTTAACAGCACTAATTAATGCAAACATAACTCAGTGCAAGCTTTAGTAGCAAAAAATACAGGAAGATAATATAAATATCAGAGCATTACCCCCAAGAAAGCATAAGCAAAGCTTTTGATTGGTTTTGAGGCAACTGTTAACTAAAGCAGAGAAACACTTGACAAAATTCTGAATCTAAGTTTATGAGAGTATTTTTTATACTAGCTACAATTAAATTTTAAAATTATTAAGCTACAAAAGCCAAACAGAATACTGCAAAAAACACAGTATTGCAAAAAAAAAAAAAAAAAACAAAAAAACAAAACACCCCAAACTGCAACATCAAAGGACAAAGAAGATTTGATATTTATTGCTAGAACCACTTCCTACCTGGCATGGTCCTCGGTATGCTAAACTTTTTCCTTTTTGGTACAGAGTACACAAGTTACTGTATTCCACATTGTCTGTGTCACAAACAGGATCCCGTGTCTGGTCACAATTTAACTGCCTGGGCACACATTCATGCTGGCTACATTCGAACTTTTCAAAACTGGTCAAGCAAACTTGTTTCTTTGGTATGCACCTGCAGAAAATAATAGTAATTTCTTATCATGTCATAGGATTTGGTTGGTTTTTTTTGTTTTGTTTTAAGTCTCAAAATATTCAGGGAAAATACTTTCAGTGAAATATCTCCAATACTTTAGAGCTAACTGTGGTTCAGCAGAGCTGCAGGAAAATACAAGTGGTAAAACATTCTGCATAGCCAATTTCAGGTCTCATCACAAACCTCAACACGAAGTCAGTGTGTTCCCACCAACATTTATCTTTTACCAAGTGTTTTTCAATGGATTCTCAAAAAAGGCTTGGATAAACTTCTTACCTACTCCTATGCTTCATTTCGTAAATGAAGGAGTGAAAACAAGACCTACAAGACGATTAAATGGTTTCAATTACAAATATCTAATTAGATGCTAGCTCTGTAGGTTCAGAGTATTCTACCACATCCAACCTTGGGAACAGTCAAACTGACCCAGAAAAACGTTCTGCGCACAGTCTTATACGACAAGTTGAAGTTCTAAGCATCATGGTATTTTGAAAAACTGGAAAAACAAAACCTCTGTACTCTCCAAATTTCAAATATAAAAAGGAAAGAGTGTTTATCCACAATGCAGCTTCGAAATTCCAATTTTGAATGCAATAATGGGTATTACAGCTACAGAACTACGCTGTTTTCTCAGTAGTTTCCTGAATCAAGGCATTTTAAGTTCAGAAAAAAGGAAAAAAATAAAATTGCTACAATCAGCTTTCATGAAAACACAGTATTACACAACCTTTTATGATGGCTTTCTTTCAAAACAGAAAAATGCACAAATTCAAAGGAGACTGCAGTATTGCACAACACTGAGAAAATTGAAGACAGACACCAATATTATGAGCCACAGCCTTTGATCTCTGTAAGAAAGGTCAGATTTGCTTTTTGCCTGACACTAGTACAAAGCATATTTTTGTTTTAGTATATTTGTCTATGCAGATTTTGCTTTATTGACTGAATAAGCAAGACTGGCTCCAAGTCTGGAATTCAGATGCAGGTCTTCTTTGTAAACTACTAAAAGAAGGTGAGGAACAAAATAGTAATATGACACTTATTGCCCTTCCAACAAAATCTGATTCTCCCACTTTTGACAGTATATATCAAGTCTTGCTTACTGCTAAAAATGAGATCTGCAAAATGAATTTAATTGATATAGCACTACATAAGTGGAACCAAAACCTGGCAGTGATAAAACTCGGTATGATAAAAAAAAAGTAGCTACTTCAAAAGTTACTTTTATTGGAGTATCCCAAAAATACCGTGTCACTACAATATACAACACATTCAAAGAAAACACAAGTCTACTTCATGAGTAGAAGAGGCCAAAGAAAAGCTTAAAAATGTGTCCTGCTCTTTACCTTTGATTTT
Source organism: Empidonax traillii (assembly GCF_003031625.1). NCBI lineage: Eukaryota > Metazoa > Chordata > Aves > Passeriformes > Tyrannidae > Empidonax > Empidonax traillii. Next base: position 1,517,908 of record NW_020955382.1, read on the forward strand.
TATTACAAGGGTTAGGGTTACAAGGATCCTTGGAAATACACGACCCAAATTCAAACTGATTGTCCTGGAGCCCGACACAACGAGCTATGCACGCGCTGGGGTACGTGCGTCCGTTCTGACCACACACCGGCACAAACTGATCCACGCAGTTACACGGCAAACCTGCAACAGCAACACACGGAACAGGAACTCGGTGCACGCTCGTTTGCTATGGCAGAAGATACAAAAGGGGTCACCAAGGGATCTTTGCCTTCCAGCAAAGGGTCTTCAGCCCCTTCGTCCCTCCTGCCCTTTAGCGGTGCTGTAGATCGCAGGCACTTACAAGTATTAGGAAGCAAAATTTGGGCCCTGTCTCCTTGGTGATTCCACTCAGCTTTCTGCATTTTCCCCCCCAAACTCCTTAGCTCTTGACCCAGTGGCAATACCCTGTCTCTACTTATTTTTACGTATTAATTGAGGTTTTATTTTTCAGTATTGTTTGTTTTTTTTTTTTTAAAGGTATGCGGTTTTTCTGCAGTGTGGGTTGGACATGAGAAAAACAAATAGTTAAAAAACACATGCTAATAACAAATGATCAGGTATTTTACATTAATACTGTAAAAGGAATTAAGCTGATAATCCTTGCTCTAAAAAATATTAAGCTTATAGTTTTCATGGAAGTTACCTGTAAACTTCTGACGTTCGTCCTCTGAACTATGCTCAGTTAGGCACTGACGAGTGGAACAAATCAAGTTTCCAGCAAAACATGAGCAGACATTGCAATCTATATTAAAGGATGTTCCATGGCCTTAAAATAAATTAAATACATACAATTAATGTAATGATACCAGAAGATTACACATTCATATGTACTACATCGATATTACATTTTCATTATGAATTGTTTCTGTGATTTCTCTTATTCAATTTACTTTCCCGCCGAAATTTCTAACCTTTTTTTTTTTTTTCAGATTTCAAGTTTTGCTTTGTTCGTTTAAAGGAAAAGTCCGTTCACATGTGGTTGTGATTAATTAGTTAACCAGGGAAGCAAGGACTTAGCCCTTTCAAAGCCTATGTAAGTTAGGTTTCTCTGTTTTGTTTTTTTTTTTTTAAATTCTGGCTAGCAAGCTCCATGGTTTTTTAAAAGGTAAAGCTTTTGTAAAGATACATTCTTCTGCTAAATTAAATTTACGTAGGACTACTGAACTTTTAGCCATAGTCTCACACAAAGCACAAATCCTCTGCAGTGCTCATTTCTCTGCTCTGTGTGTGCGTTTGTCAAGAGGTAAAAGTGCCAATGCTTCATTCCAGATTTCGCTGGACTTTAATGCATTTTATAACTCAGTAATTTTTTCATACCTGAATCCAAGAATCAAACTGCAAATTTAGGGAGTTTTTCTTCAATTTAGCAGTTCTGGTTTGGTTTTCTGAACTGTCCATATGGCTGCCCTTCACTGTGATGTAGGTTTTATGTAAAATAAATTCATGTTGATAACAGCTGATCTATCCATAACCAAACTGGTCAACAAATACACAGCTCTTCGGGAAAATACAACAGTAATTGTGCCTTACAAAATAAGGCAGATCCCTCTAATCTCTTTTCAAAGGGCTGAGATTGAGAATAAGAATTTTTGAAAAATATTGCAGGGACACAAGGAAAATCCTCAGCATTGGAGCAATTCAGAAGAGGCGCTCCTAGATGAAGGAGGGCAGAACAAGAGGGGATGGGAGAGGAAGCCTCTGTAGCACAAAAAGCTCTGTTTAAACCATAGAACTACTCAAGGGTGAAGGTATTTGTCATCAGGGAAGAGAAGTTCCCAAGGTTTGACGGTAACGCCAAACATTGGATCTCTGAGATGATTCTTCAGAGTAACTGACTTAGGATCCACTTGAAAACTTCACAAGATTATTGGCTTTCACTGTGAAAGAGTGCACACAGCAATCCGTTTCCTCATCAGCAGCAATTTCATTACCTGGAGTCAACTGACAACACAAAAACCCTCAGCATCAGTTAAAGGGTTCCAGTGTTGTTTGCGTTATAGAAAATGGTTTTAAAAAGCACAGTTCAATATTTTATGACTAAACCCTGGCTTTTTACCAATAAAAACCGATTAAATAGATAGTCACCCCAAAAAGTTCATGTGGTGGCCACAAACTTTTAATTCTCTGTTTTCGATACATCATTTAACAAATCTGGAACCTAGTAATTGTTATCTTTTACTACATAATACCCAGAGTCTTGATCACCACACACACTTAATGAGTGTACTATGGCAAAAGAGAGGAAGCTGCCTGGCTTTGGGTTTGTGGTAGTTTGTTGGTTTGTTTTTTAAGTGGACAGCACTTACTGAATACCTACCAGCTACACATATTGTTGTTACAATACAAGTAACAAGTGAGAGCTGTACACTGTGCTAAAGTACAAATGTAGCTTCGGACATTTTTTCTGATTATTTTCACCAATAATCTGAAAAACTGCGAGTTTCTTTGGACAGAATGGTCCATAAAAAGGTTACAGTCACTGTTTAAATACTATATTTGCTAACTGCTGTATTTTAAAAGTATCTACTTTCACCAGGCACTTTCTATAACTGCCCATCAAATATATTGTTAAGGTTAAGATGTTTTCAGTGTTGTTTCCATGAACAAATAGTGCTGATTTTACAATAAAAAAATAAGTTTTAAGTATGTTTGGCTGACTTTTATCTTCTTTGGATGACCAACAAACCCCCCCCCCCCCAGATTCCAAAAAAACCACCGTTCCATTCCATGGAACATAGCAGGCACTTTCCTGTGTGATGAAAATAGTTGTAGAATTGATTATTTAGCTGTGCTTGGTATCTTTTACAATAAATAAATATCCCAATTACCTACTCTTTTCATGATTTAGGGTTTGGTTCACAATCTGAAAATTACGTTTGTGACAAATGTAACTACAATAGGTGCCTTCCCTCTAAGGTTTTACTTCATGTAAAAATAACTCTTTCTTATCACATGGTAAAAAAAAAAAAAAAAAGGTAATTCCGTTATTTTGGACTCCTTAGGTATCTTTAACTTGTTTTAGTTATGCCTGGATGTCAGTCTGACAGTATTTTAAAAGGGCTGACTTACAGACACTAAACAGTGTCCACTGCTGAAATATGTAACTGTTCACTAGCAGGAAATCTTTTGCTGTGCTGACTGATTCAAAGACATCAGCTTCATACAGGTCACAGCTCGGCACAGGCTCCATTTTATATTCAAGACATTTTTAATATTTCCCCTATCGTAGTAGAAACTTTTTTATTTTGTTTTCTTTTTCCAAGGTTACGGTGCCAGCTTGCATGACAAAAATACACATTTAAAGCTCTCAAGTAAAGACTAAATCTGAAAATAAATCAATATAGTCTTCTAAGGTGCATCACTTTGTCACATCTCTTTTAACTCCTTTGACTCAGGTTAGGTAGAACCCCACTCATCCTTGTTAGCTGTGCCAGTTTAATCTCTTAACAGTAAGAGTAAAGTTATCTTGAAAATTAATAACTGAAACCCAAGTCAAAAAAGAGATAGTATATGCATTTATTGTTAAAATAAAAAGCTGTTAATCTTACAGTTACCTGGCAGGAGGTCTAGAGCCACCATGCTGAGGAAGACTTTAAAGAACCACAGTGTTCAATACACTTTCATCACCTAAAGGTATTTCCTTACATCTTCAGTTTTTTGGCATATGTTAATTAATATGTTATATTAATATATTAAATATATTATTTAATATTACTTTAATTACAAAAAAAAAAACAGTTAAATTTTTGTATGTATTTCTAACACGTTTGTACACATTAGCAGAACAGTCTTTCAAACACTTTTTTTGAACCAATGTCTTTGGTGTGAAACCTCCAGAATACCACAAAAAAGCTAAACCAGCATCATTCCCTAAAGGGATATCAGATTTATTGTGTGATACCAAGGGAGGCGAATTTTAACGTTGTGTAATTCTTTATGGGATGTTTAGTGGAAGGACCAAAGATGACGAAAAGGAGGAATTCAGATGAATCAAGCAGGAAGATGTGTGAGAAAATGGAGGAAAAAGGGGAAAAATGGAATGGTAGAGTGTAGAAAGGTAGCTGGACAGTTTGCCTCTCTCCCTGAACCCTGCACTTGATCACCACAACCTATCCTATATTTTTATCCAATCCCATTTAATGTGTGTGCTCCCTACTCTGAGTATGTGCATAAGCACTAACAAACTTTAGGCTGGATGAATCAATAAGTAGGATAAGAGATCCGTGTGCCAGCCACTGGAGTGGCAACACAAACCTTGGGAGCTCATGCATGTATTTAAAACACATGGAAGAAAAAAAAAAAAACACCTGCAAACCCAAACCAAACCCAAAACCTCCAAACCATTTGGAGCTGGTAAAGAAACCAGCCCGTGCTAAAAGGAAACGGTGTATGGAGAACACTCTTCACACGGGACTTGGATTGGTTGAGACAGGCACAGCTCAGTTTTGATTTCAACAGTGGAACCCTCCAGCATATGCAGGAATTAACCAAGTATTATATATAGGGAGATAAACATTAAATTTTGTCTTTTGTGATAAACTGCGTTCAGATATCCTTTGTGTCTTCTCGTATATAGCTCAAAATTCCTAACTTAAGGAGTGTGTGCTATAGACATTACTTCTCCAGTACTTACTTTTTCTTTGTCCTCCAACAATGCATGATTTTTGGAGGTCAACACAACGCATTTCCATGCAGTTTTCCAGCAATCCACTGTGCCCACAGGTACAAATCTTGTAACAACCAACATCACCAGCTGAGGATGGCACCTGGATAAGTGTACCTTGGCGGACAATAAAATCAGAGGCTTCTCCCAGTTTGCAGCCTGCATACAAGGAGAAATTTTAGCTCATATTTAGTAAATATGTGCCACCACTGCTACTATTCTATGACTTGTGAAAAACTTAAGGTGTTCCTAGAGCACCCTTTGTTCTTGGTCTTTAAAACAAATTTGCTCATTTCACAGAGGCGGGGAGTAGCAGAAGTGGAGGATATTTGTTTGAGACAATGTTCTGAAGTACCTGTAAAAATGTTACTTTAGGGAAACAGACTTGTTATTCCAACAGTTCTCAAGTATTTTAAGAGGTTTTTCCCACAGTTCTGTAGTAGTATGAAACACACATTATATACAAATGCCCTGCAAATTTTAACCAATAAAAAGACTGAATTCAAACATAAAAGTCACTGTCTAACCTTTAGAAGAAGCAAATTGTCTCTTCAACAGCTGTGTAAGCTTGTTTTCAGATGACTTTGAATGACATTCAAAGCAAGTGAAGACAATACAACCTCTAAAGTAATAATTTTTCAGGAAAATAAAATTATTTTGTAAGGGTTACAGAAACAAAACCAAACCAATGCCCCTGGGTTCACATGAAGAACGAACTTAAGCCTATCCTCACTCTTGAAAGAGCACAAGTATCGCAGATGCACAAGTGAAGCAAAGTCCCTGTAATTTCCCCCGTAATTAAAAACCACTGGAGGAACTGCTGATCAGCCACAGAACTGTTGGAACAAAAGAGGCTTGGAGAACTGACACGAGAAAGTTGTGGCAATGTTCTCTAGCACTCCCTCTAGAAAGGAGGCTGCTTCATGCACTTCAGTTTAACGATCAGTGTCGCTCTCACTCGCTCAGTCTCTCCCAATACACGTGCTCAAGTGGTCACCAAACACAAGCTTTCTGCTTCAAGAACTACAGGTGATCCCTCATGTCACTCAGTGACACTTTTTGCTTTAAAAGGAAGGGGAAAAATTGTGGCAAGCACTACCAGATTTAAGGTGGAACGATGAAAAGGCTGTAGAAGCTGGGCATCACAGAGTCTCACACTTCCTTTTGTAGATCTGACCCGTGTTATGAACACCATCCAAGCCTGCCATTCCAAAGTTAGGTAGCTGAAACTCATTTTACATGAGGCTTTCTCCCCAGTCAGCTCACATTTACACATGGTGCAGAAGTCAGACAACACTAGTGTTCTCATCATCACTATTATTATTATTAACTTTATTTCAATTATTAAACTGTTTTTTTTTTTTTTCTCAACCCATGGGTTTTACCTTTTTCCTGATTCTCCTCCCCAGGCTGGAGGTCGTTGGAGGGGAAAGTAAAATAGCTGCATGGTACTAAGGTGCTGACTGAGGTTAAACCATAGCACAGCAATTCACTCTAAAGCCTTCAACGGCATTTCAGTAACATACATTTATCAGTAATATT
>NW_020955382.1:1524154-1527667 GCF_003031625.1 Empidonax traillii
CCCCCAGATTCCAAAAAAACCACCGTTCCATTCCATGGAGCATAGCAGGCACTTTCCTGTGTGATGAAAATAGTTGTAGAATTGATTATTTAGCTGTGCTTGGTATCTTTTACAATAAAGAAATATCCCAATTACCTACTCTTTTCATGATTTAGGGTTTGGTTCACAATCTGAAAATTACGCGTTTGTGACAAATGTAACTACAACAGGTGCCTTCCCTCTAAAGTTTTACTTCATGTAAAAATAACTCTTTCTTATCACATGGTAAAAAAAAAAAAAAAGGTAATTCCGTTATTTTGGACTCCTTAGGTATCTTTAACTTGTTTTAGTTATGCCTGGATGTCAGTCTGACAGTATTTTAAAAGGGCTGACTTACAGACACTAAACAGTGTCCACTGCTGAAATATGTAACTGTTCACTAGCAGAAAATCTTTTGCTGTGCTGACTGATTCAAAGACATCAGCTTCATACAGGTCACAGCTCGGCACAGGCTCCATTTTATATTCAAGACATTTTTAATATTTCCCCTATCGTAGTAGAAACTTTTTTATTTTGTTGTCTTTTTCCAAGGTTACGGTGCCAGCTTGCATGACAAAAATACACATTTAAAGCTCTCAAGTAAAGACTAAATCTGAAAATAAATCAATATAGTCTTCTAAGGTGCATCACTTTGTCACATCTCTTTTAACTCCTTTGACTCAGGTTAGGTAGAACCCCACTCATCCTTGTTAGCTGTGCCAATTTAATCTCTTAACAGTAAGAGTAAAGTTATCTTGAAAATTAATAACTGAAACCCAAGTCAAAAAAGAGATAGTATATGCATTTATTGTTAAAATAAAAAGCTGTTAATCTTACAGTTACCTGGCAGGAGGTCTAGAGCCACCATGCTGAGGAAGACTTTAAAGAACCACAGTGTTCAATACACTTTCATCATCTAAAGGTATTTCCTTACATCTTCAGTTTTTTGGCATATGTTAATTAATATGTTATATTAATATATTAAATATATTATTTAATATTACTTTAATTACCAAAAAAAAGCAGTTAAATTTTTGTATGTATTTCTAACACGTTTGTACACATTAGCAGAACAGTCTTTCAAGCACTTTTTTTGAACCAATGTCTTTGGTGTGAAACCTCCAGAATACCACAAAAAAGCTAAACCAGCATCATTCCCTAAAGGGATATCAGATTTATTGTGTGATACCAAGGGAGGCGAATTTTAACGTTGTGTAATTCTTTACGGGATGTTTAGTGGAAGGACCAAAGATGACGAAAAGGAGGAATTCAGATGAATCAAGCAGGAAGATGTGTGAGAAAATGGAGGAAAAAGGGGAAAAATGGAATGGTAGAGTGTAGAAAGGTAGCTGGACAGTTTGCCTCTCTCCCTGAACCCTGCACTTGATCACCACAACCTATTCTATATTTTTATCCAATCCCATTTAATGTGTGTGCTTCCTACTCTGAGTATGTGCATAAGCACTAACAAACTTTAGGCTGGATGAATCAATAAGTAGGATAAGAGATCCGTGTGCCAGCCACTGGAGTGGCAACACAAACCTTGGGAGCTCATGCATGTATTTAAAACACATGGAAGAAAAAAAAAAAAACACCTGCAAACCCAAACCAAACCCAAAACCTCCAAACCATTTGGAGCTGGTAAAGAAACCACCCCGTGCTAAAAGGAAACGGTGTATGGAGAACACTCTTCACACGGGACTTGGATTGGTTGAGACAGGCACAGTTCAGTTTTGATTTCAACAGTGGAACCCTCCAGCATATGCAGGAATTAACCAAGTATTATATATAGGGAGATAAACATTAAATTTTGTCTTTTGTGATAAACTGCGTTCAGATATCCTTTGTGTCTTCTCGTATATAGCTCAAAATTCCTAACTTAAGGAGTGTGTGCTATAGACATTACTTCTCCAGTACTCACTTTTTCTTTGTCCTCCAACAATGCATGATTTTTGGAGGTCAACACAACGCATTTCCATGCAGTTTTCCAGCAATCCACTGTGCCCACAGGTACAAATCTTGTAACAACCAACATCACCAGCTGAGGATGGCACCTGGATAAGTGTACCTTGGCGGACAATAAAATCAGAGGCTTCTCCCAGTTTGCAGCCTGCATACAAGGAGAAATTTTAGCTCATATTTAGTAAATATGTGCCACCACTGCTACTATTCTATGACTTGTGAAAAATATAAGGTGTTCCTAGAGCACCCTTTGTTCTTGGTCTTTAAAACAAATTTGCTCATTTCACAGAGGCGGGGAGTAGCAGAAGTGGAGGATATTTGTTTGAGACAATGTTCTGAAGTACCTGTAAAAATGTTACTTTAGGGAAACAGACTTGTTATTCCAACAGTTCTCAAGTATTTTAAGAGGTTTTTCCCACAGTTCTGTAGTAGTATGAAACACACATTATATACAAATGCCCTGCAAATTTTAACCAATAAAAAGACTGAATTCAAACATAAAAGTCACTGTCTAACCTTTAGAAGAAGCAAATTGTCTCTTCAACAGCTGTGTGAGCTTGTTTTCAGATGACTTTGAATGACATTCAAAGCAAGTGAAGACAATACAACCTCTAAAGTAATAATTTTTCAGGAAAATAAAATTATTTTGTAAGGGTTACAGAAACAAAACCAAACCAATGCCCCTGGGTTCACATGAAGAATGAATTTAAGCCTATCCTCACTCTTGAAAGAGCACAAGTATCGCAGATGCACAAGTGAAGCAAAGTCCCTGTAATTTCCCCCGTAATTAAAAACCACTGGAGGAACTGCTGATCAGCCACAGAACTGCTGGAACAAAAGAGGCTTGGAGAACTGACACGAGAAAGTTGTGGCAATGTTCTCTAGCACTTCCTCTAGAAAGGAGGCTGCTTCATGCACTTCAGTTTAACGATCAGTGTGTCGCTCTCACTCGCTCAGTCTCTCCCAATACACGTGCTCAAAGTGGTCACCAAACACAAGCTTTCTGCTTCAAGAACTACAGGTGATCCCTCATGTCACTCAGTGACACCTTTTGCTTTAAAAGGAAGGGGAAAAATTGTGGCAAGCACTACCAGATTTAAGGCGGAACGATGAAAAGGCTGTAGAAGCTGGGCATCGCAGAGTCTCACACTTCCTTTTGTAGATCTGACCCGTGCTATGAACACCATCCAAGCCTGCCATTCCAAAGTTAGGTAGCTGAAACTCATTTTACATGAGGCTTTCTCCCCAGTCAGCTCACATTTACACATGGTGCAGAAGTCAGACAACACTAGTGTTCTCATCATCACTATTATTATTATTAACTTTATTTCAATTATTAAACTGTTTTTTTTTTTTTCTCAACCCATGGGTTTTACCTTTTTCCTGATTCTCCTCCCCAGGCTGGAGGTCGTTGGAGGGGAAAGTAAAATAGCTGCATGGTACTAAGGTGCTGACTGAGGTTAAACCATAGCACAGCAATTCACTCTAAAGCCTTCAACGGCATTTCAGTAACATACATTTATCAGTAATATT
>NW_020955382.1:1528540-1549601 GCF_003031625.1 Empidonax traillii
TTTCTCAACCCATGGGTTTTACCTTTTTCCTGATTCTCCTCCCCAGGCTGGAGGTCGTTGGAGGGGAAAGTAAAATAGCTGCATGGTACTAAGGTGCTGACTGAGGTTAAACCATAGCACAGCAATTCACTCTAAAGCCTTCAACGGCATTTCAGTAACATACATTTATCAGTAATATTTAGGTACATAGAATTCCAAAAAACCCTTACCTGGCACGCACAAATATGGAAGGCACAGCTCTCCAGATTGACATCCTTTCCTATTTACTTCACATAACTGATTAGCTGCGCATGGATTTGGATTACATGGATGTGTAACATCTTCTACAATGTTACCTAAAGAACTTGGGCCTGAAAACAGAACATACAGCATCTGTATTGATTTAAATGAGGTTTATTTTCCTTCAGTAAGGCATGGAATTTCTTACATCCAGTGAAATCATACTTTTTACAATTCTGTGAAGTCTTCTTAATTTTCGTTTTGAACTATAGTTGTAGGAGCTTGGCATGTCAAGACAGTTAACTTATTTCAGTAGCTTGGGCCTCAGTCCTGGAAATAATGACCTAGATGATCCTTCACATATTCACATATTCGCAAAATATATTTCCTCTGTCTTGTTTCCCTACTCATTTTCTCTATATGACAAATACAAACTGACAAGGACTGGCAGATCCATAGCAAGTGATTAACAAATTAGAGGTTTCCAGCACATCTGAAGTTTGACCAAGTTCGCTATCATTGATAAACATTTGTTTCTGTTTTCCTCTAAACTCATTAGTAATCTTCTCTTTCAAGATTATAGGGAAGACAAGATGGGAAAGCAGCAGCTAAATGGAAAGAACAAACCAAAGCCTCAATACTTTGTCTCTCAGGGAACAATTCATTTACTGAGGCACGCTTTCACTAACCAAAAGGTTACTATTTTCAGACTTTCTAGGATTCTGAGAAAGAAATACCAAAATTTAATTTGGGAGGTCTAAAATAGACAAATTCTATAAAGCTAAGAAAAGGTCTAAATCCTACAGAGATAAATATGCAATAGGAAGTAGTAATAGGGTAGAGAAGTTTTGGAAAAAAACATAAAAAGATGCATTTAAATGACACCTAGAACCAAAATGAAATGTCATTAATAGAATTGTGTTCCACACTGAGGGAGAAGACATGCTAGAGGAAAACAGAATCATGAAACCTTAATCTTCCATACAGCTACTAAACTTGTGTTCTATTGCCCCAAGGGTTATTTTTTTGTGTGTGATTTTTGTTGTTGTTGTTGTTGTTGTTGTTGTTGTTTTTTTTGTTTGTTTGTTTGGGTTTTTTTGGTTATTCTAACTGGGCAAAGTGTAATTCTGTATATCAAGAAGATGTGCTATAAATCACATCTATTTTCAAGCAGCTAAAAATCACTGATGTTCAACGAGTCAGATTATTAGGTAACACATATTAGTGTGCTTGTACTGAATATATGATGTCCCCCCCAAAAAAGTGTGGTGCATTAGTTAGCCTTGGCTAACAGCCAAACTCCCACCCAGTCCCTCACCCCAAAGGGGATGGGTGTACAAAATAGGTAGCATAGGATCAGAAAAGATCATGGGCTGAGATAACAGGGAGGTTGCCTAAGAATTACTACGCCCAATACAAAAAAGAATAAATGTAATCAGCTACGGCAACTTGAAAATACCAATTTCCTAACACATTAAATAAAATGTCTCATATCCAATACCGTTTTCTTTAAAAGAAATAATGAAAACTAGTAAAAGCATTCAAAGTATCTTGGTTTCTCATTTTGCTGCGTAGGGTATGTTGATACTTACTCAGGTAGGTATCCAGTGGTATACAGTTCTCCAAGTCATCTGTTGGAGATAAGAGCTCACAAATACTCTCAGCTGAGTGGCCTTCAGGGAATTTATTATGATCTCCACACTTCTTCAGTATTTCCACACAATCTGACCTTCAGACGAATAAAGAAACAGAATTGAATTTCATGAACACTACTTGAAAATAAAGGGTCTTGTATGAAAAAGATTTCTTTCTACATTATTCCCTTCCCTGAATCCACAACTTCCCCTTCTGCCTCACAACAGAGTGTTTAGATAAATGCTACATTTTACATAGTGGGAAGGAACAAATTTGTGACACAAAGACAGAAACTACTGCTTATACTACTTTGGGCTTGATGATCTTCATTTTCTCTGCTGTTATAGGCATATATCTTCCAAGACCAAGCATTTCCTTAATTTACTAATGTCTAATATGAGTTGAACTCTACCTCACTACCTGCACTATTAATTGCTCTCTTTTCTACCCAATCATCTACTTTCAAAAGTTATTTTTTAAATTTAAAAAAAAAAAAACAAACTTTTTTTTTCCAGACCTTTCTGTCAGCTGAAAACCACCAGCAGGTCCAAAAACCGAAAAAGGAGGAAAGGTTTCAGACACCACAGAGAGCCAAAAAACCCCAAACAATAAATCCACTTCACAATGAAGGCACACACATCCCCCTCATTAACAGGCAAGCATCTTCCATTTACAGTGATGGAGATTTAAGCAGTGGCAACTATGAAATTTCATATTCCTTGCCATGTTTTCTCAACAGAGATCAAACACAGTTCTGCAGCAGCTTTTCGGTTCTCATTAAAATCCTTAGTAGAACCTATAAACTCTTCCCCTCCAGTACTTACTTGCAGATAATACTTCCTCTAGATTTGCTGTGGCAAGGTTTAATCTGCAGGGAGCAGGCAATGGCCTTCCACATTTCTGGTTGGCATTTTTTAATATCAAGCACAGGAATATTTATAAATGGCATCTTAATACTCCCTTTTTCCCATAGCTTCATGTCATTCATGGCTCCCTGGTCTGACTGAGTATTGCAGCTCCTAAAAAGTTCTGTTGGCCTTAAAAAAAAGACGATAAGATATGGCATGGATGCAAAAAACAAACAAAAAAAAGAAAATGCCACACATTTAACCTTTCACAATATGAATTCTAAACCTTGATATGGCTTACTTTTTATGATATACGAGAAATTAATCTCTTCCATAGTTGAGCAAGATTAAAATCAATTTGAAATCTGTCTTCAAGGAAAACAAGCTCTTTAAGACTCAAGCCTGAATCTCCCTTCTCACTTCTGTCTCTTGGATCTTAAATATTTCTCACCTGAAGTCGACATAGGAGCAAATATCCCAGATACCCCAAATATCTATGTGTATGTTTCCTGGTGAATCGCTAATGCAAGTTGATTTATCATTTATATTTGCTCAGGCTTGTGATTCTACTACTTATACAACGCTCATGCCACTGCATATTATTAAAAAAAAAAAAAAAAGCCAGTGATCTCTAATAGATAACAAAATTTAATTTTTTTTTGAAGTCTAGCTATTAAATTTGTAACCTTGCAATTACTAACTCACTCGCCACGTTTAAGTCATGCATTACAGAGTATAAACCTACAGAAATATGTCTCCAATAAAAGGAGTTTTGAGAATCAGTAACATGTGAATTTAACAAGCAGTTTAACCTTATTTGTAATACACAACATTTCAGTAATCATGGCTTACTTGTCTATAAAGAAAGACAGAGGAATATGCTGCTAATACATAGTGACATTTTACAACTTCATGGGTTAGCTTTTATTCTTGTAAGTTTTGTTATATCTGTCGTTAAACACATTTCTAAATGCTCATTCTAGAAAAAACGATTTATTTTTAAATTAACTAAAAACATATTTGCAGAAAGACAGCTACATACAATCTCAAAATAAGTCTGAAAAACATTTAACTTTATTTTTTAAATCAAAGCACAGGAATTCCTTTATAAAATATTCAGTGTCTCTCTCCTACCTGTTATTAAAATTAGTGCAGTAAGTAAGATTTCTACAGCCCAGCTGACAAGGTTCTCGTACATCTGCTAAACAGGTCAACATGGAAACTTCAACTGCATTATACTCACAAAAGCGATCAAATTCTTGCCAGCTCTGTGAATTGCCCCAGCTCGTGCTATAAAGTTTAGTGCAGAGCTCTCTGAAAAAAACCACAAGAGATGAAGAAAATAAAATGAAAAGAACAGCAACCACTCAGATACAGGAGAGCCCATCATTTCTTTGCTGGTCACAACAGCCTACGCTTGCAGTAGAAGACTGTTTTATAGCCCAGAAAGTCTGCCAGGGTATCTAAACGTTGTGCTCAAAGAAAATAACCCCTCTTTGTGTTTTTTAAGTTTCCTTAGAAAATTGAATTCTTAGGTATTTTGCCTAAGGATGCTGGCAAATCTTTGAGCTAGCAAGACTCAAAGACTTCAGAATATAAAACCATAATATCCAATAAAACTGTAATAGCTGGAAATGTGAACTTACAACTTTGAGGTGAGAACTAGCCCAGCTAATTTTATTTGTAATAAATCTAGGTTGACATCACAATGAGCAACTTGTAATCCCATCCTTCAGCCTCAAATAACACTTCCTTCTCCTACAGAAATGACTGTCAAGAAAAATACGTTCCTTCTTTTGCCCAGATGTTTGAAACAGGGGTACTGTTTGTTGCTTTTGTTTGAGATGTTTCCTGGTGTCAGCAACACTCAACTCACTTTGTTCACAGCAATATCCTACAGGCTGCAACTGTTCCCATCCCAGCTGAAGGTATGGAACTTCACTGTGCAATTATTAGATCTCCTTTGCGGTGAAAACTTGAAGGAAGGATCCATTTTTGGAACTCATTGCCAAAGCAAGCAAGCAAAAGATATGGTATCAACTGCCAATGATACGACATTCTAAGAAATAATAACTCCAGGGCTCTACTACTAAACTTATCAGAGATCCTGCTAATTCAAGATCTGTTGTTTTGTTGCTGGAAACTTCTTTACCAAAGGAAGCAACAGCTCAGAAATCAAAGTTTGCAACTTATTTAGATATACTGATACATTTGAAATGTATCAGTTTTTAGAGTGGAGAGAAAATCACCCTAAACTAAAAATGCTTCAATAACAGTTTTCTGCAAGCATGCAACTATTTGCTGAAAACCTTTGGGTTTTTTCAAACGTTGGAATAGTTAGTTCCCTTATTTAATTACTAAATAACCTAGGTTATTTTTCATTGACAAAAAAATCAGAAGAACACCTAGTAAGGAATACTGCTAAGGTTTTAACACGAAGCAACCAGACACTTGAGAGTTTGTGCAGTTCACTGTGCCCTTGGCTCTCTTGAGATCTGGTTAACAATATTGGCTGTTATGACCACAGGTATAGTATAGGTTTCGTTAACTTACTGTGTCTGCTGTAATAATCCAGTGCTAAATGTGAGGAAAAGTTGAACCCTCCTACAGGAAGTATATTTTGAGATACAAATTTCTGGACTGAACAGATACTACTGACGCCTGTGTTTCTTCCTCAGAACTCTAGAAATTTCTATCTGACATACATAGCAAGATTCAGGCAAAGGTCTGAAATGAGACAAATTCTGAAGGACTTTCACAACTGGAAATGAGGGTAGAGAGATACTGACCTACATGTGGAAGAATTTGCTTTAGAACAGCAATGGAGCTTCGCTCCATCGAGGCCTGTTGAAGGTGGAGGGTGCACAGTGACTCCTGGGTGAACAGATCTCGAACTCTCCAAAAAACATTGCCAAAGTGGATCCTGAGGGAGGGGCATTGTTTTACAGCCTTCTATGAGTCCATCAACGATTTCAAGCTCTGTTTTCATTGACATTAGAATTCTTTTACAAGCGGTTTGACACGCGTAGTCTTCTGCTCTATCACAGCAATACAAACCTGTTAAAAATTTAAATAAGTAATGGTCAAGCATACAACAACATTCAAGAGGCACGGCATAGTGGCCCTCAGAGAAAAAGTGCTTTAAGGGGGGGGGTTCTTCCCCTCCAAAGAATCTCAAATAACACTGCTTCTCTTAAATGCATACAGAACCAACTATGGGGAAAAAACACCCCCCACAAAATCAATATGTAAAACTGAAAAATAAATAAAAATCAACTATCAAAAGCACCTAAACCCAAAAGTTTATATATATAAACCCATATAGAAATTCATATTATTACAGTTATAATATGGAAATGCATCAATATAATTTATACAATAGTCTTATACAATAACACATTTTAAATAAAAGGTACATACAGTCCTCATTTTTGGTATCTTTTATAAGTTTCAGTAAAGAAAGACTTTTTTATACTTACTATCTGTAGGATTTCTCATTGGATATGACTGTGTATAGTTGTTCACACAGTGTATGAGCTGAGGGCTAATAGATGCACAGTAATTTTCAACTGCTTTAATTTGTGAAGGGCCAGGAGAAGAGTCTGTCCGAAAAATTGCTTGGCAATACTCCCGGCAGTTTGTGTGGTGACCTGCATAACTGCAACAGACTGACCCCACTGGGGAGGCAAACAAACACAGAAAATGTATGGGTTCCTATGCAGAGGAATGAAGAAGAGAGCATGTCTGTACAACACACAAAGACGCTCAAGCTATTACCATGAGGGGAAAAAAAAAAAAGAAATGCTATGCTCTATTAAAATACCTCTGTCTACATAATGACTGGAAATATCTGTAACTAGCCAAATTACATTTCCTTGTTTGGCAGCAGAAAAAAGTCGCTAAAGCTGCCTTGAACTCAAGTTCAAGAGACCAGTAAGCCAGCTGAATCTTATCTTCAGCTACTCTGTTCTTATTTAAGGTAACCAGACTTGTCCTACAATTGAATTATTACAGAGATACTACTAGTAAACAAATAAATATGAAAGAAGTATCATTCAAAAAACCCAGAGAGATGGTATTGTGATTCACCCATTTTTGGTATGTTGTTAAATATACATAACAGTTCTTGAGAACTATTTCTACTAGATTGAATTCTGAGACACTGATTTCATTTTATATAAACAGAATATCGGGCAACAAAACACTTCCATGGTTCTTCACAATTTCAACTCTGCATTTAATTTTGCTACTTAGCACTCATCAAATGAACAAAGCAGAAGGAAAAAAATGTCAGAAAAGACAAATACAAATACACAAATTAAAAACTGATGTAAATGGTATCACGGAATATGCCGAGTTGGAAGGGACCCACAAGGATCACTGAGTCCAACTCCTCCCTTTATCACTTGAGTAAGACAACTTATGCATGTCGTTTGTCCTTCTACAGAACTGAGCCCATGTGTTTGTGTGTATGTACACCCCCACAATTTCTTACATTTTAGAGAAAAAGGGATAGAATGATATAAAAGATAAACAAAACAAACTATTAATTATATACTTACTTTCATTTCTGTTAATACAACTAAAGAGAGCATTCTGAAATCAAAACAAAAACAGTGTTACAAGCCAGAAAACTTTGAATAAATATTTAAGTGTCCAGTCATTTTTTTTTATAAAGAGTAAATAAATCTTTTGTATCATTTGCTCCAATTGGATTGGATTAAAACAAAAACACTATACAAACAGTGAAACCAGGAAATCAAAAGATCAGGGGTCACTCGAGTTCTGTGTGTACTCATAATAAATAAATACTCAAGATAAATACTCAAGCAAGCAAATCAATTGGAAGAATTTCCTGGACTAACTTAGAAACAAAATGCTACGTTAGGGTGTCCCAATATGTTTGGTTGGTTGGTTTGGGGGTTTTTCAAGGACAATAATTTTAAAGATTCTATGTGAAAGAAAAAAAAAAGAACTCTGCACAGATGCATACATGCCAGTAGAAAATCTCAACACACTAACTCCACAACAATATACCTTAAATGCTAAAGCATGCAGTCAGCTCCCTCAAACTATGGCCAAAAGGCACAGCTTAAATGACAGAAGAAGGGAAATGCACACACCCTGCTAGTTTGTTTCACAGATCTCTAGTCCACAGAGCAATCATAGAATGGTTTGGACTGGAAGGGACCTTCAAAGGTCATCTAGTCCAACTCCCTGGCATGGGCAGGGACATTTTCCACTCGACCAGGTTGGTCAAAGACCCATCCAATGGGGTCTTGAACACTTACGGGGATAGGGCACCCACAACCTCTCTGGGAAATCTGTTCCAGTGCCTCATCACCCTCACCATAAAAAAATGTCTTCTTTATACCTAGTCTGAATCTATGCTCTTCTAGTTTATAATCACTAACCCTTGTCACAACAAGCCCTGCCAAGAAGTTTGTCCCCAGCTTTCTTGGAGGCCCCTTTCGGCACTGGAAGCTGTTATAAGGTCTCCCTGAAGCCGTCTCTTCTCCAGGCTGAACAACCCCAGCTCTCCCAGCCTGTCCTCCCAGGAGAGGTGTTCCATCTCTCTTATCATCTTTGTGGCCCTCCTCTAGACTTGTTCCAACAGGTCCACAACCTTCCTGGGCTGAGAACTCCAGGCCTGGATGCAGCACTCCAGGTGGGGTCTCACCAGAGCAGAGCAGAGGGGCAAAATCACCTCCCTCAAGACTACTGAACCCTTGCCCAAAACAACCAGTCTTTGCCTCACTGAAAAGGTACATTTCTTAAAAAAATTAGATACGGCATATAAGCTTTCTGGACTTGAAATTCCAAGATGTAGTTGCCAGTTATCGAAGACTTTAAAATTACATGACTGAAAAACAGAAGATGTATTTGAATTACCTCCACAACTGATCTCTACACTTGCCAGAACACCAGGATTACAAAAAGTGATCAAATACATTAAGGTACATTAAGTGACAAAACGCAATCGCCATCTTCATAAAGTTTCTGATCTCCCTTTCACCCAACCCTATCATTAAACAAAATTGTGTTTTGCACAGAAGAGAGAATCTAGAGAAGAAAACAGAAACACCATCAGATTAATCCACAAGCATAATGTGGGATTAAAGTCTTGCTTCAGTATAGGAAAGTACCAGGTATGCTACTACCTCTGCCTAAGACAAGGAAGAGAGCTCAAAGCACAGAGCTAGTTTAAGCTCTTAGTTCCACTAGATTATGCATCTGTGTTAGTTACTAGGATTTACTGCACTGCAGAGAAGTGGCTATCCCAAACAATCTTTGAAGACCTAAAAGAACTATTTACTGTACCAAAAGATTGAAGACTCACATTTTATATTAGATTTGAAAAACTTCAAGCCGTGACGTTTCGGTTTGTATCATGCCATTAATAATTTTATTTGACACTGTAATTTAAACACCAAGTTCCAACTTTCCAATTGCTTTTTATGCCATAAATCATATTGCTGCCGTCCTGTTTTCTATAGTCTCTATTACATCACCTTTTGGATAATATCTTTTTGGATAGTGAAGTAACAGTTAAACTGAAGATTTTGAAGAGGACAGTCCCAATACTGTAATGAGCAGCAAGAAGTTTCTTCTATTAACAGTCAGACATTAATTTAAACCTTGGATAAGCAATGGCAGATGTGAAATAATGAATCTAAGAGAACAAACATAAATCTAACTTGAAAATTTAAGCTATTTTTCCATGAACAGCAACTACTTATAATTTTAGTGCCTTGAAAAAAGCAACAGGTCTATTGAGTACACTTCACACAAAAACCGAAAAATCTGCCTTACCTAAAAAAAAAAAAAGCCCCAAACCTCACAAAGTAACAACTCAGACATTTTATTTTCATTCCAAGAATATCCCCTACCCAATTTTAGGTCTTTACTCCCAAAAGCATGGACACTGCATAATTTCTATGAGACTAAGAATGAATTTGCAGCAACATTCCTGATCCCAGCAGCAACTTTCCATCTATTAACTTCATATTTTCCCTCTTTACAACACACAAAGCAAATCCTGTAATTCATCCATCTGTAAAAAACAAAGATGAGGGACGAGAGAATTAAGGGAAAAAGAACATGTAGACAGAGTCACCACCCTACATCTACATGTGTAAAGAATAGATTCATACTGTTGCCTAAAGGCTCATGTAATTTTTACAGCACCCATACATCCTTCTCTATGAATGCCCAGGCATGTTGGGGAAATTAGGGTGTCTACTAATGTCCCTAGTCTTAAGGAAGGTTTTGAGTTGAGACGAAATTATCTTCTCACAGCAATTTTACACACCAATTTCATATAGGCAGGATGCCCTAACTGGATAGTAAATATTCTTTCTGTATTTTAAAACTGTAGTTCCACAGACTGCTGAATTGCTGTAATAATCCTTGTATTTCTGTTAGGAGGAGGTGGTCTTAATTCTCTTTTCTACCTTGTTTACAACTCTTCTGTCCCTGTTCCCAGTTGCACAGTCTTTTGTATGCCTTTACCTCACCTTTACCTCATCTTCCCATGACCTGATCTTTCTCAGCAGCCCTGCTGAAAACTAACTTTCTCATCTCCTAGTGTTTTAATTCGGCAATTTCAACAGGCAACACCAAGTTAGAACAGAATAGGACAATCTTTTTTTAGACACCGTCTTTTAGAAGGACCTGCCAGATGCCAGAGGTAAGAAGTATATTTGCAGGGCTAGCAGTGGGAGGGAACGTGTGTGGAAAAATTGCAGTTGCAGAAAGGCACAGGAAGAACTTCAGCTGCACTGAGCTATTCCAGCAACTCACCATATTTCACAAAACTGAAAGTGCCTGTCACCACCAAAGAATGTACAGATACACATGTGGGGAGTGTAGGTATTGGGACATGAGGGAATATAAAAAAAAAAAAAAAATTAGTGTCTAATAACCTGTTTGTAAATAAAGCTGGTAACAGCATTAGACAGTTGGTCTGATTTGAATTACTAGCCATAATTTAATTTTAGAACACAAGGTTAATGCCTATCTCTAATAAATTAGTTCTCATATTTAAGAAATCACAAGCTTTTTTGCCCACTCAAGCGTCCTTCTGCTGTTGAACTGTCAGAACAGAAAGAGAGAGAAAACAAAGCAAAAGATAAAAGAGAGATATAGGTAAGGAAAACCAAACCAAAATCAACCAACCAAACACAAACACCAAAAGAGGAGAAAAGGATGTTCTTTTTAAAAGAACAACTAAGTCATCAAGATTTGGGAAAATGAGGGTGAAAAGGCAATACTATGCATGTACTCCACTTTCTACTTGTGTTGAATATTAAATTACTAAGTGAACGAAGATGTCAATATTGAAATTTCTAAACCACAACCATAATGATTTGTTTTACTGGTGCATCAGACTTCTCTTTTTTTTTAAAAGACAAATGTTTCTGAAACTGGTGATCAAAGTCAGTGAGACTATAAGCAGAAGGAGTGGAAAGTGGCAGGCAGACATGGGCAACACAACCACTTACACCTCAAAGAAAAAAAGTCTCAAAGATTTCTTTTTGGTGTTATGAAAATTGAAAAAGGCTACGGAGGTTTATCCACCAGAGAACATTGTTCAGTCTTCCTCGCCAGAACCCTCTCGAAGAAAGATTTTAGCCAGTACTGCAGGACCTAACTGGTTTCGCTCTTTTTGGAGCTCATCAGCTGCAGGTAACGGCTCAAAAACCAAAATGCACACCCCCAAACACAAAGAGCACAGAACATTTTGCTGAAGGAAGAAGTCCTCTGCACTGTAAGACATGCTTTCATATTATAAGTACATGTTTTCTAAATGGCTGCCTGTTCTGTCTTGAATGAAAAATGACAGCGAAGCTGCTCTTTCACATCAGAAATTAAGAGTAATCTGCTAAAAACCCAAAAGGGATTATTTTCTTCTCTAAAAAGCATCATGGTATGTGTATGATACTAACTTTGGCAGAAAAATAAGTTTAGTACTGTCAGCTTGGGCAACCCAACCATGGCAAATATTTGAATCTAGATCCTATCCAATTAAGGCCACCTTAATATGTAAGTATTACCTACAGTTAACAAATACACTATCAATTTATTACACTTATTAAAATACACTCTATGCAATGAAGACCATGCTAATCTCTCCTTGTCTTAATTTAATCTTCAAATTTATTGATGGAAGATAACTGATGACAGAAGGTAACATACTAAGGTTTAGTGGGGTCAGCTGAAGTGTCAAATGCTGGCGAACCTTTTAAGAACTTTAAAAGCTTGCAGTAATTAACAAGTAAGGTCAAGATTTTTCAATTATGTAAGCCAGTGAAGAAGTGAGAACACTTGCACAGTAAGGTAGGGCAAAATCACTGCAACTTAAATTTTAGCAAGATCACTGAGTGCTCTATCAACTTTGTTTGAACAGCAGAGAATAGAGGAACCAGCAGATGACAACAACATTACCTACAGTGTGTCAGAGCCCATCCTGAATTCCTTAAATAGCACTTCCAGAGGCCACACACACTCCTAATGCCTTAGTAGTTCATTAAAATTGTTTAGGAACCTTCAGCTAAACAATGTCCCAAACAGTTCCTTATTATCTATTGTCTCTGAGCAATCTGCACAATTAGATACAGGCTAAAAACTGCTGACTGCATTTTTCAGCAGCAGTAATTAGTAGTCAGCATTCACTAAAACCTCAGAATAAAGCAGGATCATGGGACTCTAGACGATAAACAAGTCAATACCGTAGCACAGTAAATACTTCTCTGAATTACAGCACTTGAAGCTGTAGGCATTGCATTTGAAGTTTCTGTGTTTAAAAAAAAAAAACGAAGTCAGATTAGGCTAAAGAGTGCTCAAATCTGTGAGAGCAAAAATACCCTTAAACAGTCCAGAGACATGAAAAGCATTCACTACTCTGCATCAAAACTAGTTTTAAGAGAAGAAGCCAAATAACTGGTGACATTTTGTATTTTGGCTGCTTGGCAGATGTTAATAGTGCTCAACTGCAGTAAAGCTCTCACAGCGCCAAATGAACCAGAGAAGTTTGAATGTCTTATTTTGGAACACATGAATTAAAATCTGGAGTTCTTAATGTACAGAGAGGTAAACTCACAGTATGCAGTGCACAGACTCAAGAGCTGCAATCTAATGCAAATTTCAGTGCTACCCGTGTTTCATACAGTTTTTTCAAAAAATGGACCCTCCTCTTCACACGAAACTTTTAAAATATGAAAATCAGAAAATCCTACATACAATCCATACTGTCTCCACTTCTTTTTTTCTTCTTTCTTTGACTATTACCTACCTTCTTTATAGAGGAAGATGAGCAGGATAGCAGAAAGCTGGAAGAAGCAGTGAAAGATAAGAGAGCTGAGATGCACAGAACTAGAGGAAAATTGAAGATGACAAAATGAGTATCGGAGAGGCAGATGATGGGAAAAAGGACTATTAGAATAAATTCTTCAAAAGAAGGCAAATAAAGCATCTTTTGGTAACACTCTAAAATAGTCAGCAAGTTGTGTTAAATTTATTCATTTGTGTATGCTACGCTACTTGAAAATAAAAGCTGTTTGACAGGACACGCAGTCTTCAATGCACTGATCAAAAATGAATAGCTTATTCCAACACGATTCTTTTCTAAAAAGTGTGTAAAATCTCCAAATTAAAAGCAACATACATATTTACAGTAAAAGTAACCCAGTACCAGATGATTAGCAGAAAAAGCATCTTCAGTTAATCTTGTGAAAAGCTGGCACACCAATGCCAAGGTGATTCAGTACAACCTGAGACTCCGTTTAGCAGCTTCAAACCGGGTGACACCTCCTGCTTGGAGTTTCTTTTCCTTCACTGCTCTGAACCCCATGCTCTACCCTTGAAGACTTACCTCATTCTTCACACTCACTAACTTAGTGGAAGATGAAGGGTAACCCACAAAGTGGCTTCCCTAATCCCAAAAGATTTACAGAAGAGTACTATGCAGAGTTCAGTTCTAGGCAGCTTGTGAAAATTCTCTGGGAAACCATTAGGTGAGTATATAAGAGAGCTAAGAAAGCTGGTAAAAAGGGAATTATACTTTTACACCCTTAATTAATCTGGTTTTTACTTTCATATTAAATACCTCAGCAACAGACTTGAGAGCTGATGAACAAGCACTATGATCTGTTACTGTGAACTAATTCTCAGGTTGGATCCTCATTTTTAGCAAAGTATGAATTCTTAAACGCCAAGGCAAACGCAGTATACATGACATTGTATTTATGTGATTCACAGGCTGTTTCTGATCTCATGTCACCCTTTTCAGTTTGAAATAGCTGCTCCTTCCCCAGTTCAGTGTCTTCCCCAGCCAACCCCACTGAGTGCAAAGTACAGTACTGGTCACAGACTACAAGAGGGAGCAGGACACATACACCAAAGCACCAGGAACTTTTGTTTGTTTGTTTGTTTGTTTTTAAAGAAAGGAGAAAGAACGTCTAGGGTGTGGGAAAACTGCAGGTTCCCTCCAGAAGTATTTTTCTGGAATCTCCTATCTTAGGCAAAACTTCCTTGAACTTTATACAACCAAGGAGTCTCTTGAGAGCATTGCAAGTACAACTTTTCATGAGTACCTGTAAGCCTGGGTGCACAGAAAAAACCCATCGTCATACAAAACTCTGTAATAACTGATGATCTACCACATCAGATACTTAATTTCTGTCCCTGACACACTATGTGTATCTACTACACCTAGTCCTCATTAAAAAAGTTCTTTCCTCCTCCACCAGCCTGAAGACCGATTCCTTCTACTATAATTTTTTCCCCTCTCCTTCTCTTTTAGTGTTGCAGAGATAGAAAGCATTATGGTTTTCTGTATAAAAACAGCAAGATCACTCTTGTGTAATTGCAAGGAACTCACTTTTCAAACTTCCAGACAAAAACTGGTAAAGCAAATGACTATCACCATTTTGAAGTCATTCTTTTTTCTCTTACCTTTCCTCTCACGTTCTCCTTCAACCCATATTGGCCAACCTCCTACAGCAATGCAGAAAACCAGAAAAAAAGAAGGAAACAGAACAGCATAACAGAGGAGAAGCTTGCAGATGTTGAGAATATAGCATATCATAGCATGAGAGGAGACAGAACTACCTCAAATGAAAATTCATTTTTAAGAGAACAACCTACGCTAAGTTCAACAGTGAAGAGTCTAGGAAAACACTCTGTAGATTGTTTAGATAAAAAGACCAAAGGAAAAATAAAATAAAATGAAATGAAATAAAATAAAATGAAATAAAATAAAATAAAACAAAACAAAATAAAACAAAATAAAATAAAACAAAACAAAAAAACAAAACAAAACAAAACAAAACAAAACAAAATAAAATAAAATAAGATAAAATAAAATAAAATAAAATAAAATAAAATAAAATAAAATAAAATAAAATAGCAATTTACTGCTTCCTGGAAAAAACAGGAAAGCTGCTCCAATTCTGCTCAAATCAAGAAAATAGAAAATTGTCTGATATCCTGAACTGTTGATTATGAACAGAACTGATGCAGGACTATCTAAGTCAGGGCAGAAGGAAACGGGGCAGGAGGAATCTCTTAATTAAGAAACAGGTCAAAAGAAAAGCAGTCCTAGCAGAACAGCAATTCTACACACTGTGTTAAAAAGAACACAGGTAAAGGCAGATTTTTGAAGAAACCACGATAATTAATTCTATAAGCAGATAGTAAAAATAAATGCAAGCATTAACAGTTTCACTGGTGTTACAAAAGAATTATATATTTGAAATGTTTTACATTAAGATAGGGTGCTTCAAAGGCTATTCTTTCCTGAGTTTATTTCTTTAGGTCACTTTTAAGCTGACTCTCTCACCGTTGAAGCTGAAAAGTTTCTGACAGAATGATTACAATGAATGCTGACTTTGATCAAAACTCCTATGAAATAAACTTTCTTGGAACCCATGTCTCCAGTTTGAAAGTAGCAACTTTTTCATTGAAATTAAGATATAAAAACCAAGACCTTTTTACAGAGGACAATTACACTTCTACAAAAAAATGTAGGGAGAGGTGATTTACATTTGGATGAAATCATATGAGCATATCCAGAAATATGATTATAACAAGACAGGAATTTCCCTCTTCTACAGTATACTATTTACAGAATTTATAAAGGCATTGATTTTTAGGCAGATACATTCAGACAAAATCACATACCTCATATTCCTTCCTGCAGACCTTTAAAACATCATTTTTTGCAGAAGCCTGAAAGACAGATAAATTTCTCCATTTGTAGCAGAAAATAATAAAATCACGTTGCAAAATAAAGACAATTCTGCCTTTAACTGTGACAACCATGGGTTCATGATCAATTTAAATGTTCCTTTAAGAACCTAAAGAACGCATTTAAAGCTTTTGTAAAAAAAAAAAGAGCAGAAACCACAACTGTCAATACAACATTTAATAAAACCCAAAACTTCCTATTTCTGCACCAAGTTAGTTGACAGAAGGCAACTTTGTTTTTGTGAAAGGTTTATCAGATAGAGCAGAACACAGGAAGCATTTAGGAAATGGAAGAACTTGGGCATAAAGATCTTTTGCATGCTAATGTCCCTTTCTCTTCTCCTCTCTCTTGTATGTGCAACACTATGGTTCCTACTGTCAAACTGAACTGCAGAAATTCTCCCTTCAGACTGCAGATCAGTTTGTTCTGTAGAGTATTTCGTGCTCCTTTTTTCATATGGCAGATAGTCAAAACTGTTATTACTACTAACATGTTACTCCGATAATTTAAAACACCTAGGCAAAGTCCAACCTTGGACTTATATCACCTCCTTCAAAATGCCTCCAAAACCCCTTCAAATTTCAGGAATCAAAATTAAAATCCAAATGTTTCCCATTCTCCCTAATATTTGGGAAGTATCGGTATATTAGCATAAATGAGAATAAAACAAAATGTTTTAACTAGAGTCTGCTAAAGTAAAAAATACAGCCAAGACTCTGAGACAGCAGAGTCTGCAATCAAATGACACAGCACCTGATTCGGAGAATAATAAGAAATGATGTAACAATCATAAGATCAAAGTAATAGAATTTCATAGGACACTGCAATAAACAGAAGTGTTTTAATCAGGTCTGGAAAACACTTAAACATTAAGACAAATTTGAAAACTTTGATAAAAAAATGAATTTGAGAACAAATACATGTAACTTATTTTCCAGAGGATCAAAAATACACAGTTTGTTTACTCACTCACCTCTTTTCCACACTACTCTGGGTACTCACTGCTCATGTCTTGTCATATGGTTTAAATGCTATGCTTTTAGGTGAAAATAGCATTGACTTTTTTTTTGTGACAACAATTTGCAGTAGGCTGCTGGGTCAAGATTAAGACACAGCTGTGAATTTTAAGTACATATAGTGCTCCACAACTGAGTTACAAGGATGATGATAAACAAAAAAACTCAAGGGACTAAGTGTAACATAACCAAAGAGAGCCTCAGAACCTTCATGGATTCTGTCAGTAAGTTAGGAAGCCTTACCTGTTTACATGCTTGCCGACATTCCACAGCAATAGCGAGCTCACAGCAACCTAAACCAACCCACCCGTCAGATTTCTTCAAAACTCCTTGGAAAATAAGATGACAGGCACATTAGAGTAGAAAGAGAAACTATGCCCCTGTTTTCCCTCGCCTCCATGTGTTCCAGTTCCTTTTCAGATTTGACAATCCTATTCTCACTCGAGAAACCTATTTACAGATTTGATTTTTATTGGAATTCCAAACCAACTTGAAGCAAGAAGAGAACAAGTCTGTGCTTTCATAAGTGCTGAACCCGGCAATTAATGAAGTACCTTCCCTACACCGAGTTTAAAGATGCTTTATGTACGAACTATTTTAGATGTTCAATGGAAGTACTGGATTTGGATAACTTATCTAATCTGAAATAGAAGAAAACAAAAAACCCCCAGGGAAAAAATAAAAATTAACAACATTATCTCTCTTACAGATGCATCCCATTGTTGGTTTCAATATCACATTTTTCTACCAACTTTGTCAATGCAGAATACGATCCTTAACTTTTCTTCAAGCTTTCTGTAGTGGTTTTGGTTTGGATGGAGTTAAATTTCTGCAGTTGGGGCTATGTTTTGGATTTCTGATTAAAACAGTGTCGATAACACAAGGATGTTGTAGTTACTGCTGACACAAACAGCATCAGTGCCTTTTCTGTTTTTCATATGGACCCACAAGTAGTCTGGTGGTACACAGGAGGTTCAGAGGGGACACAGCCGAGACAGCTGACCCCAACTGGCCAAAGTTGATTCCATACCACATGGCATCACGCTCAGCCACAAAAGCTGGGGGGATAGAGGTCGGTGGGGGCTGCCACTCCTTGGGAACTGTCTGGGCATCAGTCAGTTGGTGGTGAGCAATTGTTTTCTTTTGCATCACTTGTTTTTCTTGGGTTTGTTTTTTTTTCCCCCCTGTCTTTTTTGTTGCTTTTTTTTTTCCTGTTCCATTTTAAAATTATAAACTGTCTTTACCTCGACCCATGGGTTTTCTCACTTTTGCCCTTCTGACTCTCCCTCCTGTCCACTGGCGAGGGAATGAGCAAACAGCTGTGTGGTATTTAGCTGCCTACTGGAGTTAACCCACAGTGCTGCTTCTGTACTTTATCTCCCCAAGAACGTGCTTTCAGATCCAGAAATTTCTCCAGTAAAAGTTTCACATCTTCCTGTCTCTCTTAATCCATTTATTTCACTATTCCCATTATCCTCATTTCTTACCATAAGGTTACACAGAAAAGCAAATTGCTGCCCTAAGTTGTTTCATCCTCGTAATATATTCCTAGACACAGATTTTCTAAGACTTTCAAGACGTCAGAAATAAAATAAAAATGCATTCCTGTATCTATTTCTCATGTAACTTTAAAGACAGAAATAATTAAAGGGAAGGTTTGACCTATCCAGCTGCCCAGCAGTTGTGACAAACTTGTTACACTCTTTTTCTTAGGGCAGGAGGTGGAATTATTTAACTCAAATGAACCACTCACTTTTGTTATGAATATTTTAGAAACTAAGCAGCACTTTATTACATGCACAAATTTTATTCTTTATGTAGAAATACAAAGTAGAAAGTAAAAGAATGAACAACTTAATTTTAAAAAATGCTCTTAAAGCCTAGCAGAAATGCCTATTTAGAAGAGTCACAAGGGATGTTTAGCTTTGAAGAAGGGAAGTGAAAGAGCTAGGAGCAAGACCAGTGATCTTAAATTCAAATGATAAGAAAATATTGGGAGAAAAAAGCAATTAAAAATAATTGCAATCAATGGAAAACAATGACAAGTTGGTATTTATCATGAAGAAAATTGCCCTTAAAATACATTAGTCATCTTTACAAATACAGGTGACATAGAAAGTCTTAACAGTATCGCCAAATCAACTACACATTATGTTCTGGTTTAGGCATTAAAGAACGTATTGGTTGTTTCTGCATCAATTTCCATGTGGAGACTCCTTTCAATCAGAACAACAATGTTTGGTAGAATATTAATTACTAGGATTGATATTGTGAGGCATAACCAATCTAAAAAACATTAAGCAAATATCACGTGCAGTATGAAGACAAGATTTCCAGAAATCTCTGCTGCAATACCAGCTGTATCCAGAAAAAAAACACATGATTAACACAGCTGTACTGCTTTAGGGGCAATGTCACCACCGAACAGTCACCAGTGAATCACCACTAAGTAATCAGGCATCCACATTTTGTGTGATACAGAGCCTGTGTTTTTCAGACATACTGGAACTAAACTAAACTGTGATAAAAGAATGAAGCAAACTACAAATACATGCCAAATTAGGAAGGCTGATAAGTTTCAGCTGTAGTTAGTGTTTTCTTGGCAAGTGGCTCTGTCTTCAGGTTATATCCAAGTATCAGAGAAGCTTCTAAAGAAAAAATTGTGATCACATTTTTGAGGAACACTGAGCTCTGATCTTAATACAGCAACTTAAAAATATATTTTGTCATTAAGGTAATTAGGATATGTGCATTTCTAGATGAAAATATACCTCCAGTGCAGAATTGATTGACTGGAGTCCATAGTTCTGATAAGTCACCGAATTCATCTGTACAGCAGATTCCTGAACTATAAAAGATCATCTAATTGCACAGCACAGACTCTCAGCTCTCTCAGCCTGCCCTCATACATGGTCCAGCACCTTAATCACCTTAAAATGTCTCCTTTCTTGTACCAAGAAGCTCAGAACTGGACACAGAATCCCTGAAGTGGTCTGACTCATGCTGACTAGAGGGGAAGGATGAGCTCCCTTGCTCTGCTGGCAGCATTTTCCTAGTGCAGCCTGGGTGCTGTTGGTCCATGTGCTACAGGGGCACATTGCTGGATCACGTTCCACTTGTGATCCGCCAGGACCCCCAGGTATGTTCATACAAACCTTTGAGCCCAGCAGTTTGACCAAAATATTAAATATTTTCTAACTAGGAAAAGAAAAGAAGTGTTAATAAAATGCACAGGAAACTCAGAATATACTAAAGGAAACTAGACACCAAATATAGTTTATAATAGAAACATAACAGAGGTTAAATTATCATGAAACCTACAGGTGCAGTTGGAGGACACAAAATCAAACCATGTATATGGTGATAAAGCAACATGATTCAATAGTAAACTGGTATGTCTTACCTGGCAAAGAAGAATTTATACAAGCCCACACTTCCCTCTGAAAAGTAAAAATGCAATTATACAAATGTAAATCAATAGAATAGGAGGGTTTCTAGCAGCGTCAAACTGCCATTTTCAGCATTTTTTCATTGGGCTTAAAATAATCAACTGGAAGAATTCTTACATTTAAACATCTTTTGAAGAAGTGCTATAAGACAGAAGTGGAGTACCACTCCTTTGATGAGGAGACTGCTATCCCCAGACTGTGGAATCAACAGCAACATTTTTGCAGGTGCAGAACATACTGTGATTACCTGCAATACACTACCTAGTCAACTTTCTCCACCAGTGTTCAGAGAACTAAATAGCAACTTAGACAATGAATAAGATTTATCCAGGAGCAAGTTTGTGAAGGAACTTATTGCCCTAGTATTCCTTTCCATCAGCTTAAAAATACCCCAAACAACACAAATAATCATACAGGAAACAACCAAAAAAAGGTTTTAAGGTATCCCAGAGACCAGACAAATTAGTTTCAGGGAAAGATAGATGCATGGAAGAAAGAGTTGCATACGTGAAGTTTACTAACATGAGCAGTTACAACAGGGAGCTGTTGGGTTCACCCCAGCTGCAAAGCACTTCTGGTCCTAAGCACAGGTCATGCTAAAAGGCTGATGATACTAGGCAGAAGAATTCTGTAAATTAGCCCACA
>NW_020955383.1:0-170553 GCF_003031625.1 Empidonax traillii
ATTACAGCCCTACAACCTCTGAATGCATCCAGGAGCTGACCCAAGATTCCCTCTCATTCTTGGCTTGTTGAGAGGGAACAAGATCTGCTCATCTCATCAACCACGTTGACAGTAAGTAATGTTAACAAATTAAATTGTTCAGTTAGCTGCACTGTTTTGGGAAGTTCATAAGATTGGAGGACATAAAAAAACCCCAGCCCAAACCAGAGGATTTTATTATAACTTGTGGTTGCAGAAAAAGTTAAACTTTGGTTAATAATTGACCAAACCACTTCTAGTGAGGGTCAGGGGAGGAAGACTCACCTTTCTGCAACTGTTTATTTGAGCTCTTTACTTCTTTATAATAAAGTTAAATACACTCTCTGCTTTCAGAAGCCATTGCCATGTTCTTAACTACATCTCTTAGCAAACTTCTGCTAAAGACATTTTTCTGCTTTGGGCTAGAAATTCTATCCTATGCTTTACATGATATTAATCTGTCATTTGTGAGAGGTAAAATTATGTAAAGACAATTCATTGTAAATGAGTATTGACTATCATTAACAAACCAAACATTCACTGTCATTTTTAAAAGCATTGATCAATTCTGACATTAGGAAAATTATTACTTCACGTACTCATTTACTTTTTTTTTGGTTGTCCCTCGCTTCTGAGGTCAAGGGCCACTATTTCCTTGATATTTATGGTCTTCATACACTTCTGTATCATTTTTATGTAGATGAATTTCCTCCAAATTCAGAATAATTTTCTTTTCCTAAAATCTCTTAAAATTTGACTATTTCTTCTTGATTTTTAAAAGCTCAGATCTAGTTTGGTGGGTTTGTTCTTTTTGTTTTGTCTTTCCTATAATGATTTCTTTGACATTTATTGCTTCCTAAATGTAGATATTCTGAGGTAAGCAGGATTTATGCCACTTAGAGGAGCAGATGAGAAGAAAATAACCCCAATTTATGACATTGGAGATGGACTGCTTTCACATTTTCATCAGCTGAGAAAATGAAATAAAGAATTCGTTTGGCTGAACAATGGATTTGCAATTTGCATTGAAAAAATGATGGCAAAACCTCAGGACCCATCAGTGTTTTACCACAAGCTCGGTTCTATTACATTTCAGTGGAGGTTCAAAGTTGTCTAAAGAAACCATTCTCTTCTTTCTCCAACTGTAAATGTGACACTTGAGAGTTCAGCTTCCAATAGGAGCAGTATCTGACACACAACTAATTTTAGAATATAAAGTGCTCTTCACCATACTGCAATACATATAATTTAAAATAACTGTAAACCTAAACTTTGGAAAAACAGAAGATTCAAGCACTAACAAAAAAGCATAATTTGTAATTGAAAGAAAATAATATTTAAAAGGAAAAAAAGAAACTTTTTTGTCCTTCCAAAAAGAGACAGAAATTACTAAGTTTTATTTCCCGGGAGAATTATGCCACTTTTATAAAGAAAATTACAGTCACCACAAATTGCTCTCAACAATTCCAAAGCTTCTTCATTCGACCACTTGAAAATCAAAGTTCTTTAAGATTATAAATATAACTTTTTATAACTCTGTTATTACGTACTGTGAATGGGGAAAGGGGGCCAATCTTGTGGCCGTAGCGTCGAATGGCCTCTCTGATGTGGCTGGGCTGGATGGCATCACTTTGAGCCTCTATACCACAGGCTGCAGTGCTCTGCAACAGAAAAACACATAAATTGTTACTAAATCAAAAACACACAACAGACCTACAGTGCATAAGGCATGAAAATAAACCTTTATAAAATGGAGCAATTTTTTTTTTTTTTTCCTGAGGATACACATCATTGCTGCCACACACTACATTAGAGAGAAAAAGCTATTAACAAATTAAAGGGGACTTTTACATGAACTTTGCTTAAGAGACCCAAAGAACACCATGTCTGTCCTCTTAAATCTTTCACCTAGTGCTGCTGTGTGTTGCAATTGAAAAGAGCAGAAAATGTTCAAACTAAAATGAGAGGGTCATATAAGTCACAGCGCAATAACCACAGAAACTATTTTTAAAACATTTCAGGCTCTTATTATGATGTCAAGGGGTGGGGAAAATATTGAACAAGCACCCTAAATGGAAAGTAATTTGACACCAAAATCACCATTGAGTAACATCAAACTGAAATTTGAAGCTGAAATGTGACATAATGGTGTTAGAAAGATGCAAAAAAAAAAATTAATTACCTCAAATTGGAATGTTTTCAAATTTGAAATTATTTTTTGCATTATGGACTCTAAATAGATAAAAAGAAGAATTCACTGGTAGTGGGGCAGCAATTGTACAAAAATTTTGTCAGGATTTCAGAAGAAAAAGTTACTCTTTTCTCCTTGTAAGTCAATCTGAAATGCTGTTTTAGGCTCCACCTAAATTGCCAGAATTCAGATGACTTATCAAATGATGGCTTCTTGGCAATAAATTCTTGAAAATTATACTAGTGAATGTACTGAGAATGACAAAAACTTAAGTTATACACTGAAGTTTAATGAACACACATAGGCAGCCCCCTCATACATTCACATGATCCACTAATGGTCTCAGATTTGGGATATTTTCTGCGAAATGTTTTATTTTCCAGAGTGCTGAGTCCACTGGAGCCCGTGTGTACACATGGAATTATTCATAATACGATGGCAGATTCTTCCCTTGCTGATTGACATTCATAAAGGGAATATGAAACTCAAATATGTTTTGCTGGACTGGGCCTTCACAGCCTAAAAATAACATTCTTCACCAAGTTAACTTGTTTGTCTCAATGCCTCAGTTATATTCAGTAGATACCTAACCAAATTGGATAAGTCAGGAGAACTTTTCATTAAAATTGTGCACTTTTTGGAATACAATTGTTTTAAAACGCATTAAGCAAAACACTAAGAATTTAAAAATAAACTCATACCACCAGCAAAATATATCAAAAACTACATTGCCAGCTAAATTCCTGTTCCTAGGAATTATAATGGAAATCAGCCACAGAAACAAAACATAATCAAATGTAATATAAAAATGGAAGAGGAAATGCAAAAGTTTTCTGAAAGGCTTTTAGGATTCACTAATAGTTTTCTAACTGGAGTATAAGGACAGACAAAAAGTTGAACATATTAGGAGAAAGAAGGAGAAAATACATCTTTTTCTATCTATCACTGTAAAAATCACTGAGTTTACTCTGGAAAATTTGATTTTAATCTGGAAAAAATACTCTGGTATTTTTTAATAATGAAACACATGATAGAATCCCAAGTCACTCCACTGCTCTGAAGCAAAATGAGCACTGACGTCACATTTTTTTTCAAAACAGCCCCAAGTGACTAAGGCAGGGCTTCCTATCCATTTTATTTAATCAAACCTATTTCCCTTGTGGTTTTAAGGTACATATATCCCTCTCAGACAAAACACTAAGACTCCACAACAGCAGACAAGAATTGCAACATTTACATTTCACACTCTGCATATGAGACATCTGTATTTTATGCAAAGTAAACAAATATTTAGCTTGAATGCAACAAACTGGCATAAAAATAAAGCAAGTCAGGCAGAGCTGTTACAGGCTGTTGGGAGCAGGAAAATCACAAGCACCTCTTCTTCTGCTTTGCCTATGTTTTGACCCTTAAAACCCGTGCTCGCTGCCACTGCCAGAGAAGGGAATGGTGATTTGGGGTGGTGACTCCTGCTGTGGATGTAGAAGAGCAGGTTATGTGAGCAGCAGCAATTGTTACCTTAACAAAACTCAGTTTGCAGGCATTACTGGGTAGCTCGAGCCTAGTTCTGATGTAAAAAACCCCAAACTACACATTTGGCTCTACAATAACAAGGGTCATTAATATGTGATACAGGTTAAAATTAATCTTTAAAATGAGACCCATTATTTACTGTGAGGGTGGTGAGGTCCTAGCACAGGTTGTCAAGACAAGGTTTTGGATGATCCATCCCTAGAAGTGTTCAAGGCCAGATTGGATGGGGCTCTGAACAACCTGGTCTAGTGGAAGGTGTCCCTTCCCACGGCAGGGGAGTTGGGACGAGATGGTCTTTAAGGTGCCTTCCAATCCAAACCATTATTTGATTATGTACTGATTTCCTGAAGATCTTTTGGTTTATTTTTCTTTTAATCCCAGGCTTGTGCACCAAATACCTTTTTTCTTTTCCTTTGTTTGGATTTGGTCGAGTCCTGTCCGATTCCACCATTCCCCAAGGCTCCTGATGGGGTTTTCCCAAGGTGCTGCTGTCCTGCTGATGCTGGGGGGGTGGGTGTAGGAGGTGGTGTGTTTTCAGGAGAGTCAAGGCTTGTCTTCGCACTTGAAGATTGCCCTGAGAGATGTGGCTATAAAAGCAAGATGACAAACAGCCATTATATAATCAAATCACAAAAAAACCCCTCAACTATTGCCGTCTTAGATTTCCTCTTAGAAGAGATGTAATACCAAATTTGGGTTCCTCATTCCAGAAGTTTCTAGAATATCTATTATAGCAATGCAATACAGCACTTGGTGCACTTGCCAATTTTGAAAACTTCAGTCTCCAAATCTGCAATAGAGAGAGCCTTGAATGGTGAGAGAAGGAATTTCCACTGAAGAAAAGAGGATTTGCATTTATTTATAAAGATGCTGCTAAGAATTTAACATTCAGAACTACAACTTAATGCCTTTCTATCTAAATCTATCACTTCGGAGTTCATAAACTCCACAACAGAAAGTTTGTATCAATACCAGAATCAAAAACATCTACTCTGGAAGAAAATACATGTGAAAGTAAAACATAAAAAGCATTAATATGTGAAAAAGCAAGTTTTACCTCAGTAGAGTTGTGGTATTGTATGAAGGTGGCCGATATGGCATGACTGAACGGGTCACCAGCTTTGGGAGCCATGTCCTGTTTAACCAAAAGGGCCAAGTCCACCAGCTGGAGAGGCAAAACAAGGGGGAGGGTTACAAATGCCGTTGTAACAATGGGATAGTGAGGGGTTGTGGGTTGAGGCCGAATATTCTTAGTGTTTCTCAGCTGAAAACAAAATTATTCAGAGATATTTCAGCCTAAGGAACCTTTCTTTTCCACTTCTGTAAATATATGGAGCAATCTGCCTACCCAAGAGGGCTCGGTTTGGCACTAAGGTAACATTTTGTTTTCCAGGAAATCCTTCTTTATAATCCAATTGTGCAATGGGGTTGAATGAGCCTCAGCACACTGCCAAAGGTCACATAGCAAAAAGTATGTGGTTTCAGTTTGGACTTGAATAAAGTTCGTGCTGGACTCCACTCTCCCCTGTAGCCATTATGAAACATTTCTGTTTGTGCATCAGAGGGATGATACAGTGTAGTTCACATCTGTCATCTGTCATGCAGGACAGACAGGATTTCTGAGCTGGTCTAATGGAAGGTGTCCCTGCCCATGGCAGGGGGTTGGAACTAGATGTGCTTTAAGGTTCCTTCCAACCCAAACCATTCTGTGATTCCATGAATCCATTTAGCTTGGTTAGCTGGAGTAGTGACTGCACTTCTGAAGGGGCTCACAACCCCGTCGCTGAGGCTGAAGTACATCCAAGAGTAATTACTTCATTTTAATTAGAGTTCAGGCAGCAGAGTCCCTTACCTGGGCCACAGTCTCGTATGCTAAATATGCCAAAATCTCCATTGCAACCGCATTTGGCTTTATTTCCATACTGCTACAGTCCAACCAGTCACGAAATTTGGATGCTTTCTTTGCTGTCATTTAAAACCATATGCAGAAAAGGAAAAGTTAACAACAGGTAGGCCAAAATAATCAATATTTTGGGTAGCAGAAATACTGAAAATGTGGAACAAGTAGCGTGAGTGTGATTTGACTGATCAAGGAAGGAATTACCAAAGTGGAACCCGTGGCAAAGACTGTTATTTCATACACAACATTCTGGAGACCCATAAGCACATGGAGTAAAGAGAAAAAAAACACAGGATAATCAATCATACAGAAGATTTAAAAGAATGAAGGGTCAACCTCAGAGGAGTGTTGGAATGTATTGTAAAAGAATTCCTGATTTGGAATGTATTGTAAAAGAAATAATGATGAATTAGAGAAAGGGCTGAAAGAAATCAATACAAATATGAACCCAGATAAAATTGATATTATTTTATTAACAACAACAAAGACAAATGAGAAAGGACAGAAGAATTCAGCAGTCCTGGCGTTAACCATACAGGGGTTAGGTGCTGACAAGGGAGCAAAAACGATTTGTAAATGAGTGTTTTTTAAAGAGTGCTGTTGATAAAAAGAAATAAGGATAGATATAGATCTGCAAATGACCAACATCCATACAAGAACTTCAGACTGGTAATGGATGAGACCACTTTGGAGAAAGGGCAGAGAAAAATATGGAACAGAGAAACACTGGTTTTGCTTAGAGAGTAAAAGGAAAAAAAAAAAAAAGGGTGATCTTACTTAGGTCAGTGGTGGACAAAATAATCACAGAAATCTGGGGACAGAAAGAGCTGTAAAGACAGAAATCTTAATGAGGGCTGTTTGTGAGACAGGAACACAAAAATGAAGTGCTTACAAGGTGAAGAATCATCTGAAACAGCTCTTTTTTTAAAGAGTGCTTCCAACAAGGACTAAAAAGCAACAGACAGGTCAGGTGTTTAACAGGAAACAGGTGTAAATAATGGTTATTTTTATTTAGGAGGGAATGAGAAGGCTACATGGGGTCACTAAGGAAAAGAAAACAAATAAAAAGAAAGGAAGAAATATGAGAAGTGTGAAGGTGACAGAAGAACCATAAAATTGCTCCCTACAATTAAAATTTGTAATACTGTAGTACTTGATCCTTTGACGGACGTTTTCTTTTGCCTGTCTTTAAAAGTGCACAGAAATATCTGGAGCTGTGTTTATTAAGACATATTTTTAGAACTGGTTTCTTGAAGTCCCTTCCAGGTTTATTCTCTTATGACACAGTTTTTATGGGTTTATATTACAGTAAAAAATATTTTCTTCTTTAAACATAGTAACAGATTCAATTTTTACTAAAATATAAGAAGTTAAAAATTAGCCTTTATGTTAGTTTTGAACAAATGTTCTGCATGGCACTTGCTATGTTCTATCTAATTGAGCTCGTGATATGTAATTGAATCTGTGCCCAAGTCTCTCTTGCTTTTATTTTCTAACCACTGTAATTCTCATATTCTTTAATGACATTAAATGCTTAGTGAAAAAGAACCTTAGAGATATGGTCATTTAAAAACACTGTGAAAATAGCACTGAGATATTTTTATAGATCACAATCCCCTGGTCACCAACATTCAATTTTATTTTCAAATTTGAAATTTCTATTTGTTCCGTGTCCAGATGGCAATTTTTGGGTATTCAAAATGACTTTATCACAAACCTCTCATTTCCTGAAGTGACCCTAATCTGAAGTATCATTTATCTAATGGCTCACAGATGTGTGATGCCAAATTATAACTAAACATAAAAAACATATTGAATTAAGAAAAGAAATGCTTGCAAAACATGTTTTTCTACATTTGCTGACATTTGCTGATGCAGAACAGTATCTCAAATGTGTCATTTTTTTTGCCATAAATGAGTCACTCTTTCTTTGAATTTAGAAGGAAGAAGAAGATAAGGTCTCTCCTTTAAAGACACCATTGTGTTCAAGTCTGTGTTGTAGGATCATGTGCTGTTTTGTCATGGTTTTTACTGGCTCCTTCGCCTCCCTTTCTCTGACATTTGACCTAAAACCTTAGTCATCACTTAACCGCTTCTGTAATGATGTTTTGCTACATGATCAAGCCCATTAATTTACAGCTCATTATAGTTGTGGCCCACAAGTACTTCTAGTAAGTTGGTTTTCAGTGCTAGAAAAGCCCTAATTCTGTCATCATGTTATTAGTGTTGGAATGGCATATACTGATGAACTTGGCTAATGTTGAACAAATTCCACAGCAGGAGCTTACAGCTTAAAATAGAAAAGTCTCTTTAGTAAGTTCTTTGTGTC
Source organism: Empidonax traillii (assembly GCF_003031625.1). NCBI lineage: Eukaryota > Metazoa > Chordata > Aves > Passeriformes > Tyrannidae > Empidonax > Empidonax traillii. Next base: position 7,972 of record NW_020955383.1, read on the forward strand.
TCTGCGGATCGGGAAATAAAAGCAAAACTTGCTGCTCTTCTCTAATTTTAGATGCATTCCGAAAAACCTGCAACCATGAAACTTCCTAATATGCCAACTTTGACACCACCACGACAACTCGAGGCAAGTGGTGGTTCTAATCCATTAACTCCTTACCAGTTCTATGGTCCCCACCAGCACAGTGCTGAAGCACATGGAAAGCTTGGTAAATATTCAAATAAAACACTCTGCCCGACACAGCCCGAAACTGCTAAATTAACTGTTCCCAGGAGTCATGCAGAGAAAGAATTTAAAGTTTTATTACTGAGGATGAAACAAAAGTGCTTTCAAAAAACACGAGGTTCTGGTGTGCTCTCTATTACATGAAATAATAATCAAACATCTCCATACAGTGCAGCCATTCTAATACTTACAAAAACTCAATTGCCGACTTTCACAGAATTCTGCGTACTGGACTGAGTCCATGGCTCGTGTTTGTCTTTCTGCTCTCTGACAAAAGAGTAAAAGTACATCATGTACCTTATTCCAACAAGAACTGCATTCCACAACAGAAATTATAGCGCCAAAGCGCCCCCGCCACAACCTTGAAGCAACCCTCCCAAATTAAACATGCATTGAACAAGTCAAGATGAAGAAATATAAACCACACGTGGGTTATTAGTCTTGTGAGTTAAATTTCCCAGAGGAGGGTGTCAATTCCTATTTTACAAAACTGCCTGTACACGGCTCACCCTCAGGGATGAGGGCTGAGGCGGGAGAGGTGCTGAGCAGCCTGCCCTGACTGAGGGGCACGTTTAAACTGAAGCACATGAGCCCTCTGCCCACGTGTTTACAGGTGACCAGACAAATACAACGCTCTTCTGGATCGAGGCCAACACGTCCTGCACTCTGCAGAACTGAGCCCATGTGCATTCAAATTCTGAAATGAATAAACTCCATCACACTGAGGATGTGCCAGAAGAGCATTGAAGTGCCCTCTCCCACTCTCAGTACACAGAAATAAATAAGTGGTAAATGTATCTGTTTCCGTTTTTTTGACTGTTAATCAATGCTCGAATTTTATACTTCTGAACACCTGAGGAAAAGGAAGGAAATTAGACTGAATTAGAGCTTGTTCAAGAAAAACACCTCAAAATGTTCACTGTTGCACTTAAGAATGTATTTCACATGGAGTCCAGTGACAACCAAAGGAGTGTATCTCAAAAGAGACAAGTTATGAAACCATAAACATTACACACACCCTCCCCTCCACATATACATGATGCCATAATTGAATCATGGTTGGAGCAGCACTGAAGGTTGTGGTCAGGTTTGAACACGTGCTTCAGCTCTGTTTACTTCAACAGAGCAGGGGTGATTTTTACAAGGTAAGCATCTAGTCTCCACAAGAGATTAAATCCTTCCCGTTAGCAGAGGCAGGAAACAGTAGTCAGATTAAAAGGAATGATTATTCTCGTCAGAAGCAGACAACTTACTCCAATCTCTCAATCAAGTAGATTGTCCTAAACAAGGAAATGAATGCAACTGTCTTTGAAACTATAACTCAGTGGCTAAATCATCGCACCTGGTAAGAACAGTTATCACTACGGGTACAAAGCGGGATCAGGAGTGGCTGATGGCACCGACACTGTACTTGTACGGCTCAAGAAACCATCCATAAAGTAGGTAAAGCACAGGTGTGTTCACACCAAGGACAACAAACATTAGGGAAAATCCATATGCACACACAACAGAAATTTTGCTCTGACCCCCTGTGCACTTTCACATTTGATGAAATCGAAATCGCAGAGTTTTTTAATCTGATTTAATGGAAAACCAAAGCAATTCCAGTAAGTCAATTTGGACACATATGCTGTCTACATAAGCTGCATTTGGCCTAAGCAATTCTCAAAAAGAAAATAAAATTAGTACTTCAAATACACAGTTTTCCTCCTCTGTTTTCTGCCTTTTAGGTCCCTCTTCTATGACAATCCAATCCATCACTTACAGGGTCAGGTTGACAGTCAACATATTCAGTTTAGCCATAAACTAAACTACGAACTGACCAGGAACACACCTGGATAGTCCTTCTTTCTTTTCTTCTCTTCTCTATCAAGTCAATAATTTTCACTGTATTTGGACTTTTAGTCACCAGCATAGAAACTGTTCTACTTAGGCATTTTCCAGTTCTATGCAGACTTCTGGCATCTTTGACTACATTTTCTGGAGCTGCCACTTCAGGTTACTAAAAATTTTCAGTTAATCCAATCCATCAAGGCACTGAGGAAGTCTAGACCGAGTTTGTATCCTTTAAAAATAATTTTCATAATGCATGCTGCAACTTCAATCCATTACAGAGCTCAATTTTGCCTCTGGATTAATTCAGCTAAACTTCTGAAAATAGAAGGCATCACCAAAATCATCTAATCTGAACTTCTGCATAGCACAGTACACTTCTCACAAAATTCATCCTAGAAATGGCAGTCTTAGATTCCCTGTGTAATTTTACTGTATGCTTTACAAAAGCATCTAATTTGGGGGTTTAGGTTTTTTGCATATTAAGGGATAACATCTTCAAATAATTAAAAAAGCTAATTTTTTATGCAATATGGTTTTAATTCTGTAATCGTTTGTCTCTTTGGCAGTCAGAAATTACTATTTGGGTACTACCAGATAATAAGGAAATAAATTAATCTGAGCTGGCTCATCAAATAGATTGAGCTTCTCTATGACAACCCTCCCTCTAGAAATCTCTAGTCCAACCTCCCAGCTTAAACGAGGACTCTTGCCCAAACCCTTGGAATTCAGCTATGGTTTTCTCTAGTACAGTCTCAAACATCACAAAGGCTAAATTTCTCATTACAAATTGTCTACAGTAGTTGTCTAAACACTGGACTTGATGCTGTTCTTAAATACTAAATAAATACTTGCAATTACTCTCCCTGTATGAATATTTTTTATTTAGTAAAACTACCTACACATATGTGAAATAAAACTGTTTTCTGCCTTCAGTTCTGTCTGTAAAGTAATTCTTTTTTCAAGGTGGATCCTCATGCGTTGCTCTAAACCACCACCAAAGAAAACAGTGGTTGTCATAAATAACTGGACTGTGTTTTCTTCCTAATGCCCTTTAACAAAAAAAGCCCCATCATGGCATGGAACCTCACAATTCAAGGGATAAGGAGAGCCATTCCATCAGTCCTACCAGTGTTGGAATAGTCTGTAAATAAGCAGCTAATGCAGGAGAAATGAACAGAGGGATAGCCCAATTGTATCATCTTTAAGGAAACACCAGAGCAGAAGACAACAGCAGATCATCTTTCCTCTTCATGTCTCAAGATCACAAACAGTACTTTTTTTCTCTTGCACCATTCCTGCTTCAAAAAGATGTAATGTTCCCTTACCTTTGCATTTCTAAGGTATATTTTATAAGCTCAAAATGAAGCAATAACACGAAATAAAAAGGGAGAAGAAAGAGAAAGAGTGAGCACATACTGTAAAGGCAGAATGACTCCAGGCCAACCAACAGAGTTTAAAGAAAATGGCATTCAGTGTTGGGGAAGTCACAGAAACTTTAAGTTAAAATAACTTTATCTGTAAGTAACACCTTTTTTTAAGTCTAAAGAGTACTCACTTATTCTTTTTTTCACAGTCTTTGGGGCTTTTTTTTCAACTATAATTTCTTGAAAACAAGAAATGATACAGGATGTTCTAACTGAGAAACAACTTCAATTTCATGCAAGTGAAATTTTCCAAATTCTGTTGTTGGAAGGAGAAGCGAGTCACTCCAACAGGACTGAAGTCCTCTTTCATCAGTATAAAAGCCAGTTTACTGGGAATCTTTCCTACATGAAGAAACAGTGAAACCCCTAGTGATACACCACCTTGAAGCAATCTCAGCTGGAAAGCAGACACAATAAGTGACAGCAACTACACTGCTCAGCTCGTTTATCAAAAGAATTAAAAATAGATAGTTTTTACTCCCTTTCTAGTAGTACCAGTCACCCTAAGCAGTTAAGAAGCTGACTTATGTGGTGTATAGCAGAGTTAAAATACTTTGCCTGCTTTCCTTGGAACATGCTGAAGGATGCAGTAGATAGGACCTGGCACAGTAAACGTCTGCTTAGTCTTCCAAAAATGTGTTGCATTATATCTTTCTTTCAGCATAAAAAAAAACTAAAAAGGGAAAGGAAAGAAAGGTAAAGAGTTGCATGTTGTCACCTCCCATCCAGGATGAAAAATAATCTTATTTTTTAATTCCGTTTTAAAGCTTTCACACTTGACATACAAAGCTCTTTGTGTGGGGGGAAGGCAAGAGGCCAAACGTTAACTTGCTTACCGACTACTCCGTGTTTGGAGGAAATGTGCCGAGGAGCTGCTAAGCTGGAACATTTGAGAAACGTTGGAGGCACGGCTGGACACCCCTGTGTTTGGCAACAATGTTAAGGATGAAGGCTCTGGCTTCCCAAACCACTCACATATTCATCTTGTGGCGTGATTTCCTGATTCCCTTTGCTCAAGACCTCTCATTGTGCGCCTATCACCAGCTTCCAAGGAGCCAGGTGGCTACTCCAGGGAAAAGCAGCGCTGCTTTGCAATGGCTGATATTACCAAAACAGTATGCTAAATAATTTATTTTTTATTTACACTGGAGAATAACAGGGCACTGTGTGCTGTACCTGACAGTTCTGGGGTTGGAGGACAAAACCAGCAGGGTGGTGATGGAGGCCCAAACTGTAGGGCCATAGAGATGCTCTGAGAGCTGGAGCCCCTCTGCTATGGGGACAGGCTGGGAAAGCTGGGGGTGCTCAGCCTGGAGAAGAGAAGGATCCAGGGAGACCTTAGAGCCCCTTCAAGTGCCTAAAAGGGCTTCAAGAGAGCTGGAGAGGGACTTTGGACAAGGGCCTGGAGTCACAGGACAAGAGAGAATGGCTTCAAACTTACAGAGGGCAGGGTTAGATCGGCTATGAGGAAGAACTTTTCCTGTGAGGATGGTGAGGGGCTGGTACAGGTGTCCAGAGAGAGAAGCTGTGGATGTCCCATCCCTGGAGGTGTTCAAGGCCAGGTTGGACAGGACTTGGAGCAACCTGGGATAGCAGAAGGTGTCCCTGCCCAAGGCAGGGTGTTGAAAAGAGGATCTTTTAAGGTTTCTTCCAAACAAAACCATTCTGATATTCTGTGAAAAATTACCTAGATTTAAAAAAATAAAAATCTGAGAAATAAAGTAAAAGGTACTCAGTATTGAAGTGTTTACAAAATATGCTGAAAATACACTTTTAGTCTTCTGTATCTTGACATTATCTGAGATTATCACTATCTGAAGACTTCTGTTACATAAAGGAAAAAGGTATTTACTCTTCTGAGAATCACTTGAATTGGTAAGCAAAGAAAAAAAAGAGTTTAGGAGTAAGCATTTTCAAAGTTCGAGCTTACTCAGAGTTTTATACAGAAAATAAAAATGCCACTTGGGGAAAGATCAATAGCTTTTGTAATGTAATACTTGATTTGGCTATAAAGTACACACATACAGGGAATTTTTTTTTACCCACTTCTTATAGAACATACCAAAAATTCTGTAGCAACCATTAAGCTGAACAAGTCTGCATAGCAAACCTGATGCTTTTGATGTAATACTGGTTTTGAGTGCTCATGTGTTTAGTGCAAAGTTCCCAACAGTAGAAGAAAAGATGAGGTCTTTTTCTGTCAGACCAAGGTGATCTCAATTGTAATGTATGTTCACAATAAAAATAGTTTTGCTTTTTTCTCTACAATATTTTTAGTCTCATTCCCTGCAATAAACAAAATTTAAGACCTTAAGAACCTTAAAAATCCAAATTGTCACAGAGATTTTAAGGATATACAACTCTAAATGACATGAAAAAAAAGCTTTGGATGATTACAAATATCAAATATTAGTTAAAATATAATTTTAAAATAAAATTACAATTCTTCATTATAGAAAATTGGTGATTTTCTGTCCAGGGACAAAAGACGGGACTCACTTGAGGAACTGAAGACATCTGCAGTATCCTAATTAGTCAAACAAAGTCACTTTATAGTAAAAAAGGTATTGCACACTTTTAGTGAGCAGCTTCATCCTAAACTCACTGTTTAAAATGGCAGATGAATGACATCTGTGAATTTGTCTGAAGTTCACCAAGTGGGGACATCACCAACGGAGCCCTCGGGACATCGGCTTAGGTCTGCAAGTCCATGGCACAGATATCCTCAGAGAAGCAGGATGAATCCCACTCTGGTGAGTGAGGAGTGAAGAACAACATCACCAAGAGGGCACCCTCCATTTCAGGGCCAAGCAAAAGCCAAGACTAAAGGATGACTCAGTAAATTTGGTTCCTGCTCTGAGCTCAAAGCAATGCAAGTCTAAACAAAGGCGTCTTTGTACTCGGCTGTGTGTTAACTCCATTCATCTCCCTCAAACTATGAAACATGTAATCCAACAAAGTATGTGCAGATAAGGAGGGGGAAGGGAGCTGGCAAGACTATTTAAGATTATGTAAAAATTTCAAGGGAATTATGAAGAAACAAAGCAAATGAAATTGCACAGACAATAACAAAATGAATGGATTAATTCCCAGCAGTCATGATCTCATTGCTTAAGGAATAAATAAAACTGACCTCCTGATAGGGACTCGCTGCCCCTGTAATACTTTGCCCTTGAACATATGCAAAATCTACACATACTGCATTTATTTGAACCAGTTCCATATCACAGCCAAATTCCTTGTCCAAATTTATTACTTCTAGTCTGAAATGTGGAGCTGGAACCTGGAAACGAAACATTTCCATTTCATGGAATACCTTTGATTTCCACAGGAAAATATTTTTTTCTTCTATAATAAGTATCATACTGAATTTTGTAAAACTATGTGTTAAATGTATGGCTATCTTCTACCAGTGCTTTCCAAAAAACATAAAATAATTTGGGATAAACTATGTTACTAAATAAAAAAAAGTTATGGGGATACATTGATATATTAATAAATCAAGACTACTGACTTCCCTCACTTTTCTGGTTGAGGACATTGTAGCACTTACTGTGGTTTCCATCTGGCTGTACATCAAAAACTTGACATACCACGTTAATATTAGGATACCTTTATATCTTCTGAATAACATTCCTCTGAAAATTTATCCTGAATCTGCATCCATTCATAAATAAGATTTATATAAACAGATTTACCATCTCACCAGTAAAGCTTCCAGTCATCAAAACACTCAACACTGCAAGGTCTGGGAGATACAGACAACAAAGCAGCCCCATTTGCATAATTAATTTTATTTTTTTTGTCTTAGTGACAGTCAAAACCAGCCATTGCTCTCTATTTTTTAAATACTTCTCTTAACTGACATGATGTTTGGACTCGTGTCCAGAAATTCATGGGGTGGCTTTTGCTCCAAGGCTTCCTCACCATCCTGGCTGTGGAAGAGGGTTGGAGGATCCAGTCCTGCTCCGACTGATCCAACCAGGCAATCAATCCTGCACTTAACTAGCATCACTGAAACTCAATTCCCAGATGTATTCTATCTATTCACCCAGCTACAATATGTCCAGAATTACTCACTTTAAAGCCACAATTTTTTAAGAAATACACCCAGTAAAGTTTGTTAAACTGGGCTGCAGATAAGTTTGGGAACAGCTGGAGATCAGCCCCCTCATTCACTGGCTTTAACTGATAAATGCAAGTAAGAAAATAAATCTAATTTACAAAAAAATTGCATGGTGAAACTCTGCCCCATTAATAGCCACCATCAATATATGATTGCAAAATTATGTTTGAGAGTTTGGCTAATGTTAAATGAGAAATGGAGGAGGAGGAAATCCTCAAAAGAATTATTCTACATGCTTTATGTTGAAAAGGAAGGAAAGGAGGGTGAACCCAAGGTACACACTAGTAAGCAATAATTGTGATGAAATTCATTATATCACAGTACAAGTCTGTGAACCAGGCCTGCTGACTGACACCGAAATACCCTCCTGAAGCTTCACTATAAAAGGAAGATCATAACAAAATTAAGGAAAACTTTGACTGACAGAAACCTGAGTAAGTTTCAGACCATATGAACAATACACACTAATTTGAATCCTGTTATCTTATTTTTAATCCTTATAATTCTGTCTTTTCCCTTCCTCTTAATAAAACAGACTTGTCATATTCATTCCCAGTAGAACAGACAATTCTCACAGTATCTGCCATTCTCTGGGATATCACCATCCTTCACAAGAAATTACCATTCTGTGCAGGAGATTCACAAGCAATACAATCCTACAGGCATATCCATGCAGGCATCCTTGGCAAGTGATGCTTTTTGTGTTACTTTATTCAGAGCAGAATGAAAAGAATTTATAAATAAAATGTGGGTTACACCTAGAATAGATGGTTATCATTCTCTTGTCAAAGGAAAGCAGAAAAATGGGCTCTCAAATTGGAACGCAGATGCTCCATGGGATGTACCCAGCACAAGACACTGATCTGTTTTTTAAAAGGAAGGCCACTCATTCATTAATTCACATAATTTATTTACTACAAAAATGAGTAACACATTTTAGCTCAGGCATTTTCCATGACAGATCCAAATCTGGCAACTTTTATGATGAATTCATGTAAGTGTATTCATTAATGTCTTAAATGGAAACATTAAAAATAACTAGTTAAAATAAAACTGCATGCTATTAAGTGTACATAGATGTTCTCTCTTGGCATGTGACTTCAGAATGCACAGTTAGATGAATTTACTTCGTGTGTTAGGAGTCCACTGTAACCAGAGAACAATGCAAAGTGGTACTCAAAAATGTATTGCTTCCTTAACACCAGAAGCATATAGACAATTCTCTACTTGTGGTATTTACACCACTGAATCTAATTCTGTGGTTAGAGCTTTAGTCTTTTGGAAAAGCCTTTCTAATTTGATAATTGCAAGACGTGGAATTCCAGATAAAAATCACATCATGAAATTCAGGGAATAAGTGAGTCATACACTGAGTTAAAGAGGAAATGCTTCCCCTAGAAAAACAGTGACCACTGTGAATTGCATATAATCTGCGTGTTCCCAATATAAGAAGGATGTGGACCTGTTGGAGCAGTTCCAGAGGAGGCCATGAAGATGCTCAGAGATGGTCGGATCATCTCTGCTCTGGAGACAGACTGGGAGAGCTGGGGGTGTTCAGCCTGGAGAAGACTCCAAGGATACCTTAGAGCCCCTTCCAGTTCTATAGGGGCTCCAAGAGACCTGGAGAGGGACTTTGGACAGGGGCCAGGAGCAACAGGAAGAATGGCTCTAATTTAAAAGAGGGCAGGGTTAGGTGGAATATTAGGAATAAATTCTTTACTGTGTGGGTGATGAGGCACTGGTACGGGTTGTCCAGAAAAGCTGTGGATGTCTCATCCCTGAAAGTGTTCAAGGCCAGGTTGGACTGGGCTTGGAGCAAGTGGAAGGTGTCCCTGCCCATGCCAGAGGGGGTGGAATTCAAACATCTTTAAGGTCCCTTCCAACCCAAACTATTCTGTGATGCTATGATTTCTCAAAGCAATTGATAGGAGAGATGTGTCTCAACTCCACAAGCTGAAATTGGCTGCCTTTTGAACAGCCCAGACTTCCTTAACCTCTCACTGTGCCAGGCGTGAAGAGTAAGGAAAGGAAACCCTAAAAATCGCTGTCTGAATTGAAAGGCTTGAACAAAAGCATTATGCTATTTTTGATTTTAATTGGGACTTCATTCATGACACTGAGAACAGAACCTGGCCTAGTGTGAATATTTCCTTTGTCAAAAGTTAATGATCGTGTTTAATATTGTTATTTATTTAACTATGCAAACATTTCTATGCTGCTATTCATTATTGTTTCTTAATTTCTTTAAATACAAGCAAACTTGTCTTCATAGCAGCCTTGTGAGCATTATCTCCACTATATACATGAGAAATAGAACCATAAAAAGATCATTTTCCCAAAGGCAGTTTGCTTAATTGGCAAATTCTTCTTTCCCACCCCCACACCCCCTGCCCCCACTTTCTCTTTTCTCTTTCTAATGCTAGAGAGGAAAAGGAAAATATGAAGATTCTGGGGTTTGGAATTAAGCTAATTCAAACCATCAGCTAATTTGACTAATTTGGAACAATCTATTTAGTTACTCCCTTACATCATGCCCATTGATAAATATACCACAAAATTATTAAGTGTTTACACAGAACCAAAGAAACATATGCTGTCATTAATTCAAAACAATCCTCACCACCCAAAGCCACCACAGGAGTTCTGTTATTAAACATCCCCATTCCCTTCTCTCAAAAAAATAAAGGGAAAACTGAAAAAAAAAATTTTTTGAAATGCATAAAACTTTCACAGCGGTTACATTTCATTTTGTATCAGAAGTATAACTAAAACTTTTAGATGAAATGTTACTGATGTATCACTTAAAAGCAGAAAATTCGAGATTTTAATTTGTGAACAAAGGTTTTGTTATTTTGGTTTAAGACTGGAGGAATTCTTCGAGACTTTCAAGGCTCAAAGTGAAACTCACTGACTTACGAAAAACTACAACTACGCTGATATTCTGTTCTAGTAAAACCACAGCTGGTTCATAGTGATCTTCCAATGAATTATCTCTTAAATTGAATCTCTTAAATGAATTATCTCACCCATTTCACAGGAAAACAAATGACAAAGTTGTTTTGGGGAGCCTCGTTGAGCCATCACAGGTTACCTTTAACAGAAGTAATTGTCCTGTGTGTCCTTCTCTCCTCCCCCAAAAACTCTTTCCTACTACAGACCCTTCATGCATTCATAAAAAAATGAGGTACCAGGACAATAGTTTTGATGAGAATTTCTTTGTTTCTTAAATGCTGAGGGGAAGGAGAGCAAAGAGCATCTACTGTATGTGGCTTCATTACCATAAGCTTTACTGATAGTTTATCCTGTTTCCTAATGAAAGCAAAAAACCCCCTCCGTGTCTCTATTAAAAAGCCATCAGATTTGGTATCCTGGTGACACTTTAAAGAGCACATTATGTGGGAAAACAAAATAAACATTTATCCTGGCAAATGAAAGTGAATTTGGGTTTTGACATACTTGGCAGGAAGGTAGAATTATATTCACGTCAAGTATGCAGAAAAACTAATATAATATTTAAATATTTGCTTAAGTAATATAGAATTTAAAACAACACATTAGAAGTAACATTTTTGTGAAATATTTTAAAGTTTTTTAGTATAGGACATGCCATGAAAGTAATATTTTCAGCTGAAATTTCAGCTTTTTACAGCCCTTGTTATGAACTCCCTTCACTTGTAAAGTGGAAAAGAGTCTTCATCTACCACTGAGAAATCCTTATTTCTGCAAAGGCAGTTCTTATGCTGAGGATTTAAACTGATAATGAATATATGCAGCTTTCCAAAGAAGCAACCCTTGAGATCTGAATCTCACAAATACTGATATAATGAAGCAATGTTAGCACTGTCTCAACCAAATCCTACAGCCCCACTCTCCTCTTCGATATACACGTGAAATTATTTTCAAAGTCTGTCAGTTTGCAACAAGACTTGATTCAGTGAAGGTAGACTTTTATATCTCTCAGAAAGTACCTGAATGCTATATGCCAAAGATGCCTGAAATTTGCAATTATACTCAATAATGTAGCATTAATTAATGAATTGAGCTGGATACTGGATGATAATTTTAGGTCCAAAGGTAAGGATTTTGATGTGCTGCCTATATTGGACTTCCTTTTTGTAAATATCAATTCATATTAGCTGCACATACACACAAAAATCACATTTAACAGAGTATCAGAATTATAAATTATTAGGAAATTTCAGGTATGATATTCTGATTTACTAAATGTATTTTAAAAAAATGTATTTATGATTCTACAATTTACTCTATTATTCTATTTATTTATTCTATCTATGATTCTATGATTTAAGACAAAACTTTGCCTAATTTTACCCAGTTTGGAGAGATATGAATAATTAGAAAATATCTTGAAACATTTCTAGATTATCATAATTCACAGCAACAACACCAGACTTCAATGTAATTGTACATTGTAGAAATATGTAGATTTAAAATCTCTTGAAAATAATTTATTTCAAGGTAACCTGATTTGTAAATTTAAATTATGAACTATTAAACTAACTTCTGGGATTTTCAGTTTTGCTAAATCAGCACAGCTCCTCAGAGGGCCACCATAAGAGAGAAGTTACTGTTTATTTCAAATCAGCAATTAAAAGGGATATAAAGACTATTGAGACTGTAAGATATCAACCAAAGGGGACAGTTTGGGGAATTTTAATTTCCTAATTTGCACTGCCCAACACACAAATTTTTATGCTTCATTAATAATGGCTTTTGAACATAACATTCATCCAGTCCGTTACAGAAATAAATTTAACAGGACACTATTTCCTGTGCACATTCTTTAAATTGCTTACAGTGAAAAGAATCCCTTCTAAAGGAGTCAGCACCATTCAATCCAACATGAAAAATATTTATTCACTTCCAAAACGGGAAAACAATTAACATATAGAAAGAATCCTTTTTTTGTTGTTGTTCTACTTTTATTCAACAGTTGATTTTTAAAAGGTAGAAAGCCTTGAATTTAAGAACTTTGCATGAGTTCTTCCTGAAAAGGAAGCCACATCTCTAATTCCTGTTCAACATTAAATATATGCCATAGTTAAGACTGATATTCTTATTGCTGGCCACTGAAAGCTTTTAAAATTTAATCTGATAATGAAAATTACTTAATGTTGGAATTTGAAAATGTCAAAACCTGTTCATGTCTCTAAGGATTGCTCACATCCTATTTAGATTTTCCTGGAGGTTCAGGATGAAATGGAGGGTTAGGGGGTTTTAGGGAAGTGAAGGGGTACCAAAGTGAATCAAAGATCTGTGGAAAAAAAGAAAAATCTTTTAAAAATCACATATCCCTACTTACAGAAAAATGGAAAAAAGGTCAAAACACTACTTAACAATTTAACATCATTGGAATGCAAAGAACAATGTCTAATAACAGGATTTTGAAGCACAGCTTTGAAGGTTAAGTGTATTTGGAATTAAAGGTGCTCATAGTATAGGAACACTGTCAGCCACAGTCTGGCATCAATTACTTGACTGCACTGTTAGAAGTTGCTGTAGATTCTCATGCCATCACACATCCTGGAGAAAAATTACCCTTCACTGGTGGCACCCTGGCTTCCACAGGATTTCTCAATTTTTTCCGACACTTTTATAGTCAAACCTAGCATTTCTCAAAGATGCCAGTGTCTCTCCAGCATTTCTCACCTCTTTCTTTAGAACACAGTTCAGGGTACCAAGGCTGGCAGACACAGCAGCCACCTCACTACTCCATTTCTCTAAATACTGGAACCAGGAATCAGATCTCCAGCCTTGGGGCACACCAAGAGTTAACTCCCATTTTGAGAAGGGTGTGATTAGTAGCTGGAAATCTGTCCGACTTTGGTACATCTGAGTCTGCTATTACAATTTTCAGATATAAAATAATTAGCTGATGATATGAGCTGACAGCTAATACATCTACAATAAACATAAAAAAAGTGATTTCCAAGCGGATGTAGGGAACGTGTTCCGCTTCCAAGCTGTTTGATATGGTCTGTGTAAGGAGCGAGGACTCGATACCAGATGCTGTATGTTCTACAAGCTTTTTCTGCAGATGTCTGCAGCCTGAGAAAATCAACAGTGCTTTGAATAACACTCCTAGTAAAAGCATCTTCTTGTCAGAGTCGCTGTATGATATAGGATATGGATCCCACACAAGTGGATGAACTGATTTTAAATAATACCATCTGACAATGGGAGAAAAAACTCTCAGTAGGTCTGACAAAGTCCTGGAAATGGCTGTTAGCCTTGGGAAATAAAATCCAGCCCTCTGACAGAGACTACCCGTCCTCCTTTCGTTTGATCAGATGGAAAACCAAATTTAATGACTGTTTCCGAAGTTCCGGAGGCAAAGTTTCAACAGCACTTAACGCCCCTACCAGGGAGTGTCTTTGCCCCTCACATGTGCCACTCAGAAGAAGGGTCTGGAAAAGATGTCAGAGAACTATGTGAGAATAAAGTATATGCATCAGTGTATTTTTTGTATGACCACTTTGCATTGCTTTCTTACCACTGCCTTGAAAGAAATCTCTTTTAGCACACCAGAAGCACAGAAACCACTATGGCACAGAAATTCTAAAAGCCACTACCTTCATAAAAAAGTTAAAAGATCTACCTCTGAAGCCATAACCCAAACATTCAACTGAAAATATTATTTTTTTTTTCCTCAGAAAGAATCCCATGGCTCCCTACTTGATAAAGATCTTCACATAAATTATTTTCTAAATTTATTCTCTGAGCAAAATCAGTATTTTTGCTAGTGACAGTATTATGGTCTTTTCCTTGAAAATTTAGGTCTACTTGTGGATTCCCTTTTTCAAGCCAAAGCAGCAACAATGCCTAGTTTTTCTCATGTTTTAGAGTTTAATGCAAATCCCAGATTATTAATAGAGTCAAATGCTGATCCCAGGATTATCTGTAAGAATAAACTCTATGTGTGCACTCCATGAGGACTTCATGTAAGGTAACTATCTGAAAATGAGAACTGTTACTGTTTTTCCTGATTATCCAAATTAAAATAACCTTCTCTGATTAATTTAATGAAAGTGTTTCCCTGTCTAGGTATCCTCAATTTTAAACAAAGATAGTAGAGCAAAATGATGGAAAACAAGACAAAATTTAAAGCCTGAGGGGCTAAACATCCAAATGGAAAGATGCTCCTTGTGTAGAGGGAATAAACTATGCCAGCACACCACCTGTGCTGCTCTGTTCGGAACATTTTGGGCCCTTTTTCCAGTGGATTGGGTAAGGATTCATCTCCCACTTTGCAACACATAGAGCTTAACTGTATTATTTCACCATTTCAACAGACACTTGAGATGCTTAAATCTTAGTGCTCCTGATCCCATCGCTGTGGCACATGTGTGAAGCTCTCACCCAGTGCAATTTTGCACAGCAGCCAGATCATATTCTTACGGAAGAATACAGCAAGCAACATCACAGATAAAATAAACCACAACGGCTGAGACAAAATGAAAGACAGAAAACCCTGTTCCTTATATACATAAAACATCTATTCCAGGAAATACCAGCAGTTACAGATTACCGAAAGTGCAGAAGCTGAAAAGTCCAATTATACGCTACCTCGATTATTGAACAGTTTTTAGAAATTTGAGATGGTTTATCATCTATGTGTTTTATAAAAGCTCTTCTATTTCCACCCCACCTGCCCTTTTAATATCTGAAATGGGAAACTTCAGTGCAGAATCATAGGATGGTGCAACAATTTACACCAGAAAAGGTCTGGGACCTTTCCAGAGATCTCTAGTTTGCTCAAAAAAGGGTCCAGATGAAGTGGTTTAGCACCCTAATCAGTCAAGTTTGGAGTATCTCCAAAGCTGGAGACTTCCTCAGTCTCTCTGGCCAACAAGTTTCAATCTTTGACCAGTACTGCTTTTCTCCTGTTACATATCAGTCTGTCCTTCACCATGCAACACTGAAGCAGGGTCTGGCTCCATCTCCTCTTTCATCAGTCAGCTGTAAACAGCAAAGCATTTTCCCTTTTGCCTCCTCTTTTCCAGGCTGAACAAGCTCTTGCCTCCCAGTCTTTCCTCATTTGTCAAGTACCCCCTAAATTTCTTGGTGACCCTCTGCCAGACTTGCTTCAGTATTTCAAAGTCCTTCTTGTATTTGGGAGCACAAAATTGGACACAGATGCCAGATGTGGCCTCAGAGGTGCCAAATAACGGGGAAGCATTAATGGCAAAGCATTGTTTCCCTTGACCTGCTGGCAGGGGATAATGACCTCTTGCTGACACAGCCCAGAGCATGGTTGGCCCACAAGCTGTACTGGTGCATGGGGTTACAGCATCCCACATTTACTGTGGCTGACCTTCATGTCAGCCCATTTCTCCAGTCTATCAAAAGGGTCCCTGTGAATGGCAGGTCGGCTTTCCAGAGACTGGACTGCTCTGGATAATGACTCAGTGTTTATTTGCCATGCTATGAATTACTGCTTTTATTTAGTTTAGAAGATCCAACAGCCAATCATGTCTGAGTTTAATGCATAAGGGAGAATCACAGATTCACAGAATGGTTTGGGTTGGAAGGGACCTTGAAGACCATCTCATTCCAAACCCCTGCCACGTTTATGCATCAAGAAAACGCAGTAAAAAGGGAAGCAACTACTGTGGTTATGAGATGTCCTGTACTCACTTTAATTCCTTCCATGTTAGTAGTTTACATGGGAAGCTGATAAAAGTAAAATCATATTAACAAGCATACTTTGTATTTGTCATTGTACTTGTGTTCTTATTCTTACTCCCAGTACTAAAATGATATCCCCTATAAAAACCTGCCATAGGATTCTATTTTAGGGATAGTCTGTCAGGTTACAGGGGTAATCAAAAAGAGCTTTAAAACTAAAAATGCTGGTATTACTCATATACCTCTTGATTCAATAGGAAGCAATGTGCTTAGTATTGGATTATCTTTATGACCTTCCCCTTAGGCAACAGATCCTTTGGCTTTCCTTGTGACATCTGAACTCGAGTGTGAATGTAGGTGGGAAGGTTTGGCCCCTGGTGGCTTCGCAAATGATAACATAAAATGACAACACTTGACCTGAGTAACTGGGAAATAGCTAATCAAATCTTGTGGCATGCTGGCTTTCAGAGTGGAGTTTACTCAAAGGAAGATGACGATACAGAGATAGTGATTATTGAGTGAATCAAGGGATCCTAGATTTTTTTGCTTAAGTGCCTGTGACACAGGTACACAGGACACAAAATCCTACCTGAATTCAAACATATATGACAGGCAATATAGCCCAGGAGCTGGCAAATGGACCTCTTTACTTCTGAGCAGAAAAGCTGCACTAGTCTGGCTAATCCTGTGGTTAGAAGGAAAAAAGAAAAACAAAACGCCAAACCAAGATCAAAAGGAGAAAAGTAAAGATCAAATATACACAAGGAGGGACAGAACAAATCTCCAATTAGCCCAGGTTCCAACAGTAAGGGGTGATGATTAGTGTAATTTCAAGACAATCTTACAGTAACTATTTTCCTGAATATGCAGCACCCAGTAATCTGTGGCTCAAACACTTCTTTAACCAAATGCAATGTCCTTGTATTCAATAACCTTCAATAGACTTTTTTTCCCCATTAAATTGTGCAATTCAATAGATCTGTGCTCATTTTGGCTATATTTAGCTGGAGTGCAGCCTGAATACTTCCAGTGCTCCTCTCTATTGTTTATATGCTGCAGGCTGGATGGAGAGGCTTTGATGACACACAGCTTGCTCAGTCTGCTATTAGAGGGTAAATGCCAGTGTGAAAGAAAGGGATTCTTAGTGATTTTCTAGAAGGTATTTGCAGGGCTAACCCATAGGCCTGATTCAAATTAGGGTGTAGTTCACAGCTGGAGTCTAATACTGAGAAGGGCAGTTTTGTTCCCTCAGTGGTTACACAGAGTAAGGAGAGGAAAATGGGGCTTCTCTACTACACCTTTCATGTCTAGAAATAGCAGAGAAATGAAACTACAGATAAATGAGCTTGCCACTGCCTTAGGTTCAGGGCATGCATCAGCCTCCTACGGATGAAGCAAGAAAAAAATCCTTTCCTTAATACTGGTTTGTGACTGTTCTCACCTATCTGTTAAATCCACGATCTTTCCTGCTACATCTCAGATCCCTCTTTTCTGCAGCAGTTGAAACAGAACTCCATCGAATTCCCTCCTATTTCATGCCATAGGGAACCTTCCTCTATTGTCTTCCTTTGTTAGAAGATATTATTTTCTTCCACACAAAACTTTTTGTGATATGAATCCTTAAATGGAAGGAAAGAGAAATTCAGGAGTGCACATTGGAACTTGGTCAAACAGTGGCTGATGACCCAAAGTGCTCCTGCCCCTCAGAACTTTGCAGGTGGGAGTGAGAGAAGGGGGTGGTTGTGAAGATTCATGCCAAAAAAAAAGGGTCTCTGTGCTGAGGCTTCAGTCTTGCTCTTAACAGAGAAGGTGGAAAATCTCTTCCTTGCAAGACATGAGAACTGGGAATGTCACAGAGTAATTCATTCATTCATCTTACAACCCCATGGATTTTCCTTTTGAGTTTTGTGAATCCTGTGCAAAACAGTCTCGAAAGTGGAAAGTGGCTTTATTGAAGTGATGAATTCTTTCTGGAAAGCTTGAGATTATATAACTGTTTTCAGTGTAGACCTGTTTAATATCTTACCCTAAGAAATAAACAGTTGTCATTTTTTCTTCATTCAGAAAGGACTTAACTATTAGGCTTAAAGGAGCTTCAAAGATTAGCATTTGCTACATAAAGGTTCAAAGACCTGAAAAAATAACTTCCCCCCCAAAGCATCAGAATTACATCCTGTCTTGTAGAAAAATTTGCATTATTGCATCTCTACACAACCTCAGAAAGGCAAATCTTTATCAGCACCAATTTGTTTTAATTACTTTAAAGTATGGCAGCAATTAAAATCACCTTCTACCAATGGATCTTTGTCAGACTTCACCACTGATCCTTGTTCCCAATTCTCCAAAGTTGACATAAACAATAACTGTATTTTGAGTACCAATACATGGTGATTAATATATGTAAGCAACAAGCATGTTACACACAGGATTACAAATAAACACAGTATTAAATACACTTGGAAGGAGAATGTTTTCTTAATCTTACATTTGGCTACTAATCAAATGCTTCATGGAAATGCTGTTTATATGTATGTGTGTCTACATTTAATTAGAGATATAAATAATCTATGCATATAAAGTTTCCTTCCAAAAGTTAAGTTGAAACACAGTCATTTGGGTGTCAAAAATACAAAATACAACAGCCCAGAATCTTCCTCTTCCTCAGAGAAAGTAAACAGTGGCAGAAAAATACTCAAAGAACTAAAAGACAGAAAAGCAAATAACACCTTGCCCTTCCAGCAAAACTGCCTAAACTTGTACTATGAGCAACATTCACTGAAATGCTCTAAAAACAACAATATTTTACCAGGACTGAAGACCCAAACAAATAGGTCACTTTATGTAACCATAGCAAGCAACCCCAACGTAAGAAAAAAAATGAATAATATAAGATTTGTAGCAGTGAAAAAAGTCTAAGGATGCTGGCTGTAACAAGAATTTTTTTCCATTCAGGAGCTTTTTCCCATTCCAACAAGAACGACACAACATTTACAGGCATATAGATAATAAGGAAAAACTGTTTCTGTTTTATTTTCTGCTTACTTTTAACCAATTCAACCATTACCCAAGAGAAACAGTGTTTTCCCACTATCCCAAACATTCCCAAGCAATGTGTAATCAGAGAAACCATTAATACCAGCAGGCTTATTTTTATACCCAATAATGCTTACAAATACTTTGATGCCCAGACAGCAAATTCAGAGTTGAGACTCTACTTGCGGTGCTCTCTTTGCACTCATCTGGGAACACTGAATGCACTGATGCAGTAAAATGAATTCCTTCTATATTTGCATTCATAACTTCCATTTTACAATATTTAAAAAAAAAAAAAAAAGAAAACAATCCTTAGAGAAAAAAGGTTTTTGTCTTGATGATGTTTCATCTACATTCTTTTTAATCTTGGCATCTAGGTATATCAAAAGCAGCAGACAGTAAATAGGGAGCTGGTGTGACCTTTAAGTCTATTCTAGATCATCATTACATTTTTTTATTGTATCACCAAGGTCCCAGTGCATTCACAGAACCTGAGTCTCCAAAGAGAATCACCCTCCAAGGCACCAGAAGTACTTTTCCTAACATCTGATGAACTACACTCAAATGTGACTTCGATGTTTCTGAGATTGAAGAAAAGAAAAAAAAAAAAAGAAAAGAAAAGGCAATTTTTTCTCTCATTTAGGAAATTAACTTTTCCTTGGATTGTTTCTCTCTCATTTCTGCATACAGAAGACAGTCTAAGTTACTGAGAAGTTTAAACTTTTAGGCAGGTACAGCGAAGTGAAATTCAGCCCAACTTGTAGTGATGCACTGAGCTCCCAAAGCAGCTTAAGGGGGTGGGAAAATGAGATGTTGGGTTTTTTTAATCAGTGTCCCAAGAGTGTAGTGCCCTTGAGGAGGAACTTTCCCATTCCTCTTTGAGTACACTACCTAGCCATTATAAATCCTTTTCCAAATTTGAGACAATCTCCTCCTATTTTGGCAGCACTCATGGGTGAGCATGACATTGATTTACATTTAGGGCTGCAATTATTTAATTCATAAATAATGTATAAGACATAAAGTTTTAATGGCATGGCTTGCCCTTCTGTGTCCTACCACTTTGCCTATATTTTACAATATTTGGGAAAGAATAAGGAACCTTACTTTCTATTCTCTTTGTTTTCAAAACCTAATGTCTTAAAATTTAAGGCCATAACTAAGAATCTTAGAATGGTTATGGCTGGAAGGGACCTTGAAGATCATCTCCTTCCAACCCTCTGCCATGGGCAGGGACACCTTCCACTAGACCAGGTTGCTCAAAGTCCCATCCAACCTGACCTTAAACACTTCCAGGGATGGGGCAGAAACAGCTCCTCTGGGCAACCTGTGCCAGGGCCTCACCACCCTCACAGTAAAGAATTTCTCCCTAATACTTAACCTAAACTTGTCATCTATAGGTTTGAAGAAATTTTAGTTTAAAGCCAACTGGAGCTGCTGGTGTAAATGACATTACATTAGAAAGCTGCAATCCTGTACGTGGAGCAGCACAAAACAAATAAATGACAGATTTGTGAGAGCACATTTTGAAGACGGCACAAAAACCTCCACAGATTACACTCGTATTCTCAAGTGAATCTGAGCAACCTCACATACCTGTAGGCATATATACTCCATCCCTTTATTAGTTCCTCAAAACTCAAGCCATTTCTACTTCTAATACTTTTCATCTGAATCTTTCAGCCTTCACTGCCCACATAGGGCCAGGATAGAAGCAGAATGGTCACTGACAGCGCAGAGGAATTCCCTGCAAGATAAATACAGCCAGGGGAGGGCACAGAACTGTGTAGCTCACTGTAAAGAAGATACAAACATCTAATCAGCTGAATAAATCTCCAAACTCCACTACTTATACTGCTGGGGTTTCCAGTAGTGACAGTGGCAGATTTCTGCTCACATGCAAAAAAGCAAAATAAATTTTAACATCTTCATCTGTAGTCAAATCTTACCCCAAGATACATTCTTTCATAGGGTGTAGCAGTTAAAATAATAATAAAAAAAAAGGTTCACGGCTTATAAACTCTGATTCTAAAAATTTTAAAAAAATCTTAGATTAGGGCACCATATTGTGAGATAACAGAAGACATCACTGAATGAAATGCAAAGATTCTGTCCCAAAATAAAGATTTCATCGACAAGAATCTCAAATCAGCAAGGAAGTAAAAACCATAATTCTTTCCAAAGAAAAATAAGTTTAGCATCAAAATTAGATAGCAAAAAAGATGTGCTCTGAGAATCAATGCTTAGTAAAAGAAAATATCTTAGTTTATCTTCCAGCATGCAGTTCCTATTAAGTGTGTGTTGTCTGTACTTCCCATATGGGCTTTTAAATCAAATTCCAGTTTGTTATTGATACACCCTGCAGGAACAGATACTCCCTAAACAGTAATGACCCCACACAGCACTTACACTGGCATAATTTCTGCCAGTGAAATGAGCATAGTAGTACTGAAAGGCCTCAGAGCTCTTTCTAAATCATTTCCTGCTTATTTTCTTTGTACATCTTTTCCAAATTAGTACAATGAATTTGAATACTTCAACACCATCTTTCAGATCCACCCTGAACAGAAGAGCTCACAGCTGTTTATTTCTGAATTATGCCCTCAAATTTTCGCTCTCTCAGTTAAAAGACCCGAGGTCCATGCCCTCAGTCTGAGGGCAGTCACCACAGAGCAACCTGTGTCCATGCTAATGCTCTCCAGGAATCCCAAAGAGAGTGGCCACACCCAAACTTTGCAGCTGAGAGAGCTCCTGGCTCTGCTGGCTCCCAGGAGTTCATGGAGTGATAGAATGTTTTGGGTTGGAAGGGACCTTTAAAGGCCACCTAGTCCATCCTCCCTGCAACAAGCAGGAACATCTTCAACCAGATCAGGCTGATCAAAGTCCTGTCCAACCTCACTTTGAATGTTTCCAGAGGTGGGGCATCCACCATCCCGCTGGAAAACCTGCGCCAGTGCCTCACCACCCTCACTGTAAAAAACATCATCTTTACAGCTAATCTAAATTGACCCTCTGTCAGTTTGAAGCCATTCCCCCTTGTCCTGTCACTCCAGGCCCTTGTCCAAAGTCCCTCTCAAGCTCTCCCAGAGGCCCTTTAGGCATCGGGAAGTGCTCTAAAGTCTCTCTGGATCCTTCTCTTCTCCAGGCTGAACACCCCCAATTCTCTCAGCCTGTCTTCATAGCAGAGGTGCTCCAGCCTTTCCCTTTGTGGCCTCCTCTGGAACTGCTCCAACAAGTCCATGTCTTTCCTGTGCTGAGGGTCCCAGAGGTGCACACTGTTTGGGACAACATAACCTGGCACAAGTCAAAGTGCGATCAGTCTAAAGCAGATGATGTTACTCCAGCAGGAAGGTCTGTTCCTGGCCACTGCCTAATTTACTACTACTTCCACCTTATTTCTATGACTTAACCAGAGTTAACTTCCAGAGCACAATTCCTTGTACCCCAAGGTGCAGTCAGATGTGTTTAAGTGTCTTGCCTGGACACAAATTAACTGTGTCTGAAGAAAGACAAAATTAAATGGAAGTAATTCAAAGTAATGTAAAAACCTACATATTCCAAACACACCTACACTTTAATGCAAGCTACTGTATTTTGTACAGAGTTTATTGCATTGCTGTGAGCTTTGTACAGATTTCCCACCAAGAGAAGATATGTAAGCAGCACTGGAAAAAGTACATCTATAATGAACTTCCTAGAATAAAAATATGTATCTGTAGTTTTTAAATATATAGTGTAATTCATAAGAAAATACACAAATCGTAGAATCACAGGATAGTTTGGGCTAGAAAGGACCTTAACAATCATCTAGTTTCAACCCCCACAAAAGAACCACAAAGTAGGGATAACTTTTGCTGGCTTCCAGCCTGCTTTCAAGGTAGTCTATTCTTGTAGGGAAGTTATTTTCCCTCCACTGTTTATTCAAACTTGCAATGTACTATGAAAGCATTATGGTAGCTACTGCAACTGAATTATTGCCATTTAACATGTGAGTGTTGGAAATATATCCCTGAACTAGCAGTCAGAGTGACAGATGAATGGTGTTTCTCCTAGTCCTGTGGGAACAAAAGTGAAACAGAGCATTCACAGCGTGATGCTTCTATGCATTCCTTTGTGTCAGTCCAGGTTTCTGATGGCAAAACTTTTTCTTCCTGGGGGAGAGGTACTGGAGCTATAAAACAAACGATAAAAAATTGGGTCTTTACACTATTAGTGAGAATTCAGCTTTGCAATTATGTTGACTGAAGTTTTAAAGCAGCTACACTTGATTTTATCGACATGAAATGCAGAGTTTGATAGTGGTTCTAACAGAAAAAAACAGGAGAACTGGAGCTACAATTCACGAAATAGCAGCCAAACCTGCAATTGGTTCAGCTATTGTATCTCTACCTGAACTGCAAACAAGGAGAAGTTCGAAGATTTAAAATGAACATGTGCCTTCTTCCCACACCCATTCAGCCATATCCCACAGGAATATAACTCTCCTCTCTAGATGATTTTTAAGAGAAAGAGGAAAGCCAAACTGCAATCCACTTGCAAGGTTTTGTTTATTGTGGATTCTGCCACGGAACAGGCAAAGGGAGAGAATTCCCAAGCACCATCAGCTCTGGCTATTCCAACCTGTACAGTAAAAGAGGAGTGTGGGTACACTGCCATTCTGGTGTTATTCTCAAGGGACTGTCACCCATTATAAAGACAAGTTCTATGATCCATCTCTCCTTCATGTGCACAGTTCAATTACAGCTATGACTGAGAATTGTTTATTCCCTCTATAACTGTTCTTAACTCAGAGAAGTGTTTCACTAGTGCTTTACTTCTGCCTCAGGAGGGCAAAATAGTAACTGTTACAGGGTGAGACAGAGGTGCTAGTACAGTTTTTCTTTTGTTTTGATTTTGCCATTACAGTTGGTTGATCTGCCACCATTTTAATGCTATTATTTTTACAGTAAGTCATCTAATTGCAATGTATTGATCACATAATCACATGTTATGACAAGTAACGTGAATTTTGTTCTTAAATTCTGTCCTGTATTTTTAAGAGTAGTCCAGGTTCCTTTGCACATTATCGGTATTACTGTTTCACAGACAGTCCCTTTGCTTCAAATTAAAATCACAGGATATACCAGTAAGTTCTATATACAATCCCAGAAGAGTGCCCTTTCTTACTAATATGACAGCATTGGTGGGTGTGTTTTAGTCAAAGAAGTATAGAATTGTTTGTTCTCCTTTAGTAATGTTTTCAGCAAAGCTTTGCCTACTCCTCCGTGGTACAAATATGGAATAGACCTCACAGCACTGCAAGCAATCATATGAAGGCTTAGCTCTAATTTTATGAAATGTCTTAAAAGAAATTAGCATAAACAATATTTTCATTTTGTGTCATAACTGAAACCATACTGCTAAACAATCATATCCTGTTTAGCCCATAATGACATCAGAAATACATGTTTATCATCTGCTCTGGACAACTCAGCATGATTTTGGCCTAAGGCAAAGTGGAACTGAAATCATTTACAGTTGTCCAAACCAAGATAACCACACATTTCTGAGGTAATTGATACCTAAAAGGAATACTGCCTTTAGAGTGCAGTTCATGATTTAAGTATCCTAATTCCTCAAAGAACACTGGTAAAGTGTCCACTGGATTTCCTTCAAAACTTAGCATGGATTAAACAATCTACTGCACAAAGCAAATGATATTCAGGAGATTACCCCATCCACTAACAATTCTTCCTTTAGGAATGGATTACATTTCCTACTATCTTTGATTCCTTCCTACCTACCTCAAAGTGACAATAAAATCCCAAATGAAACAAAGCCAAAAATACATTAAATATTGTGAGTAGCAGGTTTCAAACAGTGTTTCATGTTTTGTCATTTGTCAATAAGAAAGAAAATACATAGTACTAGCTACATGAATCTATTCTAAAATAAGATCTTGATTTTTCTTTTGTTTTTTTCTTCTTTTTTTTAATATGGAAACATCAAAAGTTCATAAAATGTAATAAAGTCAAGCAATAGGGAGAAGAATTACTTGAGAGATATATAATGTATATACACACACATTACAATTAATGAATTACAGCCTAGTGATAAAAAACAAAACACGTGTAGTCAGATGAAAGACAAATATCTGATTACAGACACACATTCCTTGACAGACAAACATAGGTTTGCCCTTGCCTAGAACAGAGAACTTCATACTTTTATCAAATTGTGTAGTTTTTTAGACCAGAAAAATACTGTACCAGAATGACAGAAGAGAATGTGAAGCCAAGCACATAACCCATTCATTCAGAAGAATGCTGTACAAGCTCAAAGGATCTGCCTGCTTTTTGGCTTTATGCAAAACATAACATTTTGCATAAATAAATAAGTAAGAAATTAAAGAAAAGAAACCATCGGTTTCCAAAACACAAACAGTGGTTGGGAACAACTGTTTGACGACACTAATTCTCAGCTGGGGGGAAATGGGACTCGTTCCTTGCCAAATTCTTAGAGGGAAGGGGTTCTTCAACAGTTTTTGATTTCTTCCCATTAGAGGGGAGAAAGAAGAGGAAACGAGATTGGGAAAATGTCGCAGTTCTGAAAAGAGGCCCCATTAAGAAGAAAAAATGTAGAATTACAACTTGAGCAGGATAAAAACCTCATTATTTCCTAGAATTTTCCATGAAACCCTAAAGTGAAATGAGGCCCTAATAGTCAAATATTAAACACACAAATACTCCCAAACACATGAGCCACCTCAGCACAGAAAAAATCAACTAATGCACCCACTGAAAGGGTATAAAAAGTACTCTACAAATAATGAATTTCCAACAGCCATGTATACTATATTGCTGCTAAAAACGGATGAAAAGTGGCTTAAATGTTAGTCTGGAACTGTGAGTGTGCTCCCAGCACAGTTTTGCCCTTGACATGTAGTTGCTCACAGAAGACACGAGAAGGAATTGAGCAATTAAACATGAACCAGGGTGACAGACAAAACTACCAAAAAGACAGGGCAGTCCTGTCCATCTACAGAAAATTTGGCCAAAACCACAGACTTCCGTGCTACCACAGCTATGCTGCTTCTTGATTCCACTGAGCTTTATGAGAGTGATGTGGGGCTGCATAATGTAACGTAGACAAAACTTTTCATAACTACATAGATCAGAAAATAGGACTTGAAAGGACGGAGAGTGGAGCTTAAACTGAAGCATGTTTGCACAGAATATTTTAATTTCAGCTGTGTTAAGTGAAAGGAGTCCTCAAAAGCTATTGAACAATTTTCTAACGAGAGGAATAATGCAAAAGAAAAAAAATTATTGTGAAAAATGTTTGTGAAATGTTTATAAATAGAATCTGCTTTCTACAGGAAGGAAATACAAATACGCGGCAGACATAAAGATCCATAACTACCCTTTCTTAATCTTCCTTCTCAGCATGTGTGCTTAGATATCAGGAAACATTTGAAGGAATAGGAAAAATATGGAAATAGGATTCCTTTGCACCATCTGGGCAAAAGGGAAAAAACATGTACCAGTGATTTAATATGCAGCATGAAAAAAGCATCAGACCAGCATGATGTATGAAATATTTCACAGCTTTCTCTGCTGGAGTTGGGTACCAGTGAAAGGAAAGAATTACCTCCATTCGCTCTTGCTTGACATCATCAATCTCATCATCTTCAAAAATGGCTAAGAGCTCTCCAGTCTGGTCAATGGAGTTGAGAAAGTCTTGAGCAAGCTTCTGCCTTTTGTTGGTGTTATTACTGTTGAATTTGTCTTCATAAGGACAAGAAAAGAATAACAAATTTATTTGGCTTCTCCAAATATCAACTGATATTTTAGAATCAGCACAATGCAGAAAAGGGTCTGTTCCTACTGTACCCTCAAACAAGTTGTACTACCTGACCTAGGTCACTACTCTGCAGTGATAGTAAAAAATTACCTTTATAGTGTTTTCTGGTATAACCTGGCTTTTTCATGATCTAGAGAAACCCGCTGCTCATACACCGTTACTGCTCACTGAAGAATCCACAGAGGCACAAAAAACCCTCACTCATAGGCAGAATATATAGAGGAAATGCTCTTCCCTGAATACACGCAGAACATGCTCATTTACCTACAGCTTAAAGCAAACCCTAACACACACGTTAGGATGCAGTGATGGACCACTGCTCTGCAGGAAAACCTAGAAAACCCTGGCAGGGTGATCTCTGTGATTACTGTTGTTCCAAACAAAAGAGCAGCTACAAAAGCATTAAATTCACAAAATAAAATTAATGGCTTCAATTACCAAAGCCTGACGGAAAACGCAACTTTAATTTCAGGATAAACTGTGTTTAGGAAGCATTTCATGAGCATTCAAACAACTTAGGAAAACTGTTTATTTGTTTTAAGTACTGCCACAAGCTTAAGTATTAAAACCCAAAGCTGTCAGGTAAGAAGTGATACTGCCACACTGCTTGCATGAAACGATACCTCTTCATGTGTGGTGAAAATAAAATGTCACAGGCAAATTAAATCTCAAATGAGTTGATAAAAAATTATCCACAGCTTGATTAAGTCAAAGCAAGACGCACAATGTTTATCTAAAATCAGTGTGGATGCTCAGAGGAACCAAATATAAGGAATTCATTGTAGGGGAAAAAATAATAAAGGGCTCTGAGAAAGGAAATAAGTTAAATACAAAAAATTGTGTATGGACATTGTTAGATGTTGTAACAGCGTGGCAAGGTTTAGATTTGCTATGATAAGTTTTAACTTGACTTTTTACAACGGAAATGTTAAATCTAATGTCAATATAAATCAACAAAACCTTATAACAGCAAATCATATGGCATAAATTAATATATTTTTAATTCAAAGAGCTTTTTCCTTAAATGCATTGGTTATAAAATCAGTGACTTGCTCATGGAATGGGGAAACAAAAGTGTTTCCCATTCTTTAAATTACAGATTCAAAGTATAAAATGTTAAACCACAATAAAAAAAAAAAAAGACCCAGGTAATTTATTAGTATTCAATGACTTCAGATTATAGGATTTTTTTTAAATATGCCAAAATCTTTTGACAATAATTTAACAAATGTCTATTCAATTGCAGGTGGTAGATGACCACTTTAGAAGCATTTCAAATGGAAAAGCAGAGATTTTCAAACAAATTCCTCTAAAGACACTTGTTTTGTATCTCTAACTATTAAGCAAGTTAGCACTACTTTGCACTGAGCTGTTCAGGACATTTATAAAACATCAAGCCTCTCCCAAATTCAGTAATTTCTTTTTTCTACCTTCGAGGAGATCTTCTTCTTCTATTCCTTTGACAATTTTAGATTTGTAGTCTCGAAAAAACATGTATTTAAGCAGCCTTCTGAGCTTCTTCTGAGAGGAAAAAAAATACATTTACATTAATGAGTATTTTTTTTATTTAAACTAACTGTAATGTGCAATATATTAGTCAGTAAATATAATTGCTAGAATGTTCATAATTTTTGTTTCTGCAGAAAATCCATACATAGAAAGTACCTCAAAGTAAATAGCAATTAAACATTGAATATTATTTATTTATTTGAATTCCTTGGTACTTTGCTGTGAGACAGAAATTCAGCGATAAGGCTTCTTTTAGGGCTCTCCAAAATCTTTACTCAAGTTTGGAAATTCAAGCCTGGAAATGCACATTTCCATGAACTTTGACATCCATATCAACAGCTCTTTTCAGTACCGACTTATGGCTCATATCAGATAAAGAAACTGCAATTGGTTTTCACGTGTTAGTGGTTTTTAGTTTTGAAATAGTTTTGGTCATCAGGTTTCACCCATCTAATGAGGAAAGAAAAACAAAGGGGAGAGAAAAAGGCGAGGGAAAGTGAGGAACTAAGGAAGAAAAGGAGATATAGGAAGAATAAATAATGTAGATAAAAATAGCTGACAATAATTTTTGAAGAATTTTGAAATGTTAGGAAAGATAAGTAATTTTTTTTTATCGACCTGTTACTTACTACCCACAGAAAGCAAGGCCATCCCTAAATTTGGATATTTTAGAGGGATACAGTACAGGAAAAAATATTATAAAAGAAAATAAAGATAATTTACAGTCTAAATGACAGAACTATAATGGTCACACTGTCAAATGTCACACCTACACCCAAGGGGGAAATTAGAATTATTGATTTTTAATAAAAGGAATATAAAGGATCAGGATCAATATTTTTACCTAATTAAGAAATTGTTTTGAGCTCTAAGGTGCACTACCCACTCTAGAGCTTTGTGAAGAAAAATCTATTGATAATTGAAGTTACAGGAAAAGACAAAAATTAATGAAAATATTATAGAATGACTGCACTGCGCACGATAAGATTTAATTCTAGAGCAGCTATACTTTTAAATAAAGCTATCCATGATGATGGCCTCCTTGTGTATAGGTTAGGCAAACACTTGAAAACAAAATAAGCAGCTGATTATGTAAATAAAAACTTCCGTCTTGTTACTGTACCTTATCTTTGCGCATTAAGAACAGAAGATCTTCAGCAGAGATGACTCGAGCTCCTCTCATCTGAGAAACTTCAGCTGCTTGCTGCAACTAAAATAAATGAATAAATTAAGATGGCCTTTTCAGTGTTCAAAACTTTATTCACTGGGGTTTGTCTTAAATAAATTCAGATAATATTTTGCACGGTTCTGACTAGCAAAATACAGGCTGTGCACTGAAACACAAGCTGGGACTCTCAAAGGTGTCACTCACCCGGCTCTTGTTTGCCAAGAAGTGAAAAACAATTTCATGAAAAGCCTGAAAGACTTTTGACAAATCTCAAGCAAAAGCTTTTTTGTTTATATTTAAAATGATTGCTTTTAAAAAGCACTGCAGCCCTTTTTTTTTTCTTTCCTTAGCGCAGAAAATGAACATACAATTCTCTCAGGCAATGTAAAAATGCCAAATTCTTGCCATAGCACTTTATCTGCAACTATGGAAGGGTGGCTGATCCCTCTCCCAATTTTTTAGAATAACAAATATTAATTTTAAACAGCTTACCTAAGTATTTTTTGAAAGAAACTCTACCCCTCCTTGACTTAGCATTAGCACAAACCAGACTCACATGAAGAGCTTTTTTAGCCATGCTCTTATTTCATTTGGGAGAAAGAAAATGAATTGATAGGAAAAAACAACTCTATTAATGAAGGAATTGAAAAACCTTATTGAGCAGACCAGGCCTTTCAGCTATGAAAGTGATAATGATGGGATTGAGCAAGGAATGCCAGAAAAATTGGTAAGAGGTGGCCAAAGGAGTGGGAAGCAATGGACTGTCCTCAACTTCATTGCCTCTTAAGGCCCTAAACATCTCAAATTGCGCTGGAAAGAGCAGAAATCCCTTTCAAAGGGACTAATCCCATCAGCCTTCAGTAGGTGCAGGAAATCAGGCTGTTTTGTACACAAATGGATCATATCAAAACTAGAACAGGGTCAGAAACCTTGTAGCCTTGGTTGGAGATTCGTGCAACCTGATGTTTATCAAACTGCTGGGCTGAAGAGGTTCAACCCCAAAGTATGAAAGAAGTCAATGCAATTTGCTCCCATTCCCAAGATGATCGTGGAACTATACAATGGTTTGGGTTGGAAGGAATCTTTGAAGTTCCTCTAGTTCAGTGAGGAATGGGACAGGGACACCTTCAACTAGATCAGGTTGCTCAGAGCCCTGTCCAGTCTGAACCTGGAATGTTTCCAGGGATGGGGCATCTTCCACCTCTCTGGACAACGTGTTTAAGTGTAAACCATGATGCTGCAGATACGGTGGGATGGAAAGGATGCTTCCTGGCATGGAATATACTTTATCCTCAAAATTAAAAGACATTGTCCAACAAGCAAGATTTAATCATAGGGTTTTTTTTTTCTCTCACCCTTGTTTGCCCTGTGATGGAAAACTGACCATAAGCATAGTACAAAAGTTATCAAAAGAAGAGACACCTTTAAAAATTCATGATATTAAAATTCATACACACCTGTAACATGATCAATAAACAGTAATTTATGTTTAAACATCTATATATTCTTCTTTGGAAATGCATTAATGCACCTGAAAATAATTTAAAGAAATCGTATCCTTCATGCTCACACTAGCAATGGTTTCACTCAGTATCACTGGCTGAATAAGTATATTATTAATCTGAGCTCCCATGCTGCTATGACTTGAAATAGGCCTATTCAGAAGTTAAAAAGATCAACAAAAACAGTAGCTGTTTCTAATATCCAAAGAAGGAGGCGGGCGGGGGGGAAAGATTTTCACTTTGGCAAGTGTTCAGTGGGCAAAAGATTCAGTCCATAAATCATAATACTGGACTGCATTAATTTTTTTCCACACTAATCACGCGCACACAAAACGTTAACTGTATCTCATACTCACAACACAAAACATACCGCGTGAAGAGGTTCAGAGTTTCCCCTTGGAACTCCCTCTTGGCCTTTGCAGTCACCGAGACCAGAGAGATTTCAGGAATTCAGAAGTCACAGTAATACAATCTTACTTGAAAAATGTAAGAATGTGAAAAACGATAGTTCTATTTTTTGGCATAAGCAAAACTGTTTCTTATTCTGATTAGTTTGAGGGCATGCAAGCTACTTATATTTCTAACATAAAATATGAAGAGCTGGATAAAAAAAAAAATTTACCAAGTACGAGCCAATATTCCTCTCTGGTGTAAATCTATTGCAGCTAATGGATTTATGCCAGGGCTGACTTTGGCCCCACTGAGCTTAAAAGTGCTAGAAAACCTGACCTTAGCATGGTGATAACACAACACAGCTTTCCCAAACATCACATAAAACAATGGCAGAAATATCGGATGTGAAAGTTTGCTCTAGTTCCCTAAAATTTACAGGACCATCTCTTGGTCCCTTCAAACCCAAACCATTCTGTGACTCTCCAAGGCATTAAATTTCTTACCATAAAATTCAGATATGTTAATTTCTGTAGCTGAAATACATTATTTTTCCAAATGATAAACACGTGACAAAGACATTTATAACACAGATTGTGTGTGAGTTGCTTACAGGAGCCTCATGATGAAGGAAGGGAGAGCAAGGAGCAGAGGCCAAATTCACGTCCCATTTGCATCTAAGTAAATCCTGAATAACACTGTTTACTTTAATGGAGTTATTCTGGGATAAACACAAGATCAAAATCTGGAATAATATTCTCAGCTTCTACCAAAACAATGAAAACTTTATTCTCGCATTGCCCCAACTTTTGCATCTATTTTATTTTAAGGAACGGACACACAGCATTTAATTTCTTTGGCTTAAAGAAAGCAAAATATGAAAATAATTACTTCCTGTGCAGTTATAAAATATGGATTATTTATCCAAACAGACCATAATGAGTTCTGCATTGGTACACATATTTACCTGGGAAACTGGGATATGCTCAGGTAAATATGTATCCAAGAAATTAAACAGAAATTACGTCCCACGCAGCCAAGGTTGGGGGGAGGATGTATTTATAGTTTAACACACACGTAATTGACTCACTCAAACCACAACATGAGTGCTCTGCTATAATTAGCATTATAACAAACTGTCTTATTTGACTGTCCCAGAGTTGCCATTAATATGCAATAAGCCCCGATTCCCTAATTTCCAGAGCGGAAGGCCTCGTGGACTCATTACCGCAGTCGGGGATGAAGGGGCATTTCAGGAAGCCGTACCAAAGGAACGATCCATCCCGGAGCACCCAGGCATTTGTCATCCCAGAAAAGCTGCTCTCAGCTCTGCAGCCCTGAAGTCAGGAGGTCTCTCACCCTTCGCTGCAGTCTCTGTGAGCAGCACTGCCCGTGACTCCAGATGAAGGCTGGGATATAAATGTCGCAATAACTTTTCCCAGATGAGGTTCCTTTATGGCAACGGGGGAGATATGGCAAGAATTTCCCACCACCTCCCTTCTCCAAGCCTCAGGGATACTCAGTGCCAGTCACAGAATCTGGGGCAGCAGCAGTTCCAACATACTCACTTGTCTTCTCCTGATTTTTTTAATTTTTAAACTATTAAGCCCACATTACAAAATATTTTGTTTGGGATGATATTGAAGAACAGCAAACAATCCAAATTACTCAGCTTTTTAAAGAAAACCAGGCTAAATTTCCTAGCACTAGCAAACAATATTTGAGACCTCAGAGTCTGAATATATTTTTTATTACAGCCGAATTATGAACCTCTAAAAGTGAAGTTTAAATAACGGAAGTGTTGATATGATTTTAACTATAGGAGCGCAAATAGCTCTGTTAATAATTAGGAGTTTATGAAAAATAAGTGTATTTTACAATTTTTCACATTACAAAGAAAGCAGTATATACAGTAACTATATTTTAAAGTCTAAGAAGAAATGGCTGGGGAATAATATTTTAAAATGTAATCACGGGTTTAATGACTTTATGAAGTTAACTTTCTTGGCAGGATGAACTGAAGTATGTTAACAGTCACCTTACGGCTATTTTCTTTTTGCAACTTCTGCAAATTATAGATTTGTTGAAAGGAGTATTCATTCTCCTGTGACAGAAGCACAGTTACTTCAATGGGACTGTCTGCTGCTTTTTCTTTCCGTAATTATTTTTTCTTCCACTACCTCCAAAGTCAACAATCACCGATACTTCTTCTACAAAACTGTCTTGATGGACAAACAGACAAAAAGCTGGAAAACAAACATACTGTGTTGTGACATAATCCTTCCAGTTAAACTGCAGGACAGAGTTGGAGTGGTAATGTTTGCATGCCTTGGAACTGCTGGGAGCCAAGAATAATGCTGCAGGAGCTACGATTTTGTTTTCGTTATACAAGAAAATTAGATCATAGTTCACCTGGATGAATTTTTTTTCTGAGGCAGGAAGGCTGTTTTGTTATTAAATATGCATTAAAATGTCCAATTTTTTATCTTTTCCAGATAAAAACTACGCAACTATAAAATTACCAGAGAATATTCTGAATTTAGATATAGTCCTGTAAATATATTCCAAATAGAGCATCCTGCTACTCTTTCATAGGCAACTAAATAAAAGAAGTAGATACAGGCTTATACTTCAATCTTTCAATGTAATACCTCACATGCTATTAATGTTAACACCTCAGCTTCTCATTCTAACACACACAAAGAGGAAAAACACACAATTTGTTTCCATAAGTCAGCACAGGGATGTGCTTTATGCAGTTAGCACATCTTGGGGAGGTAATTACATTAAGGAGCCCATCAGAGCACTGTAATTTAGTGACTTAGGATCACTGCACAAGGGTTAAACAGCATGACTGAATCATCACAAGCTGCCTAAACCAGAAAATGTCCATCTGCACATTAAATGACAATCAATTTTCTTCTTATTAGGTATCTGGTCTCAAAACTAAGTATTTTTTACTGAAGACAATTTAATGTAACACCAGGTGATTATGTGTGACCTCAAGAAGATGAAGCTCTGTGTCCCATTTTGAGGCTTCAGAGAATCATGGAATTGTTTAGGTTGGACATACCTTTAGGATTGTAAAGTCCAATCATTAACCCAGCACTGCCACGTCCACCAATAAACCATGTCCCCATGTGCCACATCCCCTCCAGGGATGGTGATTCCACCACTTCCCTGGGCAGCCTGTTCCTATGCCTGACAACCCTTTCTGTGAAGAAAAATGTCCTAATATCCAATCTAACCCTACCCTGGAGCAACTGAAGGCCATTTCTTCTTGTCTTATTGCTTGTTACTTGGGAGAAGAGACCAACCCCCGCATGGCTACAACCTCCTCTCAGGTAGTTCAGGAGGGTGATAAGAGCTCTTATGCTTGACACACAGTGAATTTCAGTCCATACAGATCATGAGAATAAGAAAACACGAGTTCATCCTCCTGTGTCTCTGGCATTTACTGAGAACTCATTTTCAAGGACTATTATATTTGTTATATTTGTTGTTACACTTGTCCCTTCATAAAAACCTTGCTCCTGAATCCCTGCAGCACAACCAACTGCTTCTCCTCTCCTTCTAGCAGGTGGCAACAGTTCTTGATTTCCACATTTCAGGCAGCCCAGAGAGTGGGGTCTGGATACAGAAAGTCTGCAGCCAGTTCCTAGAAGCTGGAGAAGAATTACCTCAAAAGCATCTCTGGCAATAAGCAGGTTACACAAGGACTCCTTCCCACCGAAGGCATAAAGAGCATGTCTATAGGTCCAATAATCAACAGTTTCAACATCAGAGGTGATTCTGGCCTGGATCAGGAACAGTGTGGCCAGCAGGACCAGGGAAGTGATTCTTCCCCTGCTCTCAGCACTGGTGAGGCCACACCCGAATACTTGTGTGCAGTTCTGGGCCTCTCAGATCTGGAAGGACATTGATTGAGGTGCTGGAGCAGGTCCAGAGAAGAGCAACCAGGCTGGTGAAGGGACTGGAGCACAAGTCCTGTGAGGAGAGGCCGAGGGAGCTGGGGTTGTTTAGCCTGGAGAAGAGAAGTCTCAGGGTTGACCTCATCACTCTCTACAACTCCCTGAAAGGAGGTCGTAGCCAGGTGGGGGTCGATCTCTTCTCCCAGGCAACTATCAGTAAGACAAGAGGGCATGGTCTTAAGCTCTGCCAGGGCAGGTTTAGACTGGATATTAGAAAGAAACTTTTTACAGAGAGGGTAATCAGGTATTGGAATGGGCTGCCCAGGGAAGTGGTGGATTCTCCATCCCTGGAGGTATTTAGGATGAGGCATCAGTGCCATGGTCTGGTAACCACAGTGGTAGTGGATCGAGGGTTGGATTTGATTATCTCAGAGGTCCTTTCAAACCCAGCTGATTCTATGACTCTGTGACATAAAGTTAACAAGTCAGAATGTTCCAGCCCTTTCCTCAGCTGCCTTCAGACTGAAATTTTAGGAAAGTCAGTCCTACAAACTCCAGTAAGCAGCCTTACACCTCAACCTACACATTTTTAACTGGGTCACCACTATCCCAAGAGCCCTACAGGTCAATATAATGAAGAGAGGATATTGTCTTACTATTCCCATCTGTTTAAATTGAACACTGAATACAATTTTGGAGATCATCACGTCTCCTCACTCTACTCACAACTCACATACTTCTTTTGATTACAGAAAAGGTCAGGATGTGGGGGTTTTTTGTTTTGTTTTTTTATGTTTTTAGCAACACATTCAGTACAATCAAAGTTAAAAAAAACCCCAACAACAGAAGGTACACACTTCGAGGGAGTGAAAATAGCAAAAGCAGAACACCTCCTGCTTGCTTGAGCTGATGTTCTTCACGTTGTAAACAAAATCTTTCTAAAAATACAAAAGATAAAGAAACAAAAAAATCAGGAAAATGTACAGAATGTTTAGAAAACTACACAGAGTCAGTCTGTGTAATGGAATAGGCCAACAGGAAAATACACTGTGTTCCCAAGCTCTGTTACTTAGAGTGAAAATCTGCATGTACTGGAGACAGAATGGTTCTTTTAAAATTATATTAAATAGATTACTAAGTAAAATAAATTTCCAAGTAAATAATGAAATTAATATTGCTACTTTGCAAAAGATGAGCTTATATCAGTCTTTTTTTTTTAACAAATCTCTTCTTTATAAATAATTTAAGCTCAGCTTCTTAAATTAGAGCTTGT
Organism: Empidonax traillii; assembly: GCF_003031625.1. Lineage (NCBI taxonomy): Eukaryota > Metazoa > Chordata > Aves > Passeriformes > Tyrannidae > Empidonax > Empidonax traillii. The sequence continues at coordinate 44,857 of NW_020955383.1, forward strand.
TTTTCCATTTTCTGTCACACAGGGAAAAGAATTTAATGCACTTATGAACAATAACTACATTTCAACTTAAGCTTCAGGCATGACTTTTTCCTATTTTTCCTTCTTTCAATTTGAATTCCAAAATCAACATTTTGGGCCAACATTTTATAACTGTAATTCTTCTGCTCTCCAGGAAACAAAAGAAACCCTATTGCACACCTGACATTTACAGCAGGCAATACTGACCAAACGAAGTGAAATTATACCAACAACACTAAAACCATGAAGTCTCTGGGCACAGAAAAGTATTCAGACTCACTGGACTCAGTTTTCATGTGGTCAGATTATTCAGAGGCTACACAGGCGTTAATTCAAGACTTGGTGTGTCACTGGGGATGGCCACTGCTGATGCTCTCTCCCACTGCTGGTGATAACAGCAGGCAAGAAAACAAACTTGGAAACTGCTGCTCCAGCTCTTATTATGACAAGGGAGAAAAAAATAAGCTTGAAAAATATCATCCAAGTGGAAAGGATGGAGTAGTGTTCTCTAGAACGAACACGAGACTGTGAAAAAAGCTTTGTGAAGTGGGAGCTCTACAGTTATGAAAGATTAATTAGCCAATAAGAAACTGAAGAACTCTCATGGCCAAAAGAACTCCAACTTCTGCAAACAGATCTCTCTATTTCTAAGAAAAAGGAGTGTAGGTGTCCTCTGTTGTTGACTGTCCACGATCTAGGATTGTCAGGATATTCTGGATGTTGAGGTAAATTATTCCATCCCACTGTAAATCACTGCAGCAAATTTCCCTGTATCTAAACCAAATAACTGCTGATGTTTTGCAGGAAATTATTGTAGAATCATAGAATTGTTTGGGTTGGAAGGGACCTTTAAAGGTCATCTAGTCCAAACTATAATAAAACTAACTAGTAAAACTTTCCCAATGAGCTGTTCCATTTTCACAGCAGTATCATTATAGCTATTCCAAGCTGTGAATCTCAAATATAACCATTACTTCCACCTAAGTTGCACCTTTTAATGACTTTATGGCACTAAAAGTTACTGTGAAAAAACAAGAATGTGCAATCTTTTCAACAATAAATGCATTCACCTTTCCTTTAGTAAAAGAAACAAAAAAAGCATTGGAATTTACCCTTTTTAAGAACTGAAAATAATATTATTTTGGAATATTTTATCTATTAACTCAGATTCATTTCCTATCCATCGATTAGTTCCATTTCTTTTCTTTCTCTAATATTACTATGGCATGCAAACCAGCAGAGGTTTACGTTATACCCCAGCTTCCTGTCCTTTGGTTTCAAATCCCAGAAGAAACCACCACTCATGATTATTATTCCACAGTTTCCAGTGCTGCAAGGAGAAAAAACTCTGCTCTCTGTTGATTGAGACACCATCTAATATAAACAGGCTCCTTTCTCCCATTGCTGTAAAGAGCACCATTTGTATAAATCATGTATCCTTACATTGCTCACAAAGGAAAATAATCACTGCTTTATATTAGTTTCACCAGAACCCTAAATAAATACTCTTCCTTTCCATATGACAGCAAATTGGAATCAGGCATCACTGCTGGACACAGGGAGAATAAGACATGTATTTACCTCCTCCAAGCACAGCGATAAAGTGCTTTTAGAGGGAGCCTCAGGGTAGTGAAAGAACTGCACAGCAAGTATTGCTACAAAGAGTAGGCAATCAGCAGTGCACTGAGAACAGAGGACCTGGACAGGTTGAAGAGATGGGCAGAAAATTGTCTGAAGCTCACCAAAGGCAAATGCAAGGTCCTGCACCTGGGGAAGAAACAACCCCAGGCACCAGCACAGGCGGGGGGTGACCTGCTGGAGAGCAGCTCTGCGGAGAAGGATCTGGGGGTCCTGGTGAACAACAAGCTATCCATGAGCCAGCAGTGTGCCCTGTGGCCAAGGCCAATGGATGCATTACTGAGAGCACTGCCAGCAGGTCAGGGAGATGATCCTGCCCCTCTGCTCCGGTGAGGCACATCTGCAGTGCTGTGCCCAGCTCTGGGCTCCTCAGGACTAGAGAGATAGGGAGCTCCTGTAGCTGGTAGAGCGGAGGGTGACAGAGATGATGAAGGGACTGGAGCATCTCTCTGATGAGGAAAGGCTGAGGGAGCTGGGGATGTTCCATCTCAAGAAAAGTCAACTGAGAGGGGACCTCATCCATGTCTGTCAGGTTCTGCAGGGAGGGGGCAGAGGATGGACCAGGCTCTGCTCGGGGGTGCCCAGCAATGGGACAAGAGGCCATGGGCAGAAAATGATGCCCAGGAAGTTCCACCTGAACATGAGGAAGAACTTCTTTCCTGTGCAGTGACTGAGCACTGGAACAGATTGCCCAGAAAGGGTGTGGAGTCTCCCTCACTGGAGATATTCCAGAATCATCTGGACACAATCCTGTGCCAAGTGCTCCGGGATGGCCCCGCTTGATCAGGGAGCTTGGACCAGATTACTCACTGTGGTCCCCTCCAGCTTTACCTATTCTGTGTTTCTGTGATTCTGTGAAGACAGGAACACTGATCCTCTGGCTGAAGTGATCTCAAAGTAATAAAAAAATTTTCTTCAAACACTCCAAATTGAATGACCAAAAAATTAAATCTCAAAACATAAGTAAGACATTGCTTTGAAATTTGATGTCTTTTGAAAACTTAGATTAGGAGACAGAAGGAGAAAAAAAAAAAGGATTCAGGTTCAACCAAAGATACAACATAGCAACATTTTTCATTAGAAAGCTCTACAACTATTCACAGCCTTGGAGAGATATGCCTTCATATTCATACTTGGAAATACTGGTGGAAGACTTTGTAAGTTAAACATGATTCACATTGCTCTTTCTTCACTCTTTTTTATTCTCATCTGCTCAAGTGCAGCTTTCAAGCAAGCGAGAGCATCTGGTAACTACAGGTAAATGCTACAGGATCTCTCGGGTTAAACAGTGAAACACATAAAAGATGTAAAGGACTATGGGTTTAAAGGGTTTTGGATACCAGAGAGGGCATACAGGTGTATTGGCTTAAGGTTCATTATACTGCCTGCAGAATTTTGACAGTCAGGTAACTGTCATCTTGCAAGATGTATCCAAATTATCAATAGGAAAAAAAAATATCATTTAGTTTATAATGCTTCTTTAACCACAAGATATGCATGGAGTGTACATTATGACACTAGAGAAAATCTCATCCTGTTCCGTAATCTTTAATGTCCACGATTATAAGGTATAATCAGAATGGGTCATACAATGACAGTTCTATGAATTTATTTTCTTATATAAAGAAATGTCTCTCCAGGACATTTCAAAATGGTTTCAAAATTCTAAATCTATGACTTCTTTCCTCCAAGAATCTTCTACTCCAAGATAAAGAGAAAAAAATGAGGGAAATTTATGAAAACAATAGTCCCAGTCCAAGGTAGACATATTTGCCCATAAAAATGAGGAAAGGAAGCCCAAATTTTTTTATGCATGTGTTGTTTTGCTGTATTTTCTTATTTATATGAATTACAATTGTCAGAGCTTCAAAAACCACAAGGTAAATTGCATGATGATAACATGAACTTGACAGATTTTGTCTTGGAAAGATGAAAGAAAGAAAAAAAGGAGGGACCTCTCACTCAAGAGAGAGAAAAGAAAGCACCACAAAGGAACATAAATGTAAAATCTGAACAACAGATATTTGTGTCTGAAAAAAGGCCCTGATTTCCTAACTCCTATTTAATGTTCATTCTTTAATTAACATTCATTTCCCAAGGACATAAGTTTGAAAAGGCTGTTTCACATTACTTTAGCACGAAGAGAAAGAATCACTTTTAAGCCATGAAAAGGCTGAGGAAAAAAAATAAACATGCCTTCTGAACATAATTTCCTCTTTATTGCTACTGCAAAGTTATGAAATGAAATCTATTATTTAATTACATTGGATCAAGCAACAGGAAGGGAAGGGAGTGTTTGAGTCACAACATCCCTGTAAGGATAAATTACTACACTTCCTCTTGCTAAAAGACAGTTTTAATGAAACCGTGCAAATGGTTAAAATCAAATTACTGGGAGGTAGGAATATCTTCTTGCTAACGTAAAAAAACAAACAACAAATGTACTCTGAAATTCTGAACACAAGTATTTGTAACAATAGGGGGGAAAAGCAGCAACATTTCTGCCAGAACATCAAGAGTTGGAAAATTATTATATTTATTCAGATTCTTTACAGATTCTGAAGATAGTTAAAAAAACCATACAATAGCTTCTGGGCCTGCTTTGTTTAATGCTTTGCATTGGAGATGTTTAGATAATCTATTATGAAAACTTAAATTTATCTCCTATTACTACCAAAACTTTATTAGCCACGTGGGATTTCCCATAGCTGTGTTTCATAATGTTTACTAGATCCTTCAAATTGAATGCAACTGTTGGAAAAGTTAAAGTATTTAATTTCTTAAGTATGTTCTTGACATAAAAAATTGGGAGGGCTTTAAATTCTAATGAACAAATAGACTGAATTCTAAAATGCTGGAATAGATAACCTGGCAACTGGTAAAGATCCACAACTGGGATATGAATGTGTAAATGCTGTGATCTTGTATATAATTTAAATTCACTTTGACTGGGGTGGAGATGCTCTGAAATTACCTTTCATGGAAATACTATCTTCCCTCAAAATTAAAATACACTAAAATATGAGGGAATTTCACAAATAATTTGAAGAACAATGGAAAATATCTTTGAAGTTATTCAGCAAAGCTCCTCCTAAGCCTCAGGGTGGTATAGGAGACAGCATTTCTTTTGAAAAAGCACTCCTGGAGGCAGCAGAGACTGATTTCCTGGGCCCATCAGAGACTGGACTGACCACTCAACACTGCAGGATGGATGACATGGAAGGGGTGAGTACAAGGCATGATGTTTCTTGGGGAAAGATGAAGGAAGGTTTTGAGAGGGACACAAGACAGAAAAATCTGTCTGTACAAATTTTTCAGATCAAAGAATTTTAGTGTCCTCCCAGTATTCGGTCCATGGGCTACTTCCAAACTTCTAACAGTCTATGGAAATGGTCATAAAAAATGGTCATTAAAAACCTCCTTCAGAATCACAGAACCCTGTGATTCTTGTGTTTTTTAAAGAAGTCCAACCTTCAATGGAAAATTTAGGAGGTTACTTTTTCCTAATGGGTAGAAGCCATCATATTTAGAGAACATGTTGAACGTAGAAAAACACAAAAATAGGCCACGAGCCTCACTATACATTGTGTGATTCTTATTCTTCTCTTGAAACTCATGTTATTTGCCACTGTCAGACTTGAACTGGCTATGGAGACATTTGGTTGGATTCAGTGAATTTCTGAAGGTTTTACCTACCAGTGGCATTGAAGCCAAAAACTGGCACATTCACAAACTGGGTATGAACTGGAAAGGCTTTGACAGACAGTCAGTCCAGTCAGTGCAAAGCACCCTCAGCTGACTGAGCAAGAAGTCTGATAAAACAGAGGAAACAAGAGACTGGTCTTTTGTAAAAACCTTTGGAAATGCAGCAGGTCCAAGCTGTGGACTCATATACATCCCTCAGGAGAAGACAAATAACTTCCCCTGCCCTGAAGAGATCTATGCTTTGGGAATACAACTGTACAAAATTATAATTAAATGCAGCTCCACTGAAACTGCTCATGTGTTAAGTGACTAAGGCTGAGCACAAACTCAGGATATGCATTACCGGTGCCAGGGGAGTCAGAAGATAATGTCAATGATGCCAGTGGGGAGGAGGAAAATTAGTGTTTCCAGTATTTATCTTGGTCCTTTGGGAGCCACAGAGAAAAGTTTCAGCACTGGAGGTCCAAGTTCAAGAGACACAGAAATATCACAGAAATCTTCAAGATGAGAGGAGGCTCTCAGGGCAAAAAAGCAAGGATGGAATGAAAAATCTTGATTCTGTGATTCTGACCATGATAAAGGCTAAGCCCTAAAAAAATCATCTGGATTCTGGTCGTTTAGCTCCTAAAATAAACATAGCATAGATTTCTACAAGATGATGATCTATTTATTTCTACACAGGCACACAGTTGAAAGGGGGTGGAAAAATGGACCATTTTCTCTAATTATTAGAGATATTCTCTGCAGTGTTTATGAAAACAGGGAGTAGACTACTAGTGCAATTGCTGAAGTGCAAATGATGAATTTCTAACAAAAAACACCCCTCCAAAATACATGGAAACAGCTAGAAAAATACCTTCATTCCTGAAAAACAATGGAACACTTCCATTTCTCTTCAGCATTTATAAGAAAGTGAACTCCAGTATCAGTCACAGACTGTTAACTATGTTTACCAAAAGAGAGGGAAGAGGAGCGTGAGGAAAATCAATACCGGTATCACAAAGATGGAAAGGAATCTCTGTTCTCATGATGACAGAGTAGATGATGCTTCTCTAAAGGCCATGAGTGAAATGCAGAGTATAGATCAAGATGTAGTGTAGAAAAGATCAAGGCTGAGTACGATTTCAGAAGGAACACTGATTATTGAGGGGATTTAACAGGTCAGGAAAGAAGGGGATAAGATTTCTCACAATAATAAAGACAAAATTCTCCATTAATTCAGCTGGCTCTCTTTTTTGGTTGCTTTCAAGGATGATTTTGTCAATGTGGAATAGCTACGTTGCCTACGTGAATTTTACACGGTCGTATGACGGGGATTTCTGTTCTACATCCATTTTACAAATAGACCAAAGGAGTCACAGAACAACACTCTACACATGGGCAGAGACATCAGTCTCTGTTTGCCTCCCTCCCCACCCAATTACCAGCACTCCTTCACTGCTAACAATTCTCCTCTAATGCAACAGGAAAAGATGCAAAATAATGCACAAATACATAAAAACTCCCAACCAAACTTCTTCTGAGCTTTAAATGAAGAGTTTGCTGTATCTAAGCAAAAACTATAAATATTTCCCAGGGCCTAAAGCTGTGAAATGCAGAGGTGATTTAGCAGACACACAGACCATAAAAACTGTGCCCGATACATTTCTCTTCTAATTTAGAGTAAGTGGGCCAGTCTTATATCACATAGAATCATAATTCTCAGTGACATTTAAACCAAAAACTAGCAAAACATTTAAACTAAAAACCTGCAAACCTCCATAAAGCTTTACAAAGAGTATCAGTCATTTTAATATAAAGCTAAGAGACAGTAGCATAAACAATGTCAACACAGTCACAGGTTTGCAGTTTAGAACCTGAACCTCCTACTATAAAAGTAAATTCTTATATTCACAAGAAATCACTTTTCAGTCAGTTGCATTTTGAGAAGGAATAGGATCAGCCAGACCATTAGAAGTCAAGAAGTACAGGAAAAAAGAACTGCCAAAACTAAGGCTTAATTAGGTTTGCAAGTCAAATTAAGAAGCGAAGCAAAGGAGCCTTCAGACATAACACAGTAGGAAGAAATGAAATAAAGATGGAAAATCTAAACACGGTTCCAAAGTAGGAGAATAATTTTCACTGAGCATTGAGAAGAACTGAGGTTTTGAGCATGAGAGCAAAGGTAGGACAACTCATGGAAGAGATCTACTGAAAGAAAGTGTTTCTAATGAACTGAAATGAAGTAAAACTCAAAGATTTTAATGCACTCCAGTCATCAGCACAGGATATCTCGGATGTGAATGAACTGTAAACATAACGATGTCTGCTGGCACTAATATTCAAATAAATCAGCTAAGTTTGGGGAAGCTAAGGGGATCAAATAATTATAGGCTGCTGCCTACGAATAATTGAAGAGCAATTAGAAAGATGACGGATCCAAGTTCTTCTTGTTAGTGTCAGAGGATATAATGAGGGATGACAGCCAGAAATTGCAATTTGGAAGGACTGAGTAGATTGTTAGGGAAACCTTTCTCATGGGAGGACAGAGCAGCTCTGCAGCAGTTAACAGGAGAGGCTCTGAGAAAATTCCTCAATGGAGCTTCCAAATCCAGGGCTGGACAAAGTCATGGCTGAGCAGATCTAGTATTGGTGACAGTCCTCTTCTGAGTGGGTTCAACTGGACATCTCCAGGCTTTGACTGTTTCCTGTATTTTTGTCTATTTTTACAGAGTTTTTGAGTAAAGGAAATTGTTTAGTTCTGTTTTTACACGTTCCAGAACACTCACCCTTCCTTCCATCTGGAATAGAATCCTCTATCTACTGCTACACCAAAATTAAAATCATTACCAAAAACAGTGTGTCAAAGGACTGGAAGTGCAGAAAGTCAGGGTCTGAGGGCTCTGCAAGAGACAGAGAAGACAGGTGGAGGTGAGAGAAACCTCACCACATCTCTGAGCTGCTGCTACAACCATCAATATACCCAATATCTGTCATGAGGAAAAGCCTGCAACAGCACTGTTAATATGGAGTAAAAGAAATTAGGTCTGCTCCTTCATACCAGCTGTCCCATTGTGCACTGAACAAGATGTAGGACAAGATCAAATTTGGTGACTCCTTCAGTAAGAACGAATAAATACATAAAAATAACGGGCTCAGTCACAGCAAGTCACCAGGATGACGAATGGCAGTTGTGTGTAAAACGAGTTGAGCAAGGTTATTGGGGTTTCTTTTGATACAACTTGAATGAAAATCAGCTTCCATGATGGTGTAAGTATTCCCAGAGTAGATTCTTAATTATTTGCAGCCTTGGTTCATTCAGATAAATAGGCTGTGCTAATATGTGTTTGAGCTTCACTTAGGAAAAAAGGTTATTTGTTACAGATGTGAGTATCTCTGTGCTGTGTACTCAGCCACAAACTGCAACCAGTAATAAAATGCAGAGTGGTTGAGCTCATACCTCACAGTTAACTTTATAATTTCATCTAGTTAAGATCTGCCTTCTTAAAAACCCATAAGCTAAATCCTGAAGACCTAACACAAGTTTTTATAGAATAGGTCCAGAATTGAGGCCTTTTTAACGGGTTCATGTAGACAGTGATTTATAGTCGAGTTACTATTGTTAATAAACTTAAGGCTGTTGGAGTTTTTAGATTTTCTTTAGATAAATTTCGCTTTATAACTTACAGATGTAATAAACTGTAATGTATCAGCTAATGACTGAAAGACAAGATTTGTCTCATGAGATGGCAGCATCACAGGGAATGTTTCTACTTTTTAGAGATGCCTGCAGTGAAACTGGTGGCAAGGACAATGGAACTGAGACAGAGGTCCCCATGCCAAGACAAATTCCAGGTTGTACATAAACAGACAACACCACAAAAAGTGTGTATCACAGGACTCTCTTCTAATTGTCTCCAAGTACTTTAAAAGGAAACTCAATAAAAACATTTTCATTTTTCTAATTTGATACCTGAGGCACAGAAATAAAAATCAATCCATCTAAAGTCCTTTTTACTGATTACTTTACCAGTTTACATATTCTAGGTCATCACTTCACTACCTGACCCTGTCTTGAGTATGACCCAGTGGGGAAGCCTTATAACTTTTGTCTTCAGAGTCAAAACTGTATTTCGGATGTTTCCCTCCAATCATCTGAAATCAAGTCAGGAGGAAGGTAATTTGTGCAAATAATTCTTTAAAGCATCTGTTGCTGTCATGTCCACCTTTTTTTTGTCCTGTGGTATGTTCAGTGATGTCCAATGTGTACACATTTGATGAGTACTGAATGTTTTGTTAAATTATATTTAATGCCAGAAACTCAACAGAAAAAGATAATTTGATATGCTGATTCCCCAGAACTATTTCACAATGCACAGAGACATAGGACTGGGTGCTTTCCATGCCTTTAGCCTTAAGCCAGATGTTGAAGTTCAGGCCTCCACTGTCAATGTGAACAAAGAGGGACTCACAGAATCACAGAATATGCTGAGTTGGAAGGGAACCCACAAGAATCATCAACAACTCACATGTCCCGTGTCTCCAGGAAATGCATCATCCATCATGACACTGGTACATCAGCTTGATTAGTGAATCTGCATTTATTCTCTTGAAGACTATATTAAACGAAATCAAAGCAAGGGTAAAGGATCTTTCGATGGATGACATTTGGCCAACAAAAAGTTGAGTCTTGTGGCAGTAATGGGAAATTTTTTTAAAATACATTGTATCCAGACATAGGACGAAATAGTCCCTAGGAAAAAAAACCCCTTTTTTTCTTTTGAAAATCTAGCTTAATTTCAGTGGATTTGTATCTATAAAATATCAATGTACTTTTGTTAATAGTTTCTTATAATGAAAGAGTTTTTTAATTAAGCAGAAATAGTGTTGTATTTATCAACTACACTCTGATTGTATTAGTAATATTATCTTAGATGTAAAATGAAAAATTCCTCATCTAAATATTAATAAGCAGCTTCTATGATAATGTGTATTATCCATGCAGTGCATACAAGGGCATTTCTGGCTGCAGTGCAATTACAAGCATCTGAGTCCTAGAAATTAAATGTATTAATTCTCAAAATTTCCTTTTGCTCCTACTTCCAGTCTGTGAATGCCAAGTAGTAAAGTCAGTCTAGAAATATTACTTTCAATTTCAGGCTTTATAGTTAGGTCAGAAAGAACTTCCTGCAAACCAGCAACACATTGAGCTCACACTGAGCAAGCAGAAAGTGAATCCCCCTGGTCTTGGCAGAGCTAAAGACTGAAGTGATTTCTTGTCCTGCATTATTTTATGGAGGTGTTATTCCTGAAAGATTAGTGCAAGTTCACTTTTTGTAATAATGGTGTAGCCAGTGGTGTGCTGGAATAGCTATGTCATAATTACATGTCCTAATTTCAAGTGTGTCACTCTCTCCACGCATCTAAACTGGAATACTAATATGCCACAGTTTACCTCTCTGTCAAGAAAAATAATCTAAACCGTGTTCACTTCCATGGGCAATAGGGAATCACAGAACTCTTCTTCCTAACTATTTTTTATCTATCCTCTTTCCTGCCTGTGTTCTCACATCCCACATCAGTAGCTGTTTCAGTAATGAAAAAGATCCAGGGAAAACTGAGCGTTGCACTTCCCCTTCACCACAGGGACCACAATTCCAAGCTGATCTAAGTACTGAATTAAATCAGCACCTGATCTTTAGCTGCCATCCACTTCACAAAATACCCTGTCCACAGCTTGTGGACACCAGTGGCAGTCTGGGCTCAGGAGCAGACGAGCACAGCACAAATCCTCACTCGAGCCTAAGCAAGGTTTGGGGTCATTGGGAAGGGCATGTGGGCAGCAAGGATGCATTTGCATCTCATCTCTTCCTCTACATGTTTCTAGCACAGTTTCCTTATAACACAGATATTAATTTTCAAAATCTCATCTGTGTTTCACGATATTCTTAAACTTTTCTACGATATCCTCCACACATCTCTTCCAGCAGCACCAATTCTGCCCAGCACAACATCATCTCTACTCAAAATTGATTCATATTCCTGCTTTTTAGTGAAAACAACAGCTATGTGTGACTAGATGGGTGACAGCTGAATGTCCTTTCAAGTTTGGGGGTTTTTTAACATTCTAAAACTCTTTACCATTCAAATATCTTTCAAGATGTACTACTAAGTTTTTAAAAGCAAATTTTGCTGTAAATCCCTTTCTCACTCTTGGTGGTTTGGTTTTTTGTGGGGGTTTTTTTGTGGTTTTTTTGGGTTTTTTTTTGGGGGAGGAGGTATTTAGTACTCAAATAATATGACTTTTTAAAAAAGTAATACTTCAGTGAAGAATCATCAAAAATATCTACTAAATGTTCATTGAAGTTAGAAATAAGCAAGATAAGTAATTATTTCAATTTAAAAAAGGGTTGTTCTACTATTTCACTTTTTCCTGTTTTCGTTAAAAGGTTAGAAAATAAATGCAGAGTAAATGTTAAATATTATTGAGCTGAAAGCAGCACATTTGATTTTGTTCACGGCACTAATATTCTCCTTGAACTACAAAATGGTCCAAATCCTACTCTAAAAATACAAAGCGGAGTAACTCCTATCATATTGAACATTGAAGCAGTTCTGGCAATATGGATATGAAGATTAACTATGTAAAATATTATGCTGAATTGATAAAATTGATATTATTGATAACACACTATGTTTATCAACTTAAAATATGATGTTGAAAAACAGGCTGCCTAGGTAAGTAACGGAATCACCGTCTCTGGAAGGGTTAAAAACACACGTGGTGTGGCATTTAGGGACCGGTTCAGTGCCAGACTTGGCAGTACTGAAGGAAGACACAGGGGAAAAAATGGGCAGAAGGTCCTGGGGAACATTATAGCTTCAAGCAACTCTCAGAGATTAAGGGGGAAAAGATATGGAGCTTGGTTTTGTCCTTCCTCAATTTCAGTGGATAGAAAATACTTCTTGGGAAACACGCCAGAATGCAGTCCTGAGTAAGCACAGATGAGTTGAAAGTGGAGAGAGAAATATTCAAAACACCAGTGTTAAGATGATATTGAATCCTTGAAAGCAGACGAAGCTCAAAAACCCACTGATGAAAAGGAAACAGGGTAAGAACAGAAGTTTGTGGGACGCCCAAAGAAAGTAAGAAAATTCTGTTGAAAGATACATTGAATTACATAGTGGAGGGGGAGGAAGATTAGAAGAATATGATGTTTCTCCTTGAGCTGAAGAATACCCTCCACTTTAAAGTAAGATTTAAAAATGATGTAACTACTGTGAGAAGAATCACTTCATAGTTAGACCACTGAAGATGAAAAGAGCCTCAAAAACAGCTCTTCCATCTGAATACACAAAGTGCCATATTTTCCATTTCCAATTCTATTTGTCTCAGACGTGATGCACACCATGATCAGTTCTCCTTTTTCTTCAACAGTAAAAAAAAAAAAGAGACAGTCCATTCATTAGAACGTGTATTCCTGATGGAAACCACCAACCTAGTCCACTTCTTACAACATTACACTTGCCAAACAGTTACACTGAACATAAAATTCCATGTTACCTTTATCTTCTGTTCAAGTGGTACAGAGGCAAACTGCTTTGCACCTGCAGCTTTTATAAGGCTGGAGCGGGGTTTTAAAGGAACTGCTGAAGTGGCTGAATGCTTTATGTGTGAGAGCCAGCCTGTGCTCTTCATACTTACATTTGCTTAACAAATCATTATCAGCCAAATTAAATTGAAGTGTGAAATATGGCACTCTGAAAAAAAATGACTATTTCTGCCCAGTGGTGGAAAGAATAAGGCAAGAAAATAGGGAAAGCTCTTATGCAATTAATTGGATTTTGAGCTTTAAAGGATGAGTCAGAGAGATGCACACTTGAAAATGGGGCCTAGTAAAATAGCAGTATTTCTAATGAGGTCTAGTAAAATAGCAGTATTTCTTCACTAAAATAATGCCTGTCTTGGGATCAATCACCTCCATCTCTAATCCATTCAGGAAAAATGGACGTTTTCCTAGAGCTTTATCATGACCAATTGTCTTCTCAACCATCTTTGTGGTCTCACCTCCAGTCCTGTGTGCAGTTCTGGGCACCAAAACATGAGGAAGATATGAAGTCATTAGAGAGTGTCCAAAGGAGGGCTATGGAGATGGTGAAGAGTCTGGAGAGGAAGGCATAAGAGGAGCAGCTGAGAGCCCTTGGTCTGTTCAGCCTGGAGGAGATTGAGGGGAGACCTCACTGAAGTTACAACTTCCTTGTGAGGGGAAGAGCAGAGGCAGGCACTGATCTCTTCACTCTTGTGAGCATTGACAGGACTCCAGGAAAGGGCTGGAGCTGAGTCAGAGCAGTTTAGGTTGGATATTAGGGAAAGGTTTTTCACCCAGAGGGTGGCTGGGCACTGAACAGGCTCCCCAGGGAAATGGTCGAAGCACCAGGCCTGGCAGAGCTCAAGAAGTGTTTGTACATTGCTCTCAGGCACATGGTTGGATTGTTGGGGTATCCTCTGCAGGGCCAGGATTTGGATTCAATGATCCTGATGAGTCCCCTCCAACACAGGATATTCTTTGATTCTAAGCAATGCTCTTCAATTCAGAATTAGCTACAAAGAGAGATCTCTCTCCAGGGAATGGTAATAAGAAGGAATGAAAAGCAAAATGCAAGGCTTTGATGTATTCATAAAGAATGGGGGAGCACTGCTGGTAAGTGTGTATATCTTTGAAGGACTCCTCTTTGTATCAATACTTCTTTATTTGATTTTTTTCAGGAAAAAAAACTCTTTTACTTGTTTGGTTGGTTTTTTTAAAGCACACCATATGGGATCAGCCAACAGACATTTATTTAATTCTTCACAAAAAAAGTGAAATGGCTCACACAGGAAAAAAGTTAACAAAAGAGAATCTGCCTTTTATGGATCTCATCTAGGAGAGAGAAAGCCTAAATTCCCTTGACTGAACAGGGCAGGAACTTGATATCAACCTCCTGTGTATGCCAGGCAGCTACACAAACCACTGAACCCTGGTGTAGAGGAGGTTTTCTTCTGTATTTAAAAAAAACCTTCCAAATATTTTAGCCTCTTTCACATGGAGGAAAAAACTCTTTTCAAGCCTTATAATAATTATTGTTCTGGAAACCTCATAACATAAGCCTCAGGCTTGATGATCACTAAGTTCCAGTGGAAACACAGATTAATTAATTTTTCTTAAGTTAATCACAGAAAAGAAATAATTTACATACAGCTCTTTCAAGCAAAAATTAACATTGCCAGAGTTCAAGACAGTGCAGATACTACAAGCAACCCAGTATTTTGTCTAGTGAGATTCCTAACTCAGGCCATAAGTTTTCACTGCTAAAGCAATGCCATATATAAGCAACATACAGACATTCAGTCACATCTGAAGTTTTTTCTCCAATGCCTCTTCCCATCACGAGTTGTCAAATGCACATTCAGCAAATCTGGTACTCAGAAATAAATGACACCCATAGACACCCGTCCTGAATCCCTCCATTAACCAACATGGCTTGGAAAGTTCTCAAAACCTTCCTTGGGTTCTTGGAAATTACTGCCACCTTCAATTTAATTTCCTCAAGATCTTCACCACCTCTAGTCACAGAGATGTGAATGATGAATCATTGAACTGACAGTCCAGAAAGGATTATCTGTCATCTGTTAAAATTACAGGCTACAGAAGTAATGGTGGCTGCAGTTAAGCACAGGTCTGATCTGCTTTCTGTAATTTTGTTTCCTTTAAAACACTCGAGATAAAGTGCAGCAGAAATAGCTCAGTACTTTACTAGCATTGTTTAAGGAAAAAAAATATTTTTGTAAACAATAAAAACTTACGTATTCATTTTTTAAGAATTATAAACATCTTTATTCTGATGAATAAAATGTTGCCCTCATAAAAAGGGTTTTGCAATACCTGAGAAAAATCAGCCACCAGATGTGGTTGATTTGCCTTATGAAAAAAAACTGTATTTGCACATGCCAATGGATAATTGTTTGGAATTCAGAAGCAAAATCTACAAAGTTTCCATCTGCAGCAGCCAGAGGGCTGGAAGTTGAACAGAATTTTCCCTACAATTTCTTCTCCTAAAAGCTCTCCCTGTCAGCTCTATGTAGCACTGGGCATATGAAACGAAAAGGGAATGAGGGTTTTTTTTCTGACATTCTCAATGCCTGCCCTTCTGCCCACCCTGAGCAGCCGCCTGAGTTGCACATACAACAAGACTGGGGGGAGAAACCTATTAGGTGTCTCCTCCTACATGGATGCTTAACAATTAGCACTTACCTAAATTTTATTTATGGTTTAAAGACATAGAAAGATTCCTCTCTACAGACAGCAAAATGCAGCTCAGAGGGATTTGCACTTACACAATCAATAAATAACAAATTCCAGTGCAAACCTCAGGAAATTGGTTCTCCTTCCATACGTAGCAGACACAGTACCTTCCCATCAGCAGAGGAACAAAAATCAGAACATCTTTTCTTGTGATTTATGATCCTATCCCAAGTATCCTGAGGGATTATCAGAGCAGGCAGTGGAGGGCCAAGGATGAATTGTTCAAGATTTCAGCTAATTAATGGAAGGAAAAAAGATGGTCAGTTGACAAGGGAAAAGAACCAGCTATTGTTCTGATGATGAAAGATGCACTTCAATAGGCAGGCGAGTTGCCTCCACCCTCCATTACAGCTCAAACACTTTTGTTGGTGGCTCTTTTATAAGAATTCAATTGTTCCAAGGATATATAACTCCCAAGAGCAAATAAAGCAATAGAATCCTAAATTAAGAATTTAAAATCTGAGAATTGTATGCATTTTAAGACAAAACCCATGTCCTTTCATCAGCTGACACTCAGTCAAGCACCTTGAGAGATCAGACTGCCAAACAACCAGAAATAATGAACAGGGATAATGGGAAGGAGGGAGAACATAACGGGAACATTCATGACAGAGGGAAAAGAAGTACAAAAAAATAACTTACAGTGGGGATGAAGCATGGCATATGTGTAATATCGTTAGTCTGCTGGGGCCTGCACAGATTTTATTTTTAATTAAAAGCATGACTCATTTTAATTAGCACTCATGATTTGTAAGTGATGCTTTCTTTTAAGAACAGTCAGAGCAATGATGCTGGACTATCCCATCTGATTTATCTGTGATATGGCTGGCACACAGGTCAGGAACAAACAGATAAAAATGCCCTGTGAATAAAGAAATAAGGCAACTAAAGTGTTATATGAAAGTCATGTACACAAAAAAGATAGTAATATTTTAATATAATTTTCAGCTTGACAATGTAATTTTAAAATCATTATGGACATAGTTCAGTTCTAAAAGATGTGATAAACAAAATCTGGCTTCAATTAAATCAGTTTTAACAGGATTGTAAGCATGGCATTTTTAAAGAAAAAAAAAAAAAGGCATCCATTGACCCATGCTGTTAAATTCAGGGTTCTAATCCAAAATCAATTGTGCCTCAGCCAGCTTTCTATCAGCTGAGTCTTTTGTTTGGCAAAGACTCAACTCAAAATGAAGGGAATGCATTGGGGTGATAATTTGCTGCATGAGCACCTATAGGGTTGTTAAAATAAAGGTGCTGTGCCATGCGCAGGTGTTCCAACATTCTTAAACAGTTCCTCCAGTATCCCCAATGCATTGCAATTACAAAGTAAGCAAACTGAGGAACAGCAATTCTTCATCTGGCATTTGGTTTGGAGCCCCATCTGGCAAACGCCTCCAGTTCCCGCTTTAAAGCACATCCCTCCTGCTCCAATGGCGATGATGGACTGCAAGGAGCTGCATTAAGGTCTCAGACAAGTAAATTGCTCCGGCCTCAAACTGTCAAGTAAACTTTGCAGCTTTGTACTTCATGTGGCACCGCTGGTAATAAAGACACAGGAGCTCCAGGCTGCTGGTTCTGGCCATAAAATGTCCATTGAAGAGATCGTTCCGTGCAACACGTCACAGGGAATATCATTTACACAGCAGAGACACCCACCCGGGGAACTGATACAGGTCCAAACCTACTGAAAATTGCTTTTCCTCACCTACTCCTGAAATCCTTCCTTCAGAACCTTCACGGGACAGGAATTTGAGACAATTTCAGCCCTAAGACGCAACAATTATCTGATGACAACTTTGCCAACTGTATTTCTAAAATTAATTATCACTAACTCCTGTTAGTGCTTCAGTAATCTTCCGAAATTATGAAACTATGTAAGCCAAGCTGCTAGAGGGACCTGCAGGGTTTAATCACAGAATCACAGAATGGTTTGGGTTCGAAGGGACCTTAAAGATCCTCTCGTCCCAAGACCCCCTGCCATGGCCAGGGCCACCATACATTTATATCCATTTATACATGTATATAAAGACCTACATATTTACACATATTCCCAGGGGAATCCACACTCAGCCTTGGGCCTGGCTTGACCTGGGGATGAGCAGCTGCAGCAGCTTCGCTTCTCTCGGGCTACAAGGTGAGCCAACTCCAAACACCTCGTGCAGTAACACAGGCAAAAGCATTAAGCTTTCAGTGAGCAAAAGAAATAATCATAAGACATTTTGTCTTTAGATATGATTAAAAAAGAGCATTATTTGTTCTTAGTCATTTAATGAGCCACATTATCAGTGCTGAAACATACATTCCTGAGCGGGATAGTGAGATAAACTCTGTAAATCTCACTACCATGGGACAACATGTCTTTTTATTTTTAAAATGATAAAACACTTCATTGCCTTTTCAGCACACAGATAAGATACCAGACATGTCTCAGTACGGATATAAGGTCACTTACTGATGAAATGGAAACTGTTCACATTACACTGTACTAAAAAATGTTTTTTGTGCTGATCCAGTCTCCTTGAATAAAAATAACTCCCTATACAAACCATACTGTTTGCTCCACTTGCAGTTTTTATATACTTTGGTAAAAACATCATAAAAACAAGTACTCAAACTGGATGAAACTGCTTTGGGTAGGAGTCTGCGTGTCAGAGACGAGAGCTGCCCTTGGCCATTCAGCCTGCGTGGTATTTATGAGCAACACTTCATTCTCACAATCTTAGAACACTTACAATAAACAACAATGATAATAACTTTCAAAACACTTTCTGAATTTCAAAATATTTTCCCCAAGAATAATGTTTGCCTCCCTGTTTTGATACGTGCGTCGGAGTCCGTCTGCTGAAGGGAGCTGTGGAAAGGTAGGAATTTTCTGCTTATGATACTGAAGAGTAAATCTTGAGCCTTAGCCTCTTAGATCTTTAAGTAATATTTACTATTGTAATACACATGGTCTTATAAGCTATTTTAGAAAGTAATTCAGAATATGAAGAAAGTATATAACCTTTTTCAGCTTACCTCTGAAATTACAATTGCATTCTCACTCTAACTACATAAATAATACCTTTCTCTGTCAGTTCTGGGATGCACAAATCCTTCCTCTCCATAAAATTTACCAACCTTATAAATACTGACCCAGAATCAGCAATTTTGTTATTTACTAGGGGCTCTAACCAAATTCATAACTCAACATAATACCTAAGTGGGCAGTACTACAATCATTTTATATATTCTATATAACTATTCCACATAATATATTTAATGGTCAGAAACATTACACATTTAGCTGGCAAGCCTCTCCTTTAACATTTAATAAATGCCACACTTTTACATCAGAAATTGTATTTCAATCGAATGTTTATATTTTGACTGTGCCTAAAATGTGCTTATTGTAGCATACTGCATCAATAAATGAACAATTATTTCTCAGTGGCATGTAAAATACATAGTGATGTCAGCAGCATTAAATTCTAGTGCCAAGTAGGGAAACAGTTAAATGTACTTTAACTATAAAATTAATATTATACTAATTTTAATAAAAGGAAAAGATTTACCTTATTATTTTTAGTTCAGACATGCAGTCATGTGCAAGGTAATTCAATACCCACTGTATAAAATCTGAACTATGGAAATGTTTTACAGATGTTTTTAATCAGCTTCCTTTGTTTAACATTAGACTCTAACCTCCAGAAGACACAGACAAGCTGCACATCCTACAGGTAATGTTATCCAGATGGGATGTTTTCCCTGAACATCATGCTTAGTAACGTAAGGAATAAGGAATAACATAAGGGATATGCTGTGAAGAAAAAGCACCTTGGCAAAACGCTTCTAATGTCATTTTGGATTCCGTGCCATGACACATCTTTTCCAGCTTGCCTACAGTACTTCTTGTGGAAAACTCCCAAAACATACAGCATAAAAATGTCTTGGATTCGGACAGCTTTATGTTGACTATTCAGCTCCAGCAAATACTAAATACAGTAGTGATAGCATCTTAATTCTTAACTCCTTCCTTTGGTTAAATTGTACAACTTTCCAGCTGTTGGATCCCTACAATATTCCTGCAGCCCTATCCCACACTGACTTTTCTCTGTCTACACCAATTTCATCAGGAAGACGCTGTTGCAATGAATGAAGCAAGTACATCTCTATTGGCGACAAGGAATGAGCTTTCCTTGCCTGGATGACGGTTTGCAGGGAGGAATAAAACACCAAGCTTCTTCAACTCATTATTTGCTCCTGAGTAAATAGGAGCAGTGATTCAGAGAGGAGGCACCAGCTGAGGCATTGCATTTAAGTGGCAAGTTCATTTTTTGTGAGTTACACCACTGATCCATCTGATGAACATCATTACCTCAATGTCTCGTTCAGGTATTATCTACTTAGAAATGGAAAAGCCCCAAAATTCCCAGAGAACTCCAGGGATGCCTGCAGGAGTGCACTCTGCAGCCCTTCACTGTGATGACTTGGAGCAAAGGCAGGAAATAAAATCTTTCTTTAACACTCCAGAGACCTTACTCAGGCAGAGACCACCACCTGTCCAGTGTAAGGACTGAGCCCATAACCATAAACATCTCACTGGTCCCCAAGTAGAACAGGGAGGGAAGTGAGGCACCCATATGCATACCCCCTCCTGTCAACCAAGACATTCCAAATACATTTCCAACATCCCATCCACCAAACACAGGTTGTAACTATCAGCCCAGGCTTGCAAAGCAGAAAAAAACCAAAAACAAACAAACCAACCTGGGGCACAAGAAAAGCTTCTGACACAAATATATTTTCTAAGAACAACCAAGGATACAAGTAATTACATTTTCCATGAGGCACATAGTTCTTCCCAGAAAGGGCCCTGGCATTGCTGTAAGGGCGGATGTGCTCAGGGTTGCTGCAAAAAGGCATGGATGTCTACAATAAATACACTAAAGAATCGCAGACTGGTTTGGGTTGGAAGGGATCTTGAAGACCATCCTCATTCCAATCCCCTGCCATGGGCAGGGACACCTTCCACTATCCCAGGTTGCTCCAAGTCCTGTTCAACTTGGCCTTAAACACTTCCAGGGATGGGGCAGCCACAGTCACTCTGGACAGCCTGTGGCAGGGCCTCACCACCCTCACAGGGGAGAATTGCTTCCTAAAATGCAATCTAAAGCTACTCTCTGTCAGTTTGAAGCCATTCCCCTGTGTCCTGTCATAACAAGTCCCTGTAAAAGTTTTCTCTCCACATTTCTTGTAGGTTCCCTTCAGGTACTGGAAAGCCACAATTAGGTCACCCCAAAGCCTTCTCCTTTAAAAGCTGAACAAGCCCAATTCTCTGTGTCTTTCCTCATAGCAGAGGTTCTACATCCCTCTAATCAATTTGGTGGCCTCCTCTGGACTCGCTCGCACAGGTCCAGGTCCTTCCTGAGTTGGGGACCCCACAGCTGGAGGCAGCTCTGCAGGTGGGTCTCACCAGTGCAGAGCAGAGGGGCAGAATCCCCTCCCTTGACCTGCTGCTCACGTTGCTTTGGATGCAACCCAAACTCCCCTTCTTTTGCCCACGTGCAATTCCTGGTGTACAGTCAGCAGAACAGGCAGGAGATCCACAATCCAGTGCTCTTGAGTTGACTCCACAACCTTGCAGGGTTCACATGCCTTGGCAGAGCCTGGCTGGGAGTTCCAGCACATCTAACTACTGAACACTAATAAACACTAATTAAAGTGTTTCCTGCACCTGAGAGGGGTAGTAGCTCTTGAGTAAGAGCACAGTCCTGCCTCCCATGCTTATATTACTGAAGCATTTGGAACTTCTATAAAAATTTGGATCTGCAATGGGTTGTGACAGGTTAAGATTAACATCCTCCTACTGCAGTTGCTCAGAAGTGGGGAAATTGGCAAGACACAGGCTATTTTTCAACCAGACGGGCATGTTTCTACTGACAGTGACAGAAACATTTCCACAAAATAGCCTCCTGCTGTCTCCAGCACTAATGAAACGCATGGCATACGGCGGCGGAACGGCACTGCATTTCCCTCTGAATATGAAATGTAAGCTGTGCTTTAACCATCCTCCAGAAATCCACCCGAGCTATAACTTCTGTGTAACGTTAAGGCTTCGTTAGATTAACTGCAGAAAAGCCTAATGGCTCATAAAAAAACCTGCCACCCCCCAAAAAAAACACCCCCGAAATGATGTGCTAAAGAATTGTTTGAGGTGGAAATCCAGCTAGACACACCTCTTACCCATCTTTTGTGTGGATGGGGTAAAAAGGGCTCCAGGAGCTGTAGCAGCAGATAAGAGCAAAATAACTAATTAAACATATGAGCAAGGAATATTCCACCCCTGTTCCCCAAAACAGGTGTTTGTACCTATTCATGACTGCAAGAATACATAAAATACACATAAAATGCATAATGGTGAGAAATCTTTCATTTCGGTGATTCTGAGCTGCTGTTTCAAGTACACACAGCCCTGCAGTCTTAAGTAGCTTTGACAGCTTATAGTGGACCACAGTTATACCAAAACATCCCAACAAGGGCCTAAGAGTCTTTTGAGGTCCTTACCTTAACTTGAAATTGTATTATCTTTAGAGATGTTAAAATAAGTCCCTTTTTCACTTAGTTGTTAATTTTTTCTATGTATTTATTCAGTTGATTATTATTTTTACTGCAGGAGCATACAGCAATATGCTACTGATACTGGTGGGTCATGGGATTGAAGTTTTGGCCATCACACAGTCAAATAAAAAGGAGGATGTTGTCACATCAAGGAGAGACAACACACACAAACATAACGTGCAATAAAAATAACCTCAGAAAAATCAACTGGTATGGACATTTTTGCAGACATTAAAATAGATGGGAGGTTTAGCAGGAATTTGGAATAAGACAGTATTTGCTTTTCAGAATCAAAGTGGCTTTTCTTCATAAGAATATATTGGAAAAAAATAACTTTACAATACTGTCTTTATTCTAATGGAGAAGTTTGACATCATTTTTTAAATGGAGGCCACCAACCCATGATACAGAATATTGCAGAGGATTGTGACAGGCTTCAAACATGCAAATTATTTCATGCAGTACTGATGCAACAAGTCCACTGAATTTCTATTTTTAAAGAAATACATTCACTGGCATCTAAATTCACAGAATCACAGAATGGCTAGGGTGGGAAGGGACCTCTGGAGATCATTTACTCCAACCCCCCTGCTGAAGCCAGTTCACCTGGAGCAGGTTCAATTATTTGGATTGAGCTTTCCAAAAATTGTCCTAACATGAAACTGTGGAGAACAAATGGAGGGGGAAGAAAACGCTCCTTAAGGAAGGAAACATACTTCTTTATGTAGCAGTATCAGAGGGTTGTATATGCTAAGAAAAAAAATCCTATCACAGATGACACTACTGATTGATATATCTACCATCAAATCTGCTCAGACAACACTTGGTACATTTGGTATTGTACTATAACAACATAACAGAGTTAAACCTGCAAAATGTTTAAAATAATTCTTTGTAAATAATGACATTCACCACTAATATGGTGAATAAACACAAAGCAGTCAAGCTTTTATGAGACCCTGCAGCTATAGTTGAAGCAAAAGATTAGGCTGAATTTTTCAACTACAAATAATCACTATTAAGGATTGTTTTGGATTAAATTCACATGTGACATGTATTATTAATTTAATCATAAGCACTGGTCAGTACCTTGAAATGAAATATATTTTACTGGAAAAATTATATCCCTTGAAACAATTTTGCATGTAGGTACTGAGCAATATTTCAGTGATCATATAGAAAATAATAACATCAAAAGATGTATTCAACAGTCCTATATTCTGGCACTCGCTCAGCATATGGGACACTCAGGTTCAAGTTGACATTGTTCCAGAAAGTCTTTCCCCTCCAGGGCTATTGTCCTATACCCTGGGCTACCAGCTAGACAAGATTCCTCTTCATTTCAATAGGTTTGTACAACTTTTTAAAAAAAAGCTTTTAGTTTTGTTCTGATGAAAGAGTAAGGCAAATGTCAAAACGTCTCGATTTTTCAGGAAGTGGAATTCTTGTTTTCCAGCCAGACACCGTAATTACAGAGACCTCTGAGCTGGACACGAACCCCGTAACGCTTGAGCAAGAGCCTGAATTTTAGGCTTGCAGTATTTGAGTTGAAAATCAGGCAGCATTTGAATCAAGTCTAACAGGAATATAATAGGAATGCCATCACCTCCTATTGTAACTGCTCCCATACACACAGATTTGAAGGAGTTTCAAATGTATGGATAAATACTGGAAAAGGACCAAAACGAACACAAAGGAAATTCAAGTCCTAAAAGCTATACTGAGGCAATCTGAAAGGCTTGCTTTAAACCTGTTAAAGGAAGGAAATTCACAGTTAAGACTGAAAATCCTGGCTGGAGCTCCAGCCTTCAAACACATATACTGCCTTGCAGAAACAAAAAAAGGGTAGGCAAACCATACAAATCAAGACCACAGTGTCAGACTGGATTTCCAGTTTTAACTGTGATTTGTGACATATTAGAGAACACTTTATTTCATTCTGTTTCCATAAAGTTGTAGCTTTCAGATGGACAGGCCAAGAATAGTCAAACTAGTTGAGGGTTTATTAAGCAGCAAAATCACCACCTCACTTGAGCTAGTGAATGGATTTCTTGCTACAGGTCCATAAAAAGTTAAAAAAAAAAAAAAATTTAATACTTCCAGAAGGCACAACACTAGATTTAAAGTATTTCAAAGCAATCACTGGTAGTTTACATTAAACTTTGATTAGGTATTTATCCATAACTCTTCCAGAAATGGGGCTTGATTCAATAAATAATTGTATATATACAGATACACACACATATACACCCTTTTACATGCATATATTAAAGAAATTGCCTGAACAAAGGCCAAAATTAGTTCAGGATCAGATATGGCTCAGATGACCTCTTGAGGCTCCTTCCAGCATAGTTCTTCTGGACAGCTCAGGATGCAAATTCCAGAGCAATCAGGGTAAAAAATGTGTCATTAACCAGAAGGAAATGCTCAATTTATAACTGGTGTGCCACAAACTCAGCATGTGGAGAGGCCGAGGATCAGCCTGAGTAGTGGGACATGGAACAGGCAAAGTGCACATACAGGTGTCAAAGCCATTACACAATTTTAGGGACATCATCAAGCTCCCTTTTTATGTGTAACCAGGAATGACACTGAAATTCAGAACCTCTGTGAGGATTAACCAGTTATTATTGCAAGGTGCTTTGAAGAAAACAGGTGCTGAGTAAAAACGCTGAGTATTAGCGGGATGACTAATAAAAGCAGTTAGTTACAAGGAGCAAGAATCTAAGGCAAGGGGGGTACCACAGAAATCCAAGACATCTGGGGAGGAGAATCGGTGTAATAAAATGAAAACAAACCAAACCCGAGTTATTTGGCAACCCCACATGCAAACCACTTGAACTCTACACTTCTGGCGCTTATGTCATCAATGAGCCTCCACCTTCACTCTGAGAAAGCTGCAGCTTGGAGAACTAGTATTTTAAAGTATACTATAAGGTGGTAATGGGACAGCTATTCAAGAAAAAAAACATCAGATTTAGTCAAGTCACCAACTGGAACACTCTTAAAGTCGTTTTACCCCAGAAATGAATACACCTCCTGCAGCATTTATACGAGGGGATGTAGAAAATCACAAATACTCCTCAGGATTTCAAGAAACCCCGGTATATTTGGAGACTGCAAGCTTACTGTGTATTAAACAAAAATTGATACACGCTTTTAAAATATCATCCACAGCCCTCCATAAATCCCCAAACCCCTCCCATTAACAGTAACCGTATGATTAACGTTTGTACTGGGCCATTTTAATTAGTGAAACAATTCAGAGTTCTACCTTAAAAAGCAGCTTTGTGAAACTGCAGTAGTTGCAGAATATTTCACTCCTGGGCTTGATAAAACACTAAACCAGAAACTGCTTTAAAATAACTGCCTGCCACAGCACTTTTAGCCAACTTTTGCACCTGGTGCCGAGAGAAAAAGCCAAGTGAACTTTCACTCACTTGTTGCATGTCAGCTTCAATGCGATGTCTTTCTTCTGTTGTGTTTGGGTTTCTAACTGGAAGAGACAAGTAAGCTAAACTAGCAGCCAATCAATCCCTAAATTCTAAGAATGCAATAAAATTTGATACCAATAAATCTTTTCTTTTAACAGCCAGAAGAGATTAACAAAGGTATTTGAAATTTTATCCTCTTCTGTACTTTCAATAGGACGATTACCTGACAATCCTGTTGAATCAAACAGCAAAATTAAAAGAGACACAATTAAGCTTGTATACACAGGGAACAGGATATGCATTTATGCATATCCCTAGTAGGTCCTCCATTATATATTAGCCTTGATGTATTTTTCTTCCTCTTACAATAAAAGTTATTACGCCTTTGGACTGTCAAATAAAAATCCAATTGGCTGAGACACAGACCTTCAGTGTAAAATAGCTTTGCACAGCTTCCCTCTCAGCTACAACCAGTCCACTTTCTTTTCAGCTCTACCAATAATTTGTTTCATGACTTCAGGAAAATCCACTTTGTCTTCTTTGTACTTTAATTTCTCATCGGTAAAGTGATCCAATTCTTTCCCTAATTTGGAATGATGATGGCATATCATGAGGCAAAAATGGCAAACAATGTAAAAACATACTCAGGAAATAGAGATGATAAAAAAATGCAGTTACTGAGTACTGTGAGAATGGTTGTTAGGAGCAATGTCTGCTGAGTATGTTGAAGTTGACATGCTGGCATCAGGCTGTGTATCACTATATAAGCACTTATTTTTAATCTATATATATGAATACATAATTGCCCATATGTGACAGTGCAGGCACCTGCACTCACACTTCCACATATATGGTGCTGTCCACAGAAGAAGCACTTGTCACAAAACTTTCTGTTTTACCATGAATTCTTCACTGAAATATAGAAGCTGTCTCTCCCTTTCCTCCTCATCCTGTGCTCTCCTCCAAGGTGACACCAATGGCCATGTTCCACCTGTTTCCTCATTATCCATCTACTTTCTCTGGCCTCATCAGAGATTCAATTTGGGAGTAACACATCTGCTGACTCTCACTCCATTTACTACTTCTTGATGACTTCTCTGTCATCAGCACTTAATGTCCTGTAAAGCTACTTCCCAAACTCATTCTCCAGACCAGACCTTCTGCAGGGTCCAATGCACCGGCTATAGTTTCTCTTTCAAACTGCAATGCCTCTTATTTCAATTATTCCCGTTCTCTTGCTATTGAACATTTTGAGGAAGTGTCATGGGAACCTCTTCCAAACTCTTCCCACTACGAGGTTGTTTTTGTCTTCCTTTATTCCATTTATTTAAAGAAACTCTTTGCTGAATCTCAGGCTTCCCATTCCTTACTCACAGCCTGGGTTCCACTTCAACCTCTGTAATTTTTCTGCTACAAGAGAGAAAAAAAGCATCACCATAAAGCTGCACTTAGTTTTTGTTCCTGAACACCCTCCCTTGTCATAAATCACTGGCCTTTTTCCCAACTCTGACCCACCTCAGTAGCTGCATCATATCCTGCCTACTTAGTTTTCAATTTTTCTTTGCTCTCTGGTACTTTCCCTGCCGGTGTACAGATGGCCTCCGTCTATCCTCTCTTTTAAAGAAACTGAATCTCAATCCAGCCTGTCTCTCCAAATCTTTTCCCATTTGTTTCTCCCTCTTCATGTATTAAAAAACACAGACCATGCAGTTTTCAGCTAATGCACAGACTTCCCCTCTTCTAACTCTGTCTTGGATCAGCTCCAAGCTGACTTTTCATAAATCCCATCCCTTAAAACTGTTCATATATGGGACACTATGTGCCTCTTCCTGGCCAGAAAACTGTGCTTGTAGAATGTCTTTATTTTCTCTGCCTTTTCTGCTGGTTTTGACACCGTTAGCATCTCCTTTTGCCATCAGGGAAATTTCTGTTTTCCTCCTTTCTTTTTTGCATTGCTTCAAGACTTCTGTCAGGCAAGTTATCTCTCAGGTGGGAGACTAAACACAGACATTTCCACCTCAGCTGGTCACCCAGCACATCATTTATTGTCAGTAGACAAAAATAACCATTTATTGTCACAAATGCACCTCACCTGGAAAATAAATCACAGAATCACAGAATAGCTTGACTTGGAAGGGATCTTAAAGATCATTTCATTCCAACCCCCTGCCATGGGCAGGAACATCTTCCACTATCCCAGGTTGCTCCAAGCCCCATCCAACGTGGCCTTGGACACTTCAGGGATGGGGCAGCCACAGCTTCCCTGGGCAACCTGTGCCAGGGGCTCAGCACCCTCACAATACAGAATTTCTTCCTATTATCTAATAAGAAGCCCTGAACGAAGTCAAATAAATTGTATATTATAAGTAACATTTCTCTCTACTGTCTTATTTCTCCAAGAAGCAGGTTCTGGTTCACAGGAACATCAGCCACTGACAGGTAATAACGCAGAACAGTATCTGATGTACCACACACAGAAGCACAGTGCCTTTACCCAAGATATGAAAATGTGCACTCTGGGCATGTAGTGACAGGACAAGGGGGAATGGTTTTTAACTGACAGAAGGCGGGTTTAGATTAAGTATTGGGAATAAATTCTTCACTTTGAGGGTGATGAAGCACTAGAAAGGTGGCTTTTTGGTGCATCTACAAGAAAAGTCATGAAAAGAAAAAGGGAAAAATCATCAAATCAAGAATAAACTTAAAACGTATTTTCTATGCCTGAATATTTTTCACTTTTCTCTGAAACCCACCACTAAAACAGAAGAAAATCACTGATAATTTTAGATACAGTCAAACAAATTTCTTAAATACATTATTTTAAAAGATGAAATTTCTTCTGTTAACATACTTCAAAATCACAGGTAAAGCAGAGAGTAAATCTTACTCTCAGTTGCCATCTTTGTCAGGAGCAGGTTGCTTTGCTCCACTTATTTGCCAGTCTGAGACAAAAGACTGTTTGTGCGAGTTGTTGTGTGTAAATTATTTTCTGTGCACTCAAGGACTGCGCAGCCATCAACAGTCCTATCAGGTAGAACTCGTGGCTGGAAGATAAAAGAACACAGAAATAAAAAGCATCGACATCTCCCACAATTAAATAAATACTGATCTAAGGGTTTCTGCTGTTCTCGTTGTTTTTGTTGGCCAGTGACACTTACAGACACAAAGGGGTTGTATTTGCCAAAACTAAAGCACTTAAATTTTAAGAAAACAAATCTTGCAGTGCTTCAAGAAGTAAAGTAGCTTCTGCCAAGTTTTCCAGTAGCTGTGCAGTATTTGCATTTCCAAAATAAAATAGTTTTGAATGATGGTACCACCTTTGCCTTCAGTAAGTGTTTTCTTTTGCAGAATAACAGAAATGGAAGATGTCGACAAAGGTGGAGAACTTTGGTATGGACAGCTGTTTATTAATAACCAAGTGCAGTATTAGAAACTCAGGACCTCTGAACACTAGGTGTCAGTGTAAGAAATGGAAAAATATCAAAAACCTGTTGTTTCCAATCAGGTGGATTAGCTAAGAAACCAGAAGCAGCTGTGACCACATTTCCTTGTAGCTGCATAACACTGTTAACAAGCCAATCTCACTAAAAAAAGTTATTCTGAAACTATCAGGTTTGCTTGAAATCAGATAAGGTGATTTAAAAA
Organism: Empidonax traillii; assembly: GCF_003031625.1. Taxonomy (NCBI): domain Eukaryota; kingdom Metazoa; phylum Chordata; class Aves; order Passeriformes; family Tyrannidae; genus Empidonax; species Empidonax traillii. The sequence goes on from NW_020955383.1 coordinate 74,222, forward strand.
CTACAATGAATTTGCTCTGTTAACCACTCTGGGATGACCTTTAAGGTTTATAAGTTACCCTTAAAGACCATGCTCTTAAAGACCATGCAGAATTTTACACTAGTCTTTTTTCAGCACAGATACCCATAAATCAGTTTGTGTCTTTCACGACTTAAAGTTTACAGGTTGCTTTTTTTTTTTTTCTTTTTAGTCAGAGTCAATGAAAGATTAAATATATATTAAAAAAATACAGCTAATGCCACAAGCCATAGAGGTAAGATGTCTCTCACTTCACTTAAGAAGTCCAGATTTAAAATGCATGGCCAGAATGTTAAATAACTACTTTGGGATGTGAAGGATCACATCCTAGAAGCGCCCATTTAGCTCTCGTGACACAAAAGATGATCTGGCATCATTACCTCAGCTTTAGAAAAATATGTTTGCCTTTATGTTTGTTCGGGTGAATCCACTCAGGATCCCAGAGAAGAAGCAGAAGGAATGTTACCTGCCACCAGGCACTGCCAGTTCACATATATGGACACTTATTTTAAACAGAGCAAGTAAGATGATAAAAATAATACTTAACACCCCCTTGTCCCCCGTTCTTTATTGGATTCTGGAGCTGATTTCAAACACACAGACGCCTTTGAAAGTTAACTTGAGGTCCATCTTCCTTATTAAATATCTCTGTGTTGCACAGCACTGATACATTTCAGATTCTTTTCATTTAATTTACTAATTGCTGCCAGAATCAGAATACAGGCAAGATGGATCTTTATGTGCAGATATGGACTTTACACACATGTTCATTTACTTATAATATTCAATGTACACCATGCAAATAAGTTAAAGAAAAAATGAAACCCCGAATAGCAGTTTTCCATTTCAGTTCTGAAGCTTGGAATGCAATTAGCATTTTCAAAATCATAATCAAAATACTGATTTACCAGAGCGCATTATATTGAGCAATAAAAATCTAATGATTACTCTCAAACTTAACTTCTTGATTTGTTAATAATTGACATCAGTAGAAGTAGCCAAACACCCGGGACAGTGCATCTGTACACACTGAATGTCTCTGTTCATCTCAGCTCATCAACAGCTATTAATCTGTGCTATACTGCTAACATTATATATAAAAATTAAATAGAGGGTGTATCTGTTCTTTGGAATCTCAGGCTGGGATCAGCTTATCAGTTGTTTCATAAAAGCCCCAGAAGCCAAGGGAATTGAATACATATATATATATATATATATATAGTTTAGAATGCCACAAATTCCAAATCCCCATGAGTGAAATTTCAGACATAGTTCATTCCTTTTGCCCAACAGCCCAAACAGGAAACTGATGTGTGAAGGGTGGAAAAAACAGCCCTGCACATACAGACACATGTATCCACACACATGTACAACACATAAATCTATGGAATTGTTATTAAAGGCCCAGACTGATAGAGAAAATCAGGAACTGCTGGTATTACAGCCGCCTGCACTACCCTCAATCTTTATATTTTATATGCATTACAAGCCAACCTTTAACCACTGACCCCTTTGTATTTTCCATTCAATTAAGTCAATGCTTTGGATCTTTTTCTTTACTACAGAAAGTGTTGCTAGACTTATGTGAACATATTAATTGATAATTTAGGGTTCTTAATAACAGGATCTTAGTCTTTCCATTTTTAACGTCAGTGAAGTTCATCACCGCTGGATGCTGAGCAACATCTCTGCATGATCAGGGAAAAAGCAGCATCTCTGTCTCATAGCAGACAGATCCATGGAAAAAAAACAAAACATCTGACCAAGTAAGCCATCAAATCCTTCATCTTAAGAGAAAGCACAGAGAGAGCCCAGAATCCCTAACTGGGGCTCCTGAATCATCTCCTGAAGTAGATTCTGTGCTTTAGAATAAATAGGCCTGAATATGGTGAACAAGTGGCAGCTCACATCAAAACCAGAAGACTCAGGGCATGGATTTTCATACAAAGTACTACATAAATCTATCAAATAAATCCAAATATTGACCCCATTTAAATGATGCAAATGCACAGGGAACAATTAGCAACCACTTGCTAAAGTCCCATCTCTCCTTTCGCATCCCACATGGGAAATGCAAACAAATGCACAGTGCTGGTACCCAGGGAATCTTTTATATTCCAGATTTATTTTCCAGTTTGATTTCTTCCAGGGCAGGTGTGCCATGTGTTTGCTGCGAATGCATATATGTTGTTTAATTGACTCTACAGTAGGAACAGAATGAACAGTGGAGGGATTTTTCCCAGATGGTTTTTGTGAACTCCCTTTATCCCATCCCTGTAAACACACAGCGTGTTCCGGTTTTCTGAGCTGTATATACACCCTGTGACTTACTACAAAGTCGGGATGTTTAGTTAGCCAGAAGATTGTTTCCATCCTGTGATTCATTAGGTCCCTATGGTACCCTCGACTTCCTTTATTTTGTACAATCACAAATTATATTAGTCTTATTTTGATAACCCCTCTAATTAATGTCCTGCACAGGAAACTTTATTACTGGTTTAAAACAGACTCATAAAACAAGGACTTTTCCCGTTGCTGGGGTGGCATAAGTGACAGTTGCATAGAACTTTGGGATCAAGAGGGAACACTGCTTCACACTGTTGTTTTCATCAGTGGGCAATTCCTGCTCATGAACGAGCTTGTAATAATTTTTTTCCTTTTTAAAAGGAATGTCAGAAATGCTACAATTATGTATATAAAGGTTACAAGTCTAACAGTTCAAAAATGCAGTGAACAAACCTGGAACTGTGTGAGGTTACAAACGTTAAAATGACTAATCCAGTTTGTGAACCAGTAACGAGTGGTACTTGATTTTAAAAAAACCAACCTGTTTGGTTGGCTTTAAAGGACCAAGAAAACCCTATCCTTGTTTCTGCTTAAATACTCATATTTTTTTTTTTACTTCCCAGTCCTGTTGTCACAGTCTTCCTCTTTGGATGGACAGGTGAAGGTGAGTTTTTCCTCCTCCTTCTTTCATTTTAAACTGCAAAAATATGGTTAAGAGTTGCAGGAATAAGGCTGGGAAGTGAAGAAAGTACATCATGTTGATCCAGAAAGTACATCATGTTGATCCAGAAAATGTACAGCCCTTGGAAAATGTAGAATTCATGCTGATCTTGATAAATAACTTAGCATTTTGTATGAGTAAACCTTTTGCTTGTCTCTGTGTTTTCACCTTTCCTTTTCCTAGGCAAACAGTGGCAAATGACTACCCAATCTTTACTAAACCTCCTACAATAAAAAGCAACTTACTCCTCAGGATGGATTTACTATGGACTTACTTACTCAGGGTTTGGCATACTGCTGAATGTTTGCATCTCATTCCAAGTTTTCTACCTATAAATTACTGCTGCAATTTAATAAAATCTGTGTATTCCAGCACAGATTATTCACCTGCCAATCTGTGCTCTGTGCTTTGGTTGAGACCAAGGGCTGACTCTTAATTAAATATGTTATCTGTGTAAGAGGCAAATAATTTCCAGAAGTAATTAAAATTATCCAAGTGTACACACAAAGTGTTCATATATACACATATGTAACATGGGACCCAAACCCTGCTCCTACAAAGGAAGCAAGAGTGGGATATTTATAGCATTAGGTAGCAGCACAAGTTGGATGAAATTAAATTTTTCCATAGGAAGATAAAAGTAAATGATGAAAAAAAAAATGCCAACAGACACCACATACAACATGATTTTGAGCAACTGAAGTTCCTTTGAGCTGACGTTACTGCATTCTAAAAAAAGACAACCAAGTGAGTTTGGCTTAAATCATTTGACATCAGTTGAAGAGATCAGAGTCCATTTTCCAGCAGACACACATCAGCTGACAGGGAGCAAACCACAATTCTATTAACATGAATTCTATCATTCATGACAGCCTCTGCGATGACTTATCACACATTACAAAGAATTACAGCAGATAAAACATTTAAAGGATGCAGTCCAAGGCTGCTGCGATGTGCTGTGGCCTTCCCTCTGAGCAGCCACTCCTTCATGGACAGACAAAGTTACTTACCTGTCTTTTTGGTGTGCATATCTGTAATTTCCATATTCCCTTGCTGAGCCCTGTTCTACTGCTGAAATATCTTCCACTTTGTAAAAACAAATCTAATCTCTTCCCAGAAGCCATCCGATATCTCCAAAATGAAATGCAAAGGACTGAAGTTCAAATCCATCACCAAATTCTGTGAAAACAGGTGTCTGCACTTGTGCCACACTCAGCATGCTCCCAGAATAAACTGCTGGTACTGCATTCTGGTAACAATCACCCAGCTGGCAAATTCCCAGCACCAGGAAGGTAATTCATTAGTAGTCTTTTTGATTTAAGTAGCACATCATGATCTTATTGTCTGTTCACCTGTGATTATGACATCTGAAGCATGAATGGGGAGCTACGGCCCTATCAAGAGAAGATAATAATATTTAGCTTTTAATATTAGTCTAATAAGACTACATTTTCTTATGATCGATCCCAGCATGAAAAAAATCTAGAGAGAGCAGGTGAAGTCAAGGAGGGACTTTTCCTCTTTCTTAAACATTGTATAAAACAATTTCCAAAAAAATTTACATCTGTATATGTTCAAGACTTATGCTATTTTGATGACAAACCTCTCAATGATAATTTAATAACAAGCAAAAATTCCTATTCCATTCCTCTTAGTTACAGCTTGTAACTGTATTGAATATCATGAAAGAAGGAACTAAAAGAGGCCTCGTTCCACACCAAAACTCAGTAATTTAAAGGCTTGTCCCTTTTTTGATTTTGTATTCCCTGTTGAACCTCTTTTTGCAGGCACAGTTTTCCTTGTACTATTTGTGTACTGCTACTTGTGCTTAACCACACAGAACAATATAGCCGTGACTGAAACTTCTAGTCTTAGCACACATAAATAAATACAGTTTTAGAGTAACATGAAGGCATCTATAAATCCCTTAAACATTTACCTATAAATGAATATTTAGATCAGTCAACAGTGAATTTGATTTCAGATTAAACTTGAATTCCTTGTGCTCTTCAAATACATTATGCCTGACCAAAAAATGTACAGCACTTTTTCCTTCCAGCGTGGGGTTTTTATGGTTTTCTGCTGCTTCATATGTAAATAACAAAAGAATTATAATTACAATATAAGCATAAAAAATTCAAACTCATGCTAGCATCCTGGCACAAACTGGATGGAATTTATCTCTCAACACTTAGGCTTACCTCCTAGATATTCAAACTCCAGCCAGCTGTCAAAGGACCCCTTTATTAGTCAGCTGAGAAAACAAATTCCTTGAGAGATACAAGCTCATTCAACTCAGAAAGTAATTTCAAGATGACATGAATCTTCCTCAGGAGATGCTCATTTCCTTCTACACACTGCTATACACTTTCAGTAGAATTCCCCTTAGTGTAAAGCAGCGTACATATTGTTCAAAATACACCCAAAAACTGATCATAAAATGTGATGCAGACTCTTACGAGTCTGCTTTCCAGGAATTTGCCTTGTTAGTGCCCCATCTGCTCCAGCAGCCGGACTTCATGAAGTGTACAGTGGTTTGAAGCAGTGACTGTATAAATCTGTCCATACCAGACCCTGATTTAACAGAGTTCAGATCAACTCTGAAAATAAGAAGCTGGAACTATAAACCTGCGAGATACCAAAGTCAACCAATCAAAGGTAATCATGCTGGCAACTTATTTTTTAATTCAGAAGCTCAAACCTGGACTTAATCAACAACTACAAGCTCTTCTTACAAATGAAGGATATGTGCCAGCTTTATTGCAGGCATAAAAATAATTTCTACAGTTTAGCCTTATACATGTGTTAGTTATGGAAAACACAGACATGAATTTTGAGAAGAAATTACTACATTACAAACACAGACATGAATTTTGAGAAGAAATTACTACATTACATAGTGAGAACTGCCTAGTCCATTAACATGAGTAATATGACAAAATCTGGGTGGTGAGCAATAAATTCACATCTGCAGTCAGCTTCAATTATGAAAATAGCATTTTTCTACTACTGGGTAAATACCCACACAAATACCTACAACTAAAGTGAAAATTTCGCATAACTACACAGAATAGCTCAATCAGGACGCACAGCTAGGGATGACAAATGTGCAAAGTCCCCTATCAGAAGTCCGGAGCAAGTAAAACGCTCCTGATTTAAGAGTTCCGGCATGTGAATGTCAGAGGTCAAAGCAATGAGCTATTAAAGATACTTTCACTTCCTCAGAAATAAAGTGCTGTCTCGGGCTGGGAGGGGAAAGGTTAGAAAAGCTGTTTATCTGCCGCTCCGTTCCCATTCTTCCTTCTGTCAGGAAATCCTACATGCTCCTACACCCCACGCAGGGTTAACCCCGGGTCACGCCGGCCCCCGAGTAAGTGCCCGGCTTTGATTAAAGTGCAAAGACCACATGGCCACAGGTTGCACTTTCTCAAAGGCAGGGTTTGGTGTAAAGCTCAAGCTCAGCGGGGCTGAGCAGCGCAGACTCCACCACGGCACTGCGGAGGGAAGAGCGAAGCCGCGGCCACCGGGTTTGCATAAATTACACGGGTCATTAACAGAGAGAAAATGTTACTTTGTCAGAGTTAAAGCTGCAATAAGAATTACAAATATATGCCCGGAGCAGCGTGTTTAACCAGCGGGGAAACCTGCAGAGAGGGGAGAGACGTTGTCCCCTCCAAGGAGCCACGGGGCACGTTCGGGACAGACCAAGAGGAGCGTCATGAGGAAAGAATCCACGGCACAAAGATGCCAGGAGACTGCAGAGACAGGGACACACTGTTGGGCTGCAGAGGCATGAGCAGAAAGAAACTGCCCAGAGCTGGAAGGGATGGATGCCAAGGCATTTGCTGAGATGCAGGAAACTAGTGAATGGTTGCTGGATTATGTGCAAAGCTGAAGGAAAACACCTGTCTGCAGGCAAAGAGTGGGCAAGAGGAAATTTTTTTATAGTGTATTTCTATTAAATCTATATATAATAAAAATATGTATAAATAGATAGAAATGTAAGTGTATAAATATATAATACATATGTGTATAAATATATATACAATATATATAAATCACATATAAAATATATATTATACATACACGTGCATATTTATCACATGTGCCATGCCCCATTCTGAATTTTACCATTTTACAGAAATTTTTAGTTCTAGTTAATGTAGTACCAGGAGCTAGCTTGAAACTTTAAAACCCTTCTGATTGCTAAAAGGGCTCATTATAGAGAAAAGATCTAGGAACTTGCAGCTCCAAGCTCTAGCTGATCCAAGGACTCATCAGATGTAAATATTAGTTATAATATGTAGTAGTGTTATCTGTATATGTTAGTTCCATATAATGTCCCTTCCCATACATGGTGGCAATTTCATTTGAATCAGAGAATCATTAGAGTTGGAAAGAGTCCTCTGAGATCATTGAGTCCAACCATTAACCCAGCACTGCCAAGGTCACCACTAAACCATGTCCCCAAGTGCCACATCTACACATCTTTTAAAGAATATAATAAGAAAAACACATTTGTTATGCTTCCCAACCTACATGTTGTATACTTTTCCATGCAAAATACCAGATTTCAAATTCGTGCCATAGCATAAAATACCGTTGATTTCTCCAGAGGCACTGTTGAACTTTAATTAAAAACTACAGAGAGGTTCAAATTTAGAGTTGCTTTTGACAGAGAAGATTCAAAACAGCCTCATTAACACAACACTTTCATTGGCTTTCAACATATTCAAATATTTCAGATTTCTGCATTTGTTTTTGACAGAAATCCAAACAACCCATAATAGGAATATTAGAGCACAAATACTAAGTAAATGATGCATTAACCCAAATACTAGAATGTATTAAAAAAAAAATTAGCAAGGAAGTCTTCAGATGAATTGCCAGTTTGTTTTTTTTCTTTTTAGCAACTTTAAGTTTTTAACAAACAAATCCATGAGCTTTATTCCCAGGGTTAGGTGGGGTTGCAGATATCCCCCCCACACAGGACATAACCACAAGGAAGACAAATAGTAGGTTCTACATATTCTTAAGGCCAGAGCATCACCCTCAGTTTCTGTGTTTTATTTGTTTCTAAAACCAGAACAATATGTTATTAGCCATTTGATCATGAAAATGTCACATGGATTGAAGGAGTTTTAGAGTGAAGATTATTTTACTGGTTATGTTCTTACCAAATTTATCAGCTGAGTATGGACAATGTCTTCCACCAGTACTGCAGTTTCATGGAGTGGCCTTCGAGCATCTCCCAGGGAAAACCTGAAAGAAAGAGGTTGATTGCAAGGTTATGGAAATAAATTAAAAAGAAACACAGCAACTGGTCTTCAGGAAAACAAAAAGAAGAAAATATGAATAATAACATCAAGTTTAATACACCTATACTAGGAAATGGACCGCTCAGAGGGTGCAAGGATTATAAACCAAAGTAATATGATTAAAGAAACAAAAAAGCTGCAAGAGTGTACACTGAAGCATGTGGTGAGGAAAACTGAAAGACTGAGGAAACAGAGGAAAATCCAGTTTGCAGGAACATTTCTGTACACCCCTCATGCCCTTCATAAACTATGTTGGTAAACTGGTAACAATGAATGACAAAAAGATTGAGGTACTCAGCAACTTTTTTTGCCTTGGTCTTCAAAGGTAACCTCTCTTGCCACAACTCTCTAGATGATCCTTGATGTCCTTTCCAACCCAAATCATTCTATGATTCCATGAGAAAAGAGTTGGTAAAGCTCTAGCATATGCACAACTAGGAGTATTTCTGTATTTGCAGTCCCCTTCGCTTTCAAAATTACCAAATAACTATTTGAAAAGGTAAAATGCCAACAGGTATTTTATCCCAAATCTAAAGGCTAGTGCTACAGAAGGAAAAAAATTAAAGGTAAACATTTTTATGCATAAGATTTGGGAGGCTCTTAAAGTCTACACTGCAACATGATATGACAGGAGGTCATAAAGAGAAGAAAGTGTTCCTACAATACTGCAAACAAAAAGCAAAGCCCCTCCAAAAGATGTCATAAAATATGGAATTGTGACAATGGGCTTTTTGTAAGGTATTTCTTTCTCTTTCTACTTTTCTTCTTTTTCTGGTATTCCTTCTCTAAGAAATACCAGAAGTTGCTCTTTACACAGGTGAAAGACAACTCCTATGTTTTTTAGTATCTCTTCAGGGCATTTCTAAATATAAAATCTCTCCTCCTAAACTTGAGTTTTCAAAATACAAAAACTTGTACAGTGAAATATACTCATTGTAAATTAAATAGCGCAGGCCAAAAATAACACTACAGATTCTTACAAAAATAGTGAAAATTTATTTATAAGCAAGATTCACATCTTCATTGCTGACTGAATCTATCAATTATTTCCTTATGAAAGCATTCTTCTACCTTGAAATAAAATAAACCAGTAATTTATCTATAAACAGCTCAAGAGTTCTATAGTAGGGTTCTTCTTCTTTATCTAATAATGAAATTATATCCAGTATTCTGCAAACAGCATTTGAAATGAATGCAATGATAACAAATTTCAGCCTGATACGTGCAAGAGCACAACAAGAACTACCCTGGCAACATCTGAGCATAACCCACTGTACTACACTAATCACAGCAAAAGGAAATTACACTCTGGATTTGCCCCCTCTCATTTGTCTCCCTTGCTGAGGCTATCAGCATCTTAAAGAGATGGTTGTGTTGTATAACACGTTGTACAACATCTCAAAAACGGGCACAACTCAAATAATTTCTTCTCTATTATGCAGCAGTGCACATGCACATGGATTAGAATGTCAGACACTTCCTAGAACTTGTAAGCACAGCACAGAAATCTGTCCCGAGACTATTAAATATGTTATAAACTGCAAATACCTGCATATAAAACCAGAAATATTTATTACCATAGCATATTGAAATACTAAATAATATTAAAACCATCACAGATTCAAAACAAGTGCTCATAAAGGATAAAGCTTAAGTATTTCTCTTTTTTCTTACAATAGGGTGCATATGTAAATGAAAAGGACAATTTTTTTTTTTTTAATCACACGGGGTGTATAAAACGAAAGAGAACAGTTATCACAACCATAATATACTGCTCATTCTTAATTATTGGTCTTTTAATTTTTAAAAATAATTGTTCTGTCTTTTTAAGGTTTCAAATGCAAAATAAAACAACCATGCAAGAGAGCAGTAAACACCTGGTTGCCAACATCATCATCTTGAACATAGATTTCTTTTGTTCAGTTTTACTCAACTTTCCACATGTACAAATTAAAGGGTTTGGGGTATCTGTTCCAAAGACAACAAAATGCAAGAACAAATCTCTGGTTTTGAGGCAGGATGGTGCCCCTACATTGAGTCTGCATTCAGAAACCTCTCTCACAAGGAATTAAGAGTTCCCCAAATGGCAGGAGAGGCAGAAAAGATGCAAACACGGTCCAGCACATTGATCTAAAAGCAGATAGATATCTCATATTTTTGATCCATTCTGATGCAAAAGGATATCCCTTAGGACAAGGGGAAATGGCTTCAAACTGAAAGAGGGCACGTTTATAACAGGGATTAGGAAGACAATTATTCCCCGTGAGGGTGGTGAGGTCCTGGCACAGGTTGCCCAGACAAGCTGTGGCTGCTCCATCCCTGGAAGTGTTCAAGGCCAGGTTGGATGGGGCATGGAGGAACCTGGGATAGTGGAAGGTGTCCCTGCCCATGGCAAAGGGGTTGGAACTGGATGAGCTTTAAGGTTCCTTCCAACCAAACCATTCTGTGATTCTGTGATACACCAGAGTTGATGCTGACACATGAAGAAGGGTTAAGGTCAACAGCACAACTTGATTATAAAGAAAATCAAGTTTCAGATGCGCCTACTTTCTTCCTTCCTCACTTCCACTCTTTCTACCTTCCAAAGTTATTTCTATCTCAGTTTGCCTTCACTGTTTTCCCACGTAACTTCTGCCAACTTCTTTCCCACACACAGAAAACTAGATACTGGCATGGTGGTTTAAGCAGAAAGTAAAAACCACCACACCCACCCACAGCCACTTCCTTTTTCTTTGCAATGGATCTGTGACTTTTAGATACTAAAATAAAATTAAAGCTTCTATATTCATTAATTGTATTTGTATAGCATTTGATATGTTTCTTGATTCGAATGTGCTTCTGGGATAACATGGGTTCTAAGATCCCAAACACAAGCCTTTTTTACCTCTTTCTGCTACCAGAGGTAATAATTAGAAATGCACAAGTAGTTTATCACTTTAACTCTTTCATTTTTTCTTTCACTTTTGCATGGTACCTCTCCATAGAAGAACAAACACTAAACTAAGAGTCAGAGGTCTCAGATTTTTGCCAAGTTGCAGAATACAAAGTAGGTTAAGAACTAAAAGAAAACACTAAAAAATAAAAATTAAAAAAAAAAAAACAACCCACCACCCAAAATTTGGTGCCCTTGCTTCTGGGAAGTGAAACTGAACTTGATGCTTTAATATAAGTTATGAATTTCACTTCACATGTGCTTTGATTTTAATGGTTCATGGGAGTCTTTTAAAGAACCTTCCATTCACTAGAAGTATTAATAAGTCTTCCTATAAAACACATAAAAATTCTGTTGAAAATAAAAAAAAAAAAAAGAGCTGTTCCTCCACAGGTAAATACTGGAGAGGAAATGTATCAAAATACAACATTAGCAGGGCATCAAAGCAGTAAAATGTTATGGAAGACTGTCCTGGTAATAGAAGCATCTACCCATTAGACGTGTCATGCAATAACAAAGCCTTCTTAGAAGATCCAATTTCAAAGGTTTGTCTGTTTTAAGGAAACATTTTTACAAGGGGGGGATCAACTTACCCAGATTTTCACAGGAGGATTAAAATAGTAGCATGGAGAAAGAAAAGACTGCTGCAGCGCTTTTATTGTTTACTTTTAGCTTCTATTTCTAATCTATTTAAGTTCCTATAATGATGTTTCCAGGCTCATCAAAAGGGTAAATGTCCAAGCCACTAAGTGCCTACATGAAGTATCATGTACTGTGTGTAAACACATGCTCATACTTGGCACAAGATAAGGTCTGACAGCTCCTCATGGAGCAGGGACTGACATTTGTAAGAACCTCAGAATCTTGGGCAGCTACAGAAATAGATAAAGCACTTTTTCCTGGTTTTTTTTGGGGGGGCTTAAACACCTAAGAAAGGTTGTGGGCCAGGCACGGCCCAGGCGTGGTTCAAACACCCTGATGGAGAGCTCTCCAGGTGGCCAGACCACCAGGAGAGCAGACTGTGGAGACAGAAAGCTGCTGCAACCTCCCGTCCTCCACAGGCTCCAAAAGCTGTCCTGGCCAGAAAGGAACTATAACCAGGGCGGCTGGGAGTGCACTGAGCTAGAATAAACAGTTCCCCTTACTGGGGCTTCTACTGAGTTCATACCATAACAAAGCTGCCCCAAATCAGGCAGATTTTACCACCTTGAATAAATGTGACGAATCCAGGCTAGGGAAAGTATAAAAGCAGTGAGGGAGTCTGGTGGGAAATATGTGCTGCTTTTTTTTTTTTCTTTTCTAGAAAGCCCTAACAATTTCCCTTTTCTGTTTCTACATGAAGGATGAACAAGAGCCTGTGTTCCTAGGCAGTCAGGAAGACCAGTGGCACCTGGACTGTATCAGCAATAATGTGACCAGCAGGACCAGGGCAGTGACCATCACCCTGTGCTGGGCACTGGTGAGGCCTCACCTCGAGTCCTGTATTCACTTTTGGGCCCCTCGTGACAAGGAGCGAGTCCAGAGAAGGGAAATAGAGTTTTGGAAGGGTCTGAAGCACAAGTCTGATGAAGGAGCTGGGAGTGTTTAGCCTGGAGAAAATTAGGCCTAGGGGGGGATCTTATCACTCTCTACAACTCCCTGAAAGGAGGTTGTAGCCAGGTGAGGGTTGGTCTTTTCTCCCAGGCACCAAGTGACAGGATGTGAGGAGATGGTGTCAATTTGTGCCAGGGGGGGTTTAGATTCTATATTAGGAAAAATTTTCTTCACAGAAAGCATTGTCAAGCCCTGGAACAGGCTGCCCAGAGAGTCACCGTCCCTGGAGGTATTTAAAAGATGTGTAGATGTGGCACTGAGGGATATGATTCAGTGGTTGACCTGGCAGTGCTGGGGTGGTGGTTGGACTCGATGATGTCAGAGCTCTTTTCCAACCTGAATGATTCTATAGTTCTATGATCCGATCTCAAACAGGGCAAGCAAATACTTCTTCTGTCTCAGCACAGAGGTTTTTATTTGCTCCTTTCTGCAACCAGACTGGGAATGTGGATCACAGGGATCCATGTGTCTGCAAGTGCCAGAGACCTGTGTGTGTCTGCATGTAAGGATTGAGGCTCTCCAGCACTGAGTGACTGAACTTGAGGCCACTGCATTTAGCACTGATCACATCTAAGTGCTCACCAGAACCAGCTAATTCACTGCTACAAATCTAAAACCAGGCAAGGATACCATAAAATCACGGAGGACAAATCATCTACTAGATATATTTGGAGTGGCTAATACCTGGGTTCACATCTCCTCAGCATTGTAAGAACACAGTAAATTTCTGTCAGCTGTTTGGCAGGAATGCATTTGGAATATGCAGCATATTAATTCTCAGATTTGTTTCCATATAAGCAAGTGTTCCCCTAAATGTATGAATTATTGGAAACCTGACAGCCAGGTGGTGACAAAGAAGAGAACATCCAGAAAACTTCCAGCAATTTGAACACCGAAAGGACAAGCACTTCAAACCATTAAAAACCAATAAAATCAAAGTTTAGAAAATCAGTAATACAATATTTTGAAGTCAATCACCTTGGTACTATAAGACACTGTCTCTCAAGACAAGGATAAAAATGTAGAAATCTGATCCCTTTGATGACAAAAATTTGAAAGACTACAGGTTTCATCCCAGGGAAAATAAGGATGGTACCTTTTTCAGAGTCTCAGCACCTAAAGTTAGCTCTTCTCACTCCATCGTGTTTGCCATGGCTGCTGCTGAACAAATTAGGCAGAAGGAGGGACTGAAAGGGAAGAGATGACTGGTGCCAAACCAGAAAATTGACCAGACGTGCACAGGAGGACACACTGCACGGAGAGTAGAAGTGGAAAGAACAAAATCCAGGAGGAAGAAACTGTCCTGAGTAAAAGGATGATTTCAATAGGGGAGAGAGGGGTAAACAACAAGGTCTCAAAATAATGTCTGTTTCATGCTGATAACATTGTATCAGAGAGAGATGACGTGACAGGTCGCTGTTTTGTAGACTTCACTCTTTCCTAATACCAGCAGTGAGCTTACTGAGACATTAACTTCAAAATTAAATAATTTTGCTTGCTATATTGCCTGAGATTAATGAAATAGGGACCAAATCAAAGCACTAAGTTATGTTTACTAACCAGCATCTTCTACCAGTGCTACCTGGAAAAGAACTGGAATTTATATTGCTATTTATATGTTTATTTGCTCATCAGGTAATTTCTACCAAACCCTTTTTAAAAGAAAAAGTAATCTTAATTCCAATCACAGTTCATAGCTAACATATTTATCTGCTTGGAATACTGAGACCAAGTATACACAGTTTTCATACTTCACACAGAACATAGTTTTTCACCAGGACTTGGTAGGAGAGATATAGAAGCCAAACTGCAAGTCGTAGCTGTGTTAGATTTCTCGTTAAAGTTTAGAAAAATTATGTTGAAGTTACAATGAAAACAACCATTCAAAACCAACAACAATTTTAAAACAGGTACAACAAAAGTTAAGGTTGTACGCATACAGCTGCACAGACCAGGCAATTTGTATGTCCAAGTAGATTTATAGGTCGATAACTGGCTCTAATATTCAGTTAACTGGGTAACAGTAATTACATTATTTTGCATATGAAGTTAATTGGTATTGACTTCAGCGTCTCTCCCAGCATTGCTTCCTCTACCAGGTCTTTTCTGCCTGTCCATCCCATCCCTTCCCACAGGATATGCCCCCAGGAAGTATTCCTGTATCTCTGTAATGCTTCAAAGTGCTACTGATACCTCCTCTAACTGCTGAAGGGAGACCGTGTGCATTTCCCTTTTTTAGACCTATACTTTGCTGGACAATTAGTCACAATTTCATGTCTAATAACTGAAGGATGCATCTCATGATGCTGATGATGTGAACAGCAGTAACTCCCTAATTCCTGCTCCTATGAGAGAAGCTCCAGGAAGTCACTAATTACCATCTACTTATTCAGCAAGTGAAGACATTCTATTGCCTTAGTATTTAAATACTATCAGATTAACTTTTAAGAATTTGATTACTAAATTATTGAATCTTTGCTAGTGAGAACAGCAAGTACAGGAAGGAACTGAAATGTCAGATACAAAATGGGGCTTTTTCCAGGCTAAAATTAAGCCATGATGATGTCTGCAGATATTGGAAAAGCACAAACAACAAGAAGAGAAGCATTACATAATACCATTTAATTATTCAAAAGTACATAGGAACAAGTAAAGGAATAAAATTTAGAAAAGGAACATTTAGAGCAAATTAGGAGGAAAACATCTGAGAACGAGAGCTAAAGCCCTCTGTAACCACCACAGATGGAAGAGAAGTTTCACTGCTAGAAACACCAAAAACTAAGCTTAACCAAAAACTGGGGAGGGGTCTTGTGATGTTAAACAAGTACACAAAAGGAAATCCCAATTATGTGAATTAAAATACTTAAAAAAGAGAAATGATCCCAGTCTATGATGGTATGTCACCTGCAACTAACAGATGGTTGTTGGAATTCCATATTTGGAGTCTGAAATGAGCTTCACTGATGTTTATAATTACTAAAATTGGAAAACCAGGAAGAGACTTGAATAATGAATAATTATTTTGAGCTTATTGACATTTTTTAATGTTTACTTAACAGTTCCCTACAGATGCTTCTCAATTATCAGGGTGGAAATCATGATCCAAAGGCATCAGTCAAGTTCACTGCTGCACTAAAACTTAAACAATGCAAGACCTTTGTAAGAGCAACTTTGTTTACCTGAAAATGGCAGCAGTTTGTCTACACCCTGAGTTTTTAAATGGTGACGTCTGCCAGGCAGCAGGATTAACAATGCCCACCACCCTGCCAAAAGAAAAGCTCAATTCTTCTCACAAAAAGACAAACCCTGTCCTCAGTGACACCACCATAAATCAAGAATAAGACAAAATCCTCAGGGATAAATTTCAGAGACGCTAAAGTCTCCCAACACCACGGGAGGTCATTCTGTTTTGACTCAATAAAGTGTTTTAAGCATGAACCTTCTGAATCCTGTTCTTAAGCTGATCTCGAATGTTTCAATAACTTGCAGAAACAAAAAAATATCCTCAATTTTCCCTTCATAAAGGGCAACTTTTGTTAATGTTTCTTTAAAAACACTAAAATATATGCAGTAAGAATTTTCTATCCAATTTTTGCCTCAAAAAATTCAGAAAATTACTACATTGAAGGGCTAGAAGGGGAAAAAAGGAAGATATCACTCTATCACTTCTATTCCATGAATCACAGATGAGGTGAGGTTCGACATGTGGAGATACGCAGTTCAATTCCCTTCACAAACGACTTCCTCAGGGCTATGTCCCGTTGGTTTTTAAGTTTCTCCAAGGATGGACACTCCCCAACCTCTCTGTGCTGCCTGTTCCCACACATTTGTCCACTCCCATGGTAAAAAAGTGTTTATTTTTAAGCAGAATTTCCTGTATTTCAGTCAGTGCACAGTGGCTCCTGTCTGGCCACTGCCCACCACTGAAGAAAGTCCAGCTTTACCAGCTTTACTCCTTCCCATCAGGTATTTATAGACATTGGTAAGGTTTCCCTGATCCTTCACTTCTCCAGGATAAACTGTCCCAGCTCTCTCAAGCCTCTCTTGTATAAGAGATGCTCCAGTCCCTTAAGCATCTTAGCAGCCCTTCACTGTGCTTGTTCCAGTACTTCCATGTCTCTCAAAGTCCAGCAATGGGTCCAGCACTCCAGAGGGGTCTGAACAGTGCTGAGCAGAGGTCAGGGGAAGGATCACCTCCCTCACCTGCTGGAAGCAGGCCAGGTGCTGCCCCAAGAGCACATTGCTGCCACATGTCCAACTTTCCAGCTGGTCAGCCTCCAGCCTGTTCAGGTGGAAGGGGTTATTCACCCCTTTTGGCAATCCCTTGAAGGATTCCCCTTTATGGGGCCTCATGAGGTTCCTGTTGGGCCATTTCTCCAACCTGGCGAGGTCCCTCCAAACGACAGCACAACCACCTGGCTCTATCAGCCACTCCCGCCAGTTCTGCATCATCAGCAAACAGCTGTGGGTGCACTTGTGTCCCATCATCCAGGTCAATAATGAAGACACTACCAGTGCTGACCCCTGATCAATCCCTGGGATGCATCACCAGCAACCTCCCTCCAGAGGGACTTCATGCTGCTGGTCTCAACCCTGTGAACTTCATCCCTTCAGCCAGTTTTCAGCCTGTCTCACTGTCCCTTCATTTATCTATTTCAAGAGCTTGTGTAAGAGGACATTACAGGAGACAGTGACAAAAGCCTTGCTTAAGTCAAGGCAAACAGCATTCCCTGCTTGTCCCTCATACACTGCAGTGGTTATTTCATCACAGGCAGCCATCTGATGGGTCACATGTGATTTCCCTTTCATAAATCCATGCTGGCATCTCACAATCACTTCCTTATCCTTAACAGGCTCAGAAATGGTTTGTAGGATGACCTGCCCAGGGATCAATGTGAGTATGACTGGTCTGTCATTACCCAATCCTCCTTCTTGCCTTTTTTGGAAATAGAAATTATATTTTCTTCCTTCTAGTCCTCAGGAATGAACTCCCCCCAGTAGCCATGACTTCTCTTCATGAGCAATATCATACATAAAATCAAAGCAGAATCCTCTATATTATGTTATTGGAAGAAAAAATATGTAAATTCAAGCCCGATTTCAAGCAGAAAGTGTTGTAAGATTATCCCTACTTAAACTTTTACGACTACTGTTAAGACATGAAAAATGATTACATGTATATAAAAACACAACTTAGAAAATGCATTTGAGAAAAAGGTTTTTTAAGTATTTTTCCTCCCCCAGGGTCAAAATGCAAAACGTTGTCAATTTTGATGCAAAACGCTACAGAAATCCACTTTCAACGAACTATTTACAGGTATATATGTTTTGGAGTGAATATGGCTAAATTCCATCAAAACACAATTTTCTAAGCTTTGCTAAAAGCTCTGCAGAGTAATCTTTCTACATACAGATGGTTCCACTGAACTGACTTGGTTACTCTTTGTAAACTGAGGGATGTACAAAACCCACTGGCTGAGGAGGAGTGTGACTGTAAAACAAGTAAATGTGAGAATTTGGACAGCTATGTCATATAGGTGCTTCAAAAAACCCTGTTATTTGTGAAAAACAATACACTTCACCCTGTGGTTTCTTTTTTTTTTTTTTTCCTCTCTTGTATTATAGTAAACACTTCCTAACTGCTGCAAATCAGCAGATTTACCCCAACACAAAGCTGTGGGCAAGACCCCTTTTTAGTGCCATTGTGTACTAATCAGAATACACCAAACTCTAACAGTTGAGTGTCTTAAACATAAATTAATTTTACAAATCCTTATGACTGGCCAAGGAAGAAGATATAATTTATTCCAGTTGTATAACATAATATGTTCCATTCGCTCACTCACAAAGGGTTTCAGTTTTTCAGGAAATAAATGAGACAACTGACTCTGTCGACTAGGCAGACTGGACTAGGATCAGTCACTTCTGCTCTAGGAAAAAGTTCATCTCAACAATGTACCCAAACACAACTGGAATTTAACAAAGCCAAGAGAGATGAATTCCCAGTCTGCTCTCATGAGGACAGGGCGAAAAAGTGATGAGGAGAGCAGGAAGTCAAAACATCGTTTCACTGTATATATACATTGTAAGTGTTAACCAAATGTGGAAATCCCTTGCTATTTTAAATCTAGATTAAAACCACAAGACAATTTAAACTAATCCACAAGATACAAAACATAAACGAGGATGCATGTTTTATGCTAATTTTTGGAGAAATAATATTATTCTTTTTATATTCTTCAAAACATCAAGGCCATTTTTCATTGTTTTAAAAATTCACATCGTGATTTTATGAATGAGATCTGTGGATGTTGAATGATGATAATTATATCCAAGCCTCAAACAACACACCTCCTTATCAGATGTTAACATGTTTTATGACATCAGTTTTTCACTTTACTACTCTTCCTGAAGTCAGTGCCTGGAGAAGACAAGCAACTTGTCCACAGTGGTCGGCGACAGAAAAACCGAGTTATCCCCCTGTGCCTCCCATTGCCCGGGGGTAACAAGTGCTCTACTGACAGATCAGGCTTTGCAAATTAGATTTATTTTAATAGTAAATTATCAAATTAAATTTAATTTTAATAGTAAACCAACACATCCACCCCTGCATGTAGGGAGCCTGTATTCTCGTAAGTCACCTTTGCAGTACTTGTGTCAGAGAGGTGCTGCAGCAGCACTGCAGTCGTGGGGAGAAATGCAAAAAGGTGTCCAAAAAACATGGCCTACCTCAAAAATATGGAAATACTTACACCAAAGGGGCCTTACAAATGCCAGCATTTCTCATGAACACTGTAAAATCTAACGATGAAATTATTATTTCCCGTATTTCTAGACTTAATTTTTAAAAATCTATAATATATGTTGACAAAACTGCTAGGAAACACTTAATGTGACTTATGGATCATCAATGGTTCAGACATTTCAGCTTGGAAATCAGTGCTCTAAACTAAAATGAACAACTTTGGGGCAAGGCAGTTCATGCCTTCTCCAAGTAAAGCAGCACCACAACTCCCCAGAGTTACCAAAAGTCAAACCCATTGTAAACTGGGACACAGGTTATCACTGTGTTATCACTGAACCTGTGAATGAAAAAAATAGAAATTATTTCTCCACTAGGCACAGATAAAATACATCCACTAGACAAAAAGATACAAAAGACATTAAAATGTAGAATAGTTCTTTCAAATACTTGGGTTTCATTTAGATTTAACTTCAGGAAGGACCAAACTCACCAATACTCTCAGTTCTTTTGGGCGTAAAATTCTACTGTGAGATATATCGATTTCAGTGCTTTAAAAATGTATTTTATTTCAGAACTTAAAACTATGCAACCTTCTCCCTAGAGTAAGAAACTGGAAGTTCTCTGATAAAATCTTTTCTGGAAAGTCAGGGCAATTACATATCAATGGTGTGCTCCTTTTCCTGCTTTCAAATGGATTACTTAGATGTTTTAAAATGTTATAACCCATAATAATCTGTTCCAGGCACCAACAAGAAGGAAGAAAAAAATTACAGAAGTCAAGATGTCGCCTGGAAGCACTTTATGGCAAACATTATAAAGATAACACAGAGCAGAGAAGCTCTGGTTCAATCCATTATAAATACCCCATTCTTCTTAAAATCACAAAAATGTATTTATAGTAAAGAACTCTCATAGCCTTTTTCCTCCGAAGACTTCATTTAAGCACAATTTGGCAGAATTTTTGGAACAAGAAAAGAAGAGTTTTACAAAATATTGATGTTTTACAGTCACCCTAGTCTTGATCTACTTGCTACAAAAACAAAAGCAAGGACTTTGGGAGATGACCACATCCGTGGCTACTAATTAGACTCTAGTTTTTTATTTTGTCCAAAATGTGCTGTCTAGCAGCTAAACTGAGCACAGATGCTAAACCATCACTTAGATAATTAATGTCTCATTAAAAATATGAGCTATTTTTCTCATTTTATTACCGACACGATATATTTTTTAACTAAACATATGGGATATAAAAAGCCAAAACAAACAAGCAAACAAAAAGCCCAAAGGGGAATACTGACAAAAGATATTCCTATTTACACAATCTATAGATCAAACCCCTGTTTTCCCATATGTCCAAAGGACAGTGTAAATGGTTGCCCTCTCTGTTTTCACCCCAAGTCCCTCCCATGACTTCAGGAAGGGGACAAACACAGAAGGAATAGGCTAAACTGATCCCCTTGTGCACTTGAATTATTAAATAATCACTTTGAGTTCAGAGATGATCAAAAGGAAATAAGAAACAGCTTTCTTACATTTCTCAAAAATAAATTGTTTTCTTTTTTCCAATGATAAGTGGCTCAGTGGAGAGCAGGTAAGAGAAGATGTGAATATCCGGACTTTGGAAAGATTTTTTTCACAAGCAAAGTCGCATAAGCACTTCAAGATCTTTCTTCAAAAATTTAATTTTCAAAAGCATGAAAAATCCTGCATTTACAGAGGAGAGAAGTGAAATTGCAAGGACCAAATATGGACTGTCAGTTTAAATGTAATATATTAAGAACACTGAAAGAAGTATCTGAAGTTACAGTGCAGCACATCCAACCTGTGAGTCATGAAAAAAGATAAAAAAAGGGGGCAAGTATCACTCTCATAGGGCTCGACAGAACTTCACAGGAAGGAAATGCTCAGTTACCTATTTCACTTTATTGATGATAGTTCAAAAAGGACAATGTAAAGAACAATGTGTTACTCATTCAAATTTGCCTTTTTAAAAAAATTGTCTTTTTTGACCTTTCTCAAAAAAAAAAAAAGACAAACTCGAGTTATGCTCATTCAGGCAAAATGTGCATGACTTGGTATTTACTGATAAGCATTTAAATTTGAATAACTGGCAATTTGGAGAGAATTTACTATAACATTATAGATTGATTGAATTAGTATTAAAGTATTAATATATGAATTATTAATTTAAAAACTTCAGACTACTCAAGTAGGGGCAAAATCAGCAATCAAAAATAAGCATATAAAAATTTTGAGATTTTTTGTTTGTTCTGTTTGTCCACCCAGTGTTATGCCCAGTGCTTGAGTCTACAAAGGAAATCATTATCATGGATACAGTACTTTGATTTTTTATCTGTATCTGCAGAACAGAATATGAAATGATATCAGGTAAAATCCTAACTCCCTTATGTATCAAAACAGATAAGCCAGGCAAGATGAAAAAAGGCACACAAGTACAAATCATTCCAATGAAGACTTCTAATTACTTATTGCACATTTCTGTGATTGCAGAATAAAAAAATTCTTTAAAATAATTAGGTACATGAACAGCATCCGAAACAAAACTCTCAGATGCTCAGCGTCAAACAGTTTTTTAAAAAAACCAAACTTCCAAAGCAAGAATTAATATCTGAAGACAAAAGTGAGGAGCTGACGTGCTTGAGGGAATGACATCAAGCATCCCATCTTCCCCTTTCCCTTCCTCCTTAGGAGCTAAGGATAGTTGGACCCGCAGAAAGACCAAATTCCCCAAGAAAAGCTGTGGTTTCATTGAGTCACACACTACAGAGGCAAAAGCAAATGTAATTTTTGGTATCAGAATGATCTGTTACAGAATTAATTACTAATTAATGTCTCCCCTCGTGCTGCAGTTGCTGAACACTTCTCATTTCCTTCCTTTCAGTTTCAGAGTCAGAGAGGAAAAGAGCAAGAGCCACATTCCAGGGCACCCCAGGTGCCACAGAAGGGGCAGCCACAAAACACTGAGCTATTCCATTTTTTTTTTTTTTTTCCCTTTAAAACACCCTGACTGTGCTTCTATATCCAGGCACAGTCGCCGCTTCTTCGAGCTGCAGCTTGGCCTCGCTCACCAGACAAGGGATGGTGCTCATGGCCGAGATTTGTGTGGTCTATGGTGAGCTCTGCTTCCTGGAAAATGTGTGGCACCATCCAGAGTTTATTTAGAGCCCAAGTCTCCCGGGCACACTATGTAAGTTTATTGTTTATCGCTTGCTGGGGAAGTTCTTCTGAGGTCAAGGTAAAAAGCAGGAGGTGATATTTGATACAAGTGTTCCAGCGCACATTATGAGGTTCACGGTTGCAGTGGCCCCCGGAGCACTTTGCTGGTGGTCCGTGGAGATCTGGCCAGTGGAAGGTGCTGGCTTTCCCTGCTTCCAGCTGCTATATCATACTGGATGTATTTTTAGCCTCAGTTCATGTTTTCCTAATATTCCTTTCCCATGTAAGCAATTAGTGTGGTTACCAGGGATGGCAACAGAAGTGATATTCAGCTGCCAGGGGGAGAAGAAGGTGGTCCTTCAGCCGGGCACGGGAGGAGATGCACAGGACAATCTCCCTCTTAGGAGGTGGGAGGGAACCCACCCAAGAGCCACAGTCTTAGCACCTCAATTTCTCCATTCACTAAAATGAACAACTTAATTTTGTTTTCCTCAGAAAATTCTGCTGACAAATTCTGTATTATCAGCGAGGAGGAAGGAACAAACAGGCAAGTTGCACTTTTTCAGCCTTCTGCTATGAAGTAAAAGCAGAAAGGAGAAAGACCCCATGAGGTTGCAATCACTGATTAAGCTTACAGAAAAGACCTAACCAAGTTCTAAATGGGATTAAAAAAAAAAAAAATATAAATTCCTGGTCTTGATTTTTTTTTTTGTTTCCTTTTTTTTTTTTTTTTTTTTTTTTTTTTTTTTTTTTTTTTTTTTTGTTTTAAATCCTTGCTTCATACTGCACCTGGAGATTACTAGGTACAGTAGAAATGTCTGTAGAGTTAGCTCACCAATCTAAAAAGAGAAAAAAGACTTTCAAAAACCCTTTGGCCATGACCCAGCTGGATTTTTATATTTTACCTTTTTTTTTTTTGGGGGGGGGGAGGGGAATTTTCCAGCATTTAAGTAAGTTTCCCAGTTAGCCTCCACTGCCTTAATTCATATTTACTTACTTTCATCTTGCCTTTCACTAATTGAGACTCGTCAAATCAATTGGAGACAACTTATATAATATTATATATAAATATTAAATGGTGATCATTTGCTGAACAAAGAAAAGTCTCTTTTTATACTTCTAAAAATTTCATTCTTACTTAATTATCCATGAAATTACACTAACTTCAATTTGCTTATGAAGGTACAGCTGAGAGCAGTCCAGCCCCTAACCATGCAAACATGCTTTACATTACCTTCAAGGAAAAATACACTGAATATTTCAGAAGTTACAAATTAAAGTATTCAGCTTCTGAACTCAGCTAACTTACAACAATGCTGATGTACGAGGGAGTCTTATTTAGGAACACAGTCCCTGGAGATGGGGATTTGATGTATTAAAGGGAGTCCTTGCCTCTCTGAAATGCAGCAGAGTTCAGGCTCCTGATGTCTCCCTCCTCCTCCAAGAGAGGGGTATTTTTTACAGTTCTCAGG
The DNA here is from genome assembly GCF_003031625.1 of Empidonax traillii. Classification (NCBI taxonomy): domain Eukaryota; kingdom Metazoa; phylum Chordata; class Aves; order Passeriformes; family Tyrannidae; genus Empidonax; species Empidonax traillii. The sequence goes on from NW_020955383.1 coordinate 98,484, forward strand.
AGCTTTTGCCTGATGCCTGGAAAACACCAAATCCCTTACTGGCTTTAGCTGTCTGTAAGATTTCAGTAGAGCAGTCTCACTGAATCTCTTTCCGAGACTTTGCAACTGAGGGCCTTCCTAACCCTCAGCTTAAGAAGGATTTACAGAGACTAAATTTGCTCATCAGTGGCTGACAGAGTAAAACACAAAATTGCATAAAGCTGGATGGAAAAATCACTTCCATGTATGAGGGTTTTCCTCCCTTTTCTTCCCCAGAAGCTTAATCATCATCTAAGGGTTGCTGTTCTTCCATCACTTTGACAGGGAGCAGCCTGTAATGCTTAAAAATCAAGCAACAAAAATAATAAGGTGGGGTGTTTTTTCTCTCTTTTCAACATAACCCCACTGACTGTACACACTGTATATGTGTATCCTGACTAGTAGGAACTTTTTCTGGCATCTCTCCAGACACTTATAGAAAAGTAAAGACTATAAACATGTATTTAGAACTACAAGAACATTTTTCTCCTTTTTTTTTCCCCTCCTCCCGTTTCCCATAAAGGCATTATCTACAAAGGTAAGTATGGAATAACACTCATCTTGAAACCCCAGGCCATCAAGATGGAAGGAAATGCAAACTGCATGGAAAGCTGTTTTCAGGGACATACTGTGCAACCATGAGCCTGCTTTGTATGTTCAGGAAATTCTCCTGAGTTTTCTTAATGAAAAAAAAAGAAAAAAAAAAAAAGAAAAAGACTAAAAAAAGATTTGCTGTAAATATCTCACGAGCCATGACAAAGTACCTTATAAAATATAACTATTCATGAACAGTCTAGCCCCTGGAATTAAAACACTGACACTTTCTATTAAAAGGTGCTTAGTCACAGTTCACTAAGTATTTACAACGAATCATTTATTCTCTAATTTCATTGACTTCTCTGTCGTTAGCAAAAGTCAGGAAAACTTCCTGCATGTGTGTGAATGGCTTCTGTATGTAAACCACAGCTTGCAAAGTCAATTTTATGGAGGCTGAAAGATTTTCACGTTGTACAAGTAGGTCCTCCTCTTGTGTACAAAACTATTTGCTTAAATTTCAATTGGATGCAAGCATTCAAATGAATTGGAACCACAAGGCACAAGAGTAAATGGACATCATACCTTAGGGGATAAATGAGAAAACAGAAAGACACAGTTCTCCCAGTTAACCAGCCTCCTGATTTTTATCAGTAAGTTTTCCAGCCAAATCCTGGCATCCTTTCTCTGTCTTTCTCTCTAAACTCAGCCAAGGAAATAGAAGCTCAATCAAGGAGAGGGTGAATGAAAAGCACATTATGCAGCACTAAAGAACCCATGTTATCACAAAGCACTGTCAAGACTTGAGCTATTGCTGCTGTAGATCAACACTCCCACCCGACTTGATGTTGTCTGCAAACTTGCCAAGGGTGCACTTGATCTCCTTGACCAGATTATTGATAATACTGAAACGCTCTGAAACAAAAAAAAACCCTGCACCATAAAGTTGTGGCCTTCATACTTTACCCTCCCCTTTTTCTGGTAAACACTGATAAAAAAAGAAAGACCAGAAACTTTTCCTGAAAATTGGGCACACCTCTAACTGGTAAAGGGAGACGTTTCACAGAAAGTGGGTCAACTCACAGTCACAGGTGTCATTTTTTGAGCTCTGCTTCGCAAAGACTTATTCATATGTGACCACAAAGGTTAGGTTGATGAAGAACCCACCACCACTTCTCTATGTTGAACTACTCCACTATCTCACTGTTAAAAATATGCTTTGGGTTTAGTATTAATTTACCTCACCTCAGTTTCCAGTCAGTATCTAACCTACCTGTGGGACTCAATGCTCTGAAAATCATCAAGAGATTCAGTGGGTACAGCCCCTGGAATACAGAAAGCTACTCAGCTGACCAAATGTAGGGTCATAGTGATACGACCAGATCTTTAGGCTGCACAAACTCCAAAAGGATTTTAGATTTTTACAGTATGTGAATTGGATGCTGGTTTTGAACCCTTTCTCTTTGAGATTACAGACCTTAACTTTCAATGTTAACAGAGACCAAGCACCTTCTGACATTTTATTCCATGAGGTACACAGACACCATGTGTGATTTGGAATTGTTCCTGCCACTATTTTCACAATACCTCTCTATTCTCAAAAGCCAGACAGGAATATTTAGATTAAAACACAGAGGGTTCACATGAGTCCACCCATCAAACAATCAAGATCTGCTACTGCCCCTCCACTACCTTTGATTCAAAATAAATCTCATGTAATTAGTCTGATAGTTATACTTTGAGCTAATACATGTGACAAAAACTAAGAGCATATTAAAACACTAAATACTTCAAGGATATTTCAAATAACATGACCTCATTAATGCTACAGATTTTTAAGCATTTGCACTTTGACAGCCATTTTGACCAATAAGAAGGACAAACATTGCATAATGCATGATGGATACAAAAGAAGTCACACAAAGATGTCACTAACATTGATCTTTTAGTGTTCACTGATGAAAAATTATAGACTTAACATACCACAGCTGTCTATAACCAGTAAAAGCCTGATGGTATCTTTTAGGTCTCTCACATGTTTTAGATTCCAAAATGACTCTGGATGTTACTTTTGCTTACCAAGGTATCATCACAAAATGCAAAGGCAGTAAAGTGGTAAATAATGCTTCTGAAAATACAAAGCCCTTTGTTTTAAACCACTGATAAACAACTTATCTTGAAAAAGAATCAAGTAGCATTGAATGACATAACTTATATGTTGTCATTTTATTTTTAACATGAGTTGCCCAAGCTTGAAACAACACACCCTACCTTATCCCCAGTTTTATGGAAATAACGTTCTCATCATTTCTTCCAAAGCCATAAGCAGAGTGAGTGAAACATCTTTCCTGCCCTTCCATATAATTTTTATTCTGGTTTTTTTTGTATAATAAAATAAGCAGAGGTACTTTGCTACACACCACGTAGGAAATGTCGTTATGAGTTCACATGCCTTTTCACCAACTAAAAAATCACAAGAGAACTGCCGGGGAGATTGAGTAATGTGCAAGCACAATTAACATACAATCACATCCCTATACTTCTATCATATTCTTATATTCCAATTAATGGAACAACCACACAGGTAAAGCCCAAAGAAAAGACTGGCATGGATTAATTATCATGTTGAATGTGGGGAACCATGAAATAACAGCTATTCTAAACAGTGACAGTACCCCTGAAGTAGCCACTTCAGATACAACTCATCTTAGTGCTTGCAGTCTAAAATGGAAGAGTTTCTACAGCTCGAAAAATAGACTAAGTTTGAAAATATGCCAACTTGTGTTTTAAAGAATATGACCTCCACTATAACTTCAATCCATGCAAACAAAAGTCAAGAGATACTGAAAAATGTATTAACTTGCTGTGGTCATGCCGCAGCATCAGATGTTTGTGTGCAACCTGGAAAAACTGGAACAGTAACATTAACACAGACTTGAAAATGCAGAATCACAAGGATCATCATTAAATACATTGCTAAAAATACACTTTACTAAACTGAATACAGGGGAGCAAAAAAAAAATTGTCTCAATTACTGAAGTTTTGTGGTTTCTTCTGCTTATCAGAAGCAGGGCAGCATGGGCTCCAAATATCCCACAGACCTTTTCAACAACCAAAACTAAATCAGGTTAGATGAGGATACAAAGGGGACTGTTTAGTTCCTCTCTTGACTTGGTTTTCATCCAGCTTGTACACTCCAAAGGCCTTTAATCTCTTAACTGCTGTTTCATTAGCATCTCTGTAGAGATCCAGGGTGTTTAGCATATCTGGGAGGCTTTCATGTGCTACAAGTTGAAAAGCTTCATAGGAGCAACCAACAAGCCCCAACAAAGTGAGCCCTGGCACAAAATACTCTATCATTTTAAGTTTATAATGTATAAGCACCTTCTTCCCATGCCTGGTACTGCAAAACGTTGTGAAAGAACCATCCTAACTTGTAGACCAAAGCCATAAAGAACAGATATTCAACACAGAGTGTAAATGCCTATAATCACTTCACCAGAAGAAACACACTGACAACCCACAGGCCTGAGCTCTGCTGGAGTACCAGGGAGGGACGGGCACTGTCATAAAGCTTTGCAGCAAATATGATGCAGGGGAGATGTTACAGCTCTTGTGAAACCCCTTTTAAAGTCCCCAGCGAAAAACACACCAAGTAAATATGCCCTGAAGACCATTTGTGTGTGTGTGATTCTGCTTGGTCCTTACCCAGCACAGGAAGGTCCCCCTGACCCTTTCAGCTTTCTGGAGACTCCCAAGATTATTCAAAAAGTTTATTTTGCTTTACAACATAACATTTCCAAAGGAAAACCCACATGGAGTCAAATGTGTTCATTTGCAGAGTTTATGTTGCTAAACTGAGTTTTAACGATTTTCAGGTCATGATATCACTGAGGGCAAGACAATAGAGTCTGTGCTGCCCTCTCAGGAAATGCAGGAGAAAATCTGTAGTTTGGAAAAGGAAGTGGGAAATGCCACTGAGAAGTCCTTTGTGTGCCAGCCAGAGCTACAGGCTGCAATCCTGTCACCAAAAATACCCCCTTGCAATGCTGGGACTGGGACATCATTCTCAGAAGACAATCAATCAGCTAGCAGTCCTTGCATTGCCTCTTCAATAGAGGCATTAAAGGATGCAACTTTTCAAATATCACCTCTCAGGCAAATAAAAACTCATCATCTTTTTCTTTTTTTTTTTTTTTTCCCTTTTCCTTTCACATTTCAGCCCTCTTTCCTTTTGACCTTAAACAATGTTCAGAAACATAACTGTTTCCATAAGAATCTACTCCACAAAAACCAATTACATGGCATATGGTGAAAAAACCCACCATGAAAATGCCACTACAAACACTTCAAAACTTTTTACAATCATTAAGAGGTTCACCTCCTGAATAGGACAAAGTGCAGCCTTTCTTTATTGCATTTAAGTTCTTTCACTCCAAGACACTTGAGTAACCACTCAGGAATAGTTATCAGAATAGAACTGCCATCAAATATCAAAATGCTGAAAGGGTAAGTGATGAGATCCCTGCAAGTTTTGTCCTATATTGTCTGTGTTCTGGAAAAAAAAAAAATCAAACCTCTAAAATTTTAGGCAAAGCTGTTTGAGAATGCTGAAGAAGTATATTGTATTTCTACAAGTTACTACTGATTAATGGTTAATGACTGTTGAGAGACAACTATCTCATGAGAAAGGAAAGAATATCAAGAGGTTCATATTTGTAAGACAAAACCTTATGAAAGGCCTTTAGAAATGCCTCAAAACCAAGACTTTACACTTTCCTTCACAGGCAGGGAGGCCCTGCAGAGAGACTTGGACAAATTGGAGCACTGGGCAGTCACCAGCCATAGGAAGTTCAACAGAATGAAGTGCTGGATTCTGCAGCTGGGATGAGGCAACCCCAGATGTTTGTACAGACTGGGAATGAGATGCTGGAAAGCAGTGCCAGGAAAGGGACCTGGGGATTCTGGTGGATGGCAAGTTGGACACGAGTCAGCAGTGCCCTGGCAGCCAGGAGGGCCAACCCTGTCCTGGGGGGCATCAGCCAGAGCATTGCCAGACGGTCGAGAGAGGGGATTGTCCCACTCTGCTCTGACCTGGGGTGGCCCCACCTGGAATATTGTGGCAGTTTTGGGCACCATAATGTAAGGAAGCCATTAGACAGCGTCCAAAGGAAGGCAACAGAGGTGGTGAAGGGCTTGAGGGGAAGCTGTGTGAGGAGAGGCTGAGGTCACTTGGTCTGTTCAGCTGGAGGAGAGAGAGCGTGGGGAGACCTCAATGCAGTTACAACTTCCTCCTGAGAAAGAGGAGAGACGGGCACTGATCTCTTCTCTGTGGTGACCAGTGACAGGGCCTGAGGGAAGGGCCTGAAGTTATGTCAGGGGAGGTTTAGGCTGGACATCAGGAGAAGGTTTTTTTCCCCAGAGGGTGGTTGGGCACTGAACAGGCTCCCCAGGGCAGTGGTCACAGCACCAAGCCTGACAGAGCTCAAGAAGCGTTTGGATGGTACTCACAGGAACATGGTGTGACTCTTGGGGATGGTCCCGTGCAGGGCCAGGAGCTGGACTCAGTGATCCTTGCGGGTTCCTTCAAACTCAGCATATTCTGTGATTCTGTGAATTTACTTTTGGCCTGTAACATCACCAACACAGAGCCTGACAACATTGAGCTGTCATGTCACAAGAGGACAAGCTCCAGAGATCACCCATCCAAAATGTGTGCAAGATCACAGGGTGACCACAACCCCTGCCCATTTTGCATACCCTGCCTCCTTCCCCCTGGCTCTGCATGTGGCTGGCCCAAGGAAACCCACATCCTAAGCCGCAGGCTGGCAGGCACCTGCGCTAACTCTTCACACAGGATGACAAAGGGCAGTAAATTTACCAATGTCAGGTGGACGAACTCAAAATTTGGATAGTGCTTTTAAATAACAAAATTATTACCTCCTTCCTGACCTTTCCTGCAACAATGGCAATGCAAAAGTATGAGCGGCTCTTTCCTGAACCCTCACCATCACATTTGAAAAAGGCAACTGTCAAGGGGGTAAGGGAAGAGTTTTGCCTACTCTGCTTCAGCACAGATTCAATGAAGACAAATGACCATGCCATGATGTCAGTTCTCAGTACACTACATGTTCTTAAGACTCAGCAACACCCTCGAGCAAGTCCAGAGGAGGCCATGAAGATGATTAGAGGGATGGAACCCCTCTCCTATTATGGCGGGCTGAGAGAGTTTGGGGTTATTCAGCCTGGAGAAGAGAAGGCTCCAGGATGATCTTAGAGTCCCTAAAGGGGCTACAAGAGAGCTGGAGAGGGATTTTGGACAAGGGCCTGGAGTGACAGAAGGTTTAGGTTAGACATTAGGAAGAAATTCTTCCCTGTGAGGGTTGTGATGCTCTGGCACAAGTTGCCCAGAGAAGCTGTGGCTGCCTCATCCCTGGAAGCCCAGGTTGGAGCAACCTGGTCTAGTGGAAGGTGTCCCTGCCCATGGCAGGAAGTTGGAATGAGGTGATCTCTTATTCTCTTCACGCAACTCTACTCACAGAGCTCAGGGACAAGATGGCTTTGTGTACATATGATAAAAGGATATTTAAAAGAGGAAATACCAAGGAAATCTCCTTCCATCCATCAAGAACATTTACTATCAGGACCTCTAACAAAGGATTATAAATTATTCTTCACACCTAGCTTGAAAAATGATACAATATTATCTTTTCTTCTGCAAAGTTAGAAATGTCTGCTACTGAAGTAGCTGATTTTTAACTGTTCTTCTGAATTTACTGGCTTGCTCCCGAGAAGATACAAAAAATTTAAAATCACTGACATAAACATGTAGAATTGTATCTTCCTTCAGTTAATAATGCACAGGCAAATATGTAGTAAATCTCCCTTTAATTGGCTTGATAGAAGGACTTTTGTAAATAAAGTATTTTTTTAGTTCTTACTTTGAAGGCTATAAGTAGAAATTGCCAAAAATAGTTTTCATGGTGGCAAATTCTGTCAGCTCTCACACATTTTACTGAAAAATACAGAGTATTTTGTTAACTTCCTTGCAAAAACAAAATACAGCAAAGTGTTACGCTCTGTTACACAGTCAAAGAATCAGATTCAAAACCATTCAGGAAATCAAAAAAGGTTGAACTTTATTTTACTTCAGGCCCTTTGGGTCGGAGAGCAAATAATAACTGAATAATAACAACAATTAAATGCATTGATTTGTTTCATGTTATCAAGTAACTTTCTTACTTGGCCTCCAAAGGCCCTTCATTTTTATGTTTGCCTTCAGTGAAGCTATAAAATCTCTCAAAAGTAAGACTTCTCCTTGGCAGAAGTGCAGGCTAGAGATGGTATCTCTCACTTCCTATCCAGCCCAATCTTTAAAAATTAGGCTGAGACATTTTCTCTCTAAAACAAAGGTTTTTGAAGCACATTATTTTGAGCTTGAAAACCAGAACTTACTAGGAATTTGAAATATTTGTGGAAATTAATTTGAAAAACTGCACTTTAAAAGAAAAAAACCTATTTGATGCTAAAAGTGTTTTAGCTAAATCTAAATAAATATGAGGATTTGTTTGTCTGTTTGTTTTTTTGTTTGGTTTTTTTTGTTTGTTTTTTGTTTTGTTTTTTGTTTTTTTGTTTTTTAAAGAAAAAACTGTACCGTCTTGTTAGTGGGGAAATAGTTATTTATCCCCGTGCTAAGCTTTGCTTCCCTTACCAGGAATGACCTGGTTAGCGTAAACTCAGTTCCTGGTACTTACAATTTAACTAATTTTACATTTGTAACATAGACCAAATGTTCTAAGCCAAAGGAAAAAAAAGAGAGCAAACTCACGTATCCAAGTATGCACTTTCAATTTACTCTAAAATCAGACTTCTATAAACAAAAGTCTTGATGTAAAGCATTTCTATAAAATGGATGAGAGCAAAATTGGTGGTTTTTGCAGAGCATAGCAGAACTGGAAACTAAAAATATTATTTTAGGTGGTGAAAACAAAACTTTTTGCATATGTAAGTGAATTATGGTGGGTTTTCCTGTTGCCTGTAATTTAGCTTTGGTAATGAACAGCTTTTTGGGTCTTTCTGCGATGCGCTTCTTTTTCCCTGGGGAAGAGGGGATTTTAGCATTTCTTAGAAGTCAACTGAGAGGTTGAAAATTACTTGAAAAAGATAAAAACGACTACTGATAAAATAATTGGTTTGGTTTCAGCAGAGAGGCTATGGAAATGCTGTTGTAGAAAACCAAGCCAAACATGTGTCTTAATTACAAGTCCTAATCCCACATTTAATTGTTTAGGTTCCACAAACTTGCAAAGTTTAAAGTACACAGTACAGAACTTTCAAAATTAATTAAACTAAACTAGCTTATGATTGAATTATTATGAATCCTAGTTTATATATGATGCTACAATTCTTATTTTTACATTGTCTGTTTGCAATATAAAGGATTTTTTTTTTTTTTAAATTCAATTCTCAAGTCCTGGCAGCTACTGCATCTTACTGAAAAGTTTATGTACTTACAACAATTTCTCTCCCTTTCTCTAAAAAAATAAAAGTAGGAAATAGTGATGATGGTATCCAACATTTCAACTGTGTTTTGTTAATAAGGAAAACACTTTTTGAAGGTGAGCAATAGTACAGGGAAACTACTGTGAAATTAAATGAAATTATTTTTTCACAATCACGTAAAAATAAGGAAAACAGAATAAATTGCAAGTAATATCCATTTTTCAAAACATTTTTCCTTTGTCAAACATAAGCAATGCATAAGACCAACCAGATTTTTAATGGCCTTTTTCTCATTCCTACTATTATTAACAAAACTTTGAGGAAGAATCACAGAATCAAATAGGTTGGAAAAATCCTCTAAGAGATCATCAAGTCCAACCTGTGACCTGACACCACCTTCCAGTCTCCTTAAATACCTCCAGAGCAAGATTTTTACTTTTAGCAAAGAACAGGGACCACGGCCACAGAACCCTCTCAGATGGCAATAACAGCTTCAAAGGAGCCTTCAAGGAAGGTCTGTGATGGAATCAAGAGTTTGTGATGGGTAACTGGTGAAGGAACAGAAGAGCTCATAAGACTCCTCAGTATCTTGGTTGATCACCTGTAACAGAACTGCCACACTTCACTACTCCCCAGCAGTGACATGGGGCAATTCAGTGCATGTTATAAACCCCTTCATTGCAAAGCTCCTCCTGGTGCTTAATAAGTATCACAGGTTCACAAATCAAACCGAGAAGTTCTGTACCACCTGCAAGATTGGAGCACCCTGGGTGGAAAAGTTTACACTGGAAAAGCAGTAAAAAGGTTGACTGAAAGTCAGGATTCAATTTCCTTTTCCGATGAAGATGCTATTTTACAGAACACTGAGAGCCATTAAGGCCCTGTAAAACAATCAATAATCGATGAACCTTTTTGTAAGCAGAGGAAATAAAAATAAATCACAATGGTGAGCAACGATATTCAGGAGTTTTACCATAAGTCTGATTTACTACAGAGATGACATTTTGCTGTACCTCAAAAACACTGTCTGTACTTCCAGCTTCAAGAATTATAGGGTTTTTTAGGAAATATCATTTCAGATGTTACCATTTTAGCTCCATCATCTCTGTCCTTTTTTGTCTCACAGTATATTGCTGCGATTTACCCAAATGTATTCAAAATTTTTGTTTAAAATTACACTTTCTTCTCTAAGTAAACTGTTTCATTGAGAACTGTGTCATCACCCAAAACAAACAAGTACTCAGAGAGACGTGTTGATTGCACTGTCAGTGGTACAGTGACTTTCTGAAAATCAGAGAATCACAGAATACGCTGGGTTGGAAGGGACCCATAAAGATCATCCCCACAAGTCACACCAGGTGCCTGAGAGTAAAATGAATGTATGTAACCCCAGCAGTGGGTGACCATTCCAAATTTCCAAGTGGGAGTGCTTTTTGTATTAAACTTTACCTGAGCAGTAAAATCCTTGCAGAGCTAAAATTTTGACTGTCCGCAGCTTAGAGCAAATCTCCCTTTTCTTCTTCTGTGTTGACGTGTTTTAAAGTGACAGTCACTGATGCAAGTACTTCCCTGGATTATTTCAGAAGTCCTTGCAAGACTTCCAAAGAGTCAAGTTTGGAAGGGCATCTTGCTAAAATCTCACAGATACGTGGAAGTATTCGTTAAATAATTTCCAATTACAGGTACAATCAGGGAAAAAATCAAAATATAAAATAATGCTTGAGTACTTATCCTGATCAAATGCCCGTATGTGTCAAAATGCAAAATTTCCCAGCCTGTGCACGACCATCCTTATTGACTCTGATTGCTGCAAGGGTGGTGGCATCAAAAGACTGTTGAAGCTCTTCCACACTGGCCACCTCAGCTCCATTTCCGTACCTGCAGCAAACCCTTGCTGTGAAAGCAGAGCTCCCACAGAGCACTGAAAGTAGCACAGACTACAACGGTGGCAGGGTAGGAAGCAAAGCCATGGTCTCAGGGGAGGGTCATAAAGAAAGTGCTGGTGAGTTGTTCCAGGCACACAACCAGAGCCAGAGCAACACGTGAGCCTCAGCTCTGTGAGCTGCCCCAAAGAGCCCGTGAGATTTGCAAGTCCAGAGATGGGGACTGGGAGCAATTTTTCATGATTGTTTATGGTAGCAATTGATTTTTCAGAAGCTCATCTCACAGATGCACATCTGTAAAGCTTGCTGGAGCCAACGGGAGAATGAAAAATGTCAGAGCATCAAAATCTTTGGAGCGGGAAAGGGAGGAAAGAAGGAGAGAAATCTCTTGCTTACACGCCTGATGCCAGACCGATAACAGAACAGTTCTGCAACGAGATCTTTATCCTCAGCCCATAATGTGCACCGCTCATCGTGTATCATCACCCAGAGAACAGCATGAAGAAAGTCTGAAAAAGAGCTTAAACACTTAAAAGCTTCTCACTTGTAACCAGCTGTCTCAGTTTATGTAATAAACCACCTCTCCCTACAAATTCTGCTTCACCTAAATCAAGCTCTATAAGGACTCAGTAACAACCCAAACCACCTAATTTGCTTCAATCAAAGTTTTGGAAATGGGCCACAATTGTGACTAATTATTATGGTTATTAGGGGATGAAAAAAAAAACAAATTCAGAATAAAATCACAAGCAATTCTTACAACTCCTTTTACATTATTCTATGTAACCCTTCTTTTTTATTTTTAACCCCAATAACGTTCTAGTTAAAACCAACACTGAACAAAGAAGAGGAAAGGGATTCCCAGCTTGTTGTTCTGGTGCCCAGCTCTTGCAGATGTAGTATCTGTTGCCAAAGAGATCTTCTCAGAGGTCCTGAGCAATATTTGCACCTTTCCAAGTGCAACCCTGTTGGAAATCAGATGGCACCTGAAGAATCACCTATTGAGACATCATTCCAGGAATGGAAAGCCAGATGCATTGAGGAGACAAGCCCAGAGAGTGTTCAGATGATGGAAAACACCATTTGAGACTTTTTACACCACAGTGTTATGTTTGTGAGGCAAATCTCCACGTAGATTTGTCCTCCATGTTTTGTTCCTTCTTCATAGACTTTTCTGCCCTCAGGCAGCAACATTTACCCCATGGGTTGAGATACCATGAGGTACCAACCAATTACCCTGTTTGGCGGGCTTTTGCTTTTACTACTCCCTTGTTACCACCCAGTTCATCCTTCTTATGTATATTTATTCCCTTTTACCCAATGTATGTGTGAGGATTTGCATGCTCCTCCTAGTCTCCTCCCCTGTTCCAGAACCACCCCTTCCAAACCCTATAAAACCCCTCCATTTTCTTAATAAAAGAGTTCACTTGTTGCTCTCTCAGCTTTGCTGCTCCTGGGTTCAAACTTCAAGCTGCTTTTAGAACCACATCTTGCCTCTCTTTTGAGCTGTGTGAGTGAGTGTGTGAACTCTGGCTAGCTGGCTGCTTTATTTTCCACCTCACTGGAGAGTGACGAACCCCGAGCTGGATCGCTCCCCTGCCCTGACACACACAACCGTGTCACAACCCCGTCCTCTTGGCATGATCCTGTGAGCGCTCACAGATGATACAGCAGGTGTGAGCTGTCCCCAGACTACCACAGCTCTCACAGACACACGGTGTAACTTGCTACTCTACAGTTGATACCTTTGTGAAATCAGTCTTCTGGGACAATATTTTAGATTAGAGAACATTGTCTCTAATAAATATTTTAGTGGTAAGAAAATCTCCAAAGACAGAAAAAAGCGAGGATGAAGTTTATTTACATCACAGAGACCAATCTCAGAGGCAAAGGAAGAAAATGATGAAACCCCATTTTTAAACTAAGTGTAAGTTTTTGCTTGTGCTTCTATTTTTCTGATTTTTCAAACTCCATGACACATAAGCTGCCTAAGTAACTATCCATCCACCCCTCCCTGTCACATGCCCCCTGTCCTTTACCCCGCCAGGCAAGATGTAGCACGTGCTGCATCTAACCCACGTCACACAGGTGATGCAGGGCCAAACAAACTGCTCCCTGCCCAGATACTGTGCCTGTGAGGGGGCAATTTAATACCCCTCATATCTTCATCACTCAGCTAAACGTGGTCAAAATACACTGACGAATCTCAGTTGCCATGAGCAAGACAGTGTAGCTGCATAAACTCCTCCTCTCAGCACACCACACCAGAATGGAAATCCGTAGTTACAATCATCCTGCACAGAAGGGAATTTCAAGACTCAATAACAAAAGTGAATAGTAACGTCCTTTAATCACACTTTGATGTATCTGTAAGTAAAAACAATCAGTTTCACGCAACTTCTAATTCATAAGTAGTGCTTTTCACACACATAGAAAGTTACTTTAGATACAGGCAAACTGTGAAAAACACAGCTGAAAGGTTTGTTCAAGATTACAACAACTACCACCAGCAATGCTGAAAGGACCATGTCCATTCTCTTCACACCCAAACCACTGCTCCAACCACGTGGCAACTTGTCTCCCACATAACAGCTTCCACTGCTGCACCTCAAGGAGGTTTTTCATGTGGTATTTGGGCTAGATCCTAAGTAATTGCTTTAAAGAAGCTTCTGTTTTCTCCTTCTATACAGCTTTGTCCTTTGTCACTCCCTAATTATCTTGGTGTACCATTTCCCAGTTCTTTAACCCTGCAGCCTGATCACCATGGGAAGTTGGGGTCAGGGCCAGGACCCTGCACAAGGCACTTGGGGACATGGTTCAGTGGTGGGCTTGGCAGTGCTGGGTTAGAGGCTGAACTTGGTGATTTAAAGGTCTCTTCCAGCCCAAGTGATTCTGTGATTTCTGCCCCTGTTACTCCACCACCAAACCACAAGTTGAGCTCAGGGGTTTTCACCAGTGAGAGGTTTGGAGGAGGGAGAGCTGGGCACGGAGTTTGGTCCATTGCCTTTTAGAACTGATGAAGACAGGACCATATTCCACCTAATCTAATAAAAAAATCAAATTACAATTTGGTTTCAAATGTTAAAACAAGGCTCTGATATAACTACAGAAACACTGCTGTACTTAAAAGGCTTCTCTCATTTTTGCTGTTATCACACCTATATCATACTAATTTAAGCCAAGAAGAATTGCTTGCTATGAAAAAAGACTCTAAACCTCTCATCTATGACCCGCATCTGGCTAAAAACTACAAGTGACTAAAAAGATGAGAATGGAAAAGAGATGTCTGTAGTTGCTATTTCTACGAAAAAAAAAAAAGAAAAGGGCAAAGTCACAGACTTTTTTCTTTTTTTTCCCAAACCCTCAGGCATCAGACCACACAAAGACATTTTAACTGGTCAAAGCTCAGAAATTTAAAGAGGAAGTCCTGTGGACCAAAGAAAACAGCGCTCCTTCCAGGAGAAACGATGGTGGGTCTAACTGAGGTCCTTAAAGCTGGGACCCTTTCTAAGATGCAAGATTAAAATGATTCTTAAAATACCTTTCTGAATTTAGAGATAAGTTTATTGACTTCATAGAATGCTTTGTGTTCAATGATTGGGGAGCAACATAAAGCCCTTAAAAAACCCTAAGAAATTACGGTTAACTGACCTACAGATTGTGCCAGGAATAAACACATTTCTGAACCTACCTGTTTGAATAGGACAAAAATCACAAAAGTCACTCACAGATAAGGTCCACTTTGAGATCACCATGACTTGCTAGATCCAGACTGAAGATTCCAGAAAAAAGGAAGGAATTAACTAGATATATTAGGACAGAGACCAGGATTTGGGATAACGTTTGTTACAACATTGAAAACCACATGAACACTATTGGAATAATCAATTTTCAATCACTGCAACAATCCTTATCTTTACCAATCAAGAGGATCAGGGGTCAGCTCGGTGCTGGAACTCAAGGCAGACCCAGACCAAAGCAGATTAGCTGAGCTGCAGGATAACAACACCTCGGTGGCAACCACAGGTAGCTAAAAATTTTAACACCAAGTCCTAGCAGAGGGTCGCTGCCAGGATCTCGCATCTGGCAAACTGCTAAATTTCTGCCTCATCTACAACTATGGGATAAAATCTATTTATGATAAGCATTACCTTAGATGATAACTGATACACATTAACCTAAAATATACACATCCTGTTAAGATATCCATTCTGATGGAAATCTAAATACACGCTATGTAATTAACTGGCAATTAAAATTAGGAGTAGAGAATATGTTATGTAAACAGAACTTGAGTTTCAACTGAGTTAGTGTAAGACTTTCTTTTTAAGCAGCAAAATAACAAAATAATCAGATTTTCACAGCATATAAGATCACCTAAACCTTTTCAAGTAGAACATAACACAACAGGAATGTTATATCAACAGAAAGGGAGGGTTTATTCTATTTAAATATATTCAATTTTAAGAAAAATTTATAAACTATGGCTGGTATCAATTCATTGAAAAATACGGTTAGAAATATTTTTTTGAAATATCAATGAGCAGCTATTCCTTTCACATTGGAGGAACATTGCCATTTTTAAATGACATGCTTTTAACTCAAGATCCAACTTGAATTCTTGGTCCACAGAATTCAAGAATGTCTGGATTTTGGCACTGAAATCCAAGTGCAAATTGCCATAATTCAAAGAGCAGCCAAAACACAGTTGTTCTGTAATGAATCTCCACAAAATTTTTATATTTTTATATTTGACCATCTGAAAGGTCACGAAAATTACATTAACACAATTTCCTGAAAATGCACCAAAAATATTTTTGTCAAAAACAGCTCTAAAGCTGCTATACCAAATATCTACTTGATAGTAAAAATGGTTTTCATTATTGACATCAACTACTATCAAAAAAGCTTTCTGGAGCATTTTTATTATTTAATTTCTGTGAATAATTTATATTCTGTTTTAGTAAAAAAGATCTCTTATGTTTAATTTCTAATGTATTGTTACAGCACCTTTTCATCTGAAGTTATTAACAACTCAGCAACACACAGATACGTATTTGCATACATTTACACCCTGATCATCTAGTGCTTTTTTATATCTTGTAATAGATTACACACTCTTTAAATACTGAGGGCTTCATTTCTAATACTTTGGGGACAATGATAAGGACTTAGCGCACCTGATTTAGGAGGTTCACTGGCAAAGCGAATTCAACAGAAAACTTGCCAAGTTTATGTCTAAAATATTATTTTTGGCACAACAGCTCTTTGATAGGCAGAAGATGCAAGAATTACAAGCACTGCCTGAAGGCCATGTAGAAAGAAATACTGTTTTATCAGTGTTTAGTGGTGATGTGGGTTATAAAATGACTCTGATAGTAGCACGACACCATCTCACCCTACTCACAATTTATCCTTCCCTAGTTTCCCTTTTCACTTTTGAACAGACAGAATTGTTTCTTCCAAGAAAGTACTCAGGGAAACTTTTCAGAAAAGTAACTTTATCAAAGTGCAGTAACTCAGATGAGAAAGTGCTGCATCTTCCTCTACTTCTTAAAATTAAAAACTAAAAAATTGCAACATATCCTTTCATCTTGTACTGACAGCAAATACATTGAACACAGTGTATTTCTTGGAACTGAGATAAAGTGCCATTCATTGTCAGAATTTGAAACTAATATTAAATTGACCTCAACTTTTGAAAACAAGGGCATATAATTTTTTTTAAATTACAGTATTTTGTTACAGTAAGGTCATTCACAACCTCAGAGAGTAACTGTCAGCGGTCTGCTTTATTTTTACTCTTGGCTGAGTATAATCACACAACCATTTCAACACAATGGGTAGTCACTATTTGTATAATTAAATATTATTATGCCTTAAAAACTACTACAGATAATGTTACTGCTGGATCCCAAAATACAACACGCATTCAGATAAATTATTTACATACAACTCCCATTCAAATGCAAATCCCATCCCTGGAAGTGTCCAAGGCCAGGTTGGATGGGGTTTGGAGCAACCTGGGATAGTGGAAGGTGTCCCTGCCCATGGCAGGGGGTTGTAACGAGATGATCTTTAAGGTCCTTTCCAACCCAAACCATTCCAGGATGGTCACATGAAATCAAAGCTGGAAGGCTGGATCCTAAAGCCAACAAATCCTCGCGGCTCAGGACTACAAACAGAAAAGTAAATAACCCAGGAGGTTGCAGGATGAGGGCAGAAAGTGCTCCAGGCACAAGACCATGGCAAGAACAGAACTCAACGTCATTGCTGAGACCTGAAGCATAACTGTATTTCTTCTGTCACTTAAAAAAGATTTTGCAACATTTGGTAGGTTATTTGGTTATAATTTGAGTTCTAGAAGGAGCTGACATTAAAAAACTTGTTATAAATCAGAATTCATTTCATTTTAACTTCGTATTAAGTAATTACAGTTAACATCAATGAAAGCCTAGATCAAAAGCTCTAAATCAACAGCTGACTGCAGCTAAAATCAAAAGTAGCAATTAGTTAAATTGGCAAACCATGGTACACATTATGATTTAAGTTACCAAATTCATCAGCCTCCACAAAGGAGCTGCCACATTACAATGACACACTTATACAGAGAGTTGAGCCATGTGATCATTTTGGACACTTTCTAGGCTTATAATCTAAACTAATTATGTAATTTAATTACTTGGGTTGAGTAAAAGAAAAACAACTTCTGCTATTGCTGAAATGTTGCTAGAAAAAATACTAAGATTTCTTTTTTGTAAACTAAAAAACATTGGAATGTCTGGTTGTTTTCAGAGCATTATATCCAAAGTGTAGCATGGTATTATCTGTGGCAGGACCACATTCACCAATGAAATGGCAAAGAAATTAAAAATATCTATTTTAATCAAATTACTTAAAGCATTGCTACATCCTAATAAATAATTCACTATACTGGATCATTTTTAGGGAACAAATAGATCTGGCATGCCAAAATAAACCAGAATTATAACACTGGATTTCTGTCTTCTACAACCTTTTATTACCTCTATAAATGTGATTATAGTTAATTATCTATCTTGTATGACATTTATAAGGAATAGTTAAGCTAAAGGGAACTGGATGTACAGAATCTGATATAAGAACTGCTTGAAGCAATTCAAATACCTGTGGGGATAGCAAGAAAATATCAGGGTGAAGGTATTCCTGCAAGTAGCTCTCTTTGTCCAGAGTGTGATTATCCCAGACAATGCAGCCAGAGGTGCGAAGTCAACACAATTGGAATTTTGCAAACCCCTCTGAGCTTTCCTGGGCACAGAGACACAGTTACAACTCTGTCTTCAGAAGGACTCCTACCATTCTAAAAATACTGTCCCACAGCTGTTTAAAATTTATTTTTTTAGACCATAGCACCACTGTTTGGTTGTTTCCAATTTCTGAAACCACAAATAGTAAAAGTGTACTCAGTCTACTGCAAACATAAATAGCAAATGCACGCTTCAGCACTTTTAAAAGGATATGGAACTTGGCAACAAAAATGCAGTTCATGTTGAAAATTTACGAGGGCCCTGCCATATTTCTTCAGAAATACAATCAGGTAAAAATTAGGAAGATCTCTACCAGCTGGGTGGCATTTTTGTGTTTTCTTTACTTATATTTTTTTTAACTGAAAGACTTTCATTATGCAACTTCTGGCACTTGATAAAATAGAGCATGGTACCTTTGCTCAAACCACAGCTTCTTTGGTTATGTTTAGCATTACACAAACATCTTTCACCTTAGATATCCTCTTGCATTAGTGTGTTTCATTTCAAATACTCTCAGGCACATTACACTGGGACAAAATTATTTTAATGCCCATCAGCAAATGAGATGTACAAATTATTCTTTCCCTCCCCCACTTTCACAGGTCACTTCAAAAAAATCCAATACTTGTCAATTCTGCTTTTGCATATTTGGAGCTTTATGTACATATTTCTATGAAAAGCTGAGGAAATCCAATAATATCATATTTTTACATGGATTTATTTCAAGAATCCCAGCACATAATAGCCAAGTATCTTCTCGGTAAAGGTAAGAGCAGACTTGTTAACAAAAGTGATTACACTTTTTTTTTTTTTAATGGACATCAAAAGTCTGGAAACCCGAAGGAAATGTAAATACTTTTTTGGCTCAAATACACTTCTTGAAAGAAGTCTGGATCCCAAGGAAGTTGATGGGGCTGAGATTTCAGGCCTGGCATGTGTAAATTCAAGTGAGCTCACTAAGAAAAATATCTGTTTCAAGTGCTATTTGTGAACTATTTTATCCTGACATAAATTCAACTAAAAGTAGAAACAGGTAAAACATAATTCCTTTTGATCAAACATGGTCTCCAGCAATGGACTGCTTCTATCGGTGGCTTAACCCTCGAAACTCGAACCTTTCAGAAGTAATAGGCTTAAAAAAAATAAATAGATCAGCAATCCACAAGTTCACACCAAGAGTTTTTTTTAAGTGTATCTGTTTTATAAAGGACAGAGTGAAAAAACATTTTATCTTTTCTGATCCCTTGCAGCTAAAAAGATAAGCTAAAAATATATACAATTTGTTGTAATTTGGAATGTTTTGGTACAGAGGTTACTCACTATGAGCTTCATTAACCATGCAGTTTGGAGGCAGCATAGGGATATATTTACTTCTCTGTATTTATATATAAAGTTTTATGTATTTATATTTACTTCTTACATATTTGGGTTTTTTTAAACAACTCCATGTATTTCTGACTTTTTGCCTGAGTAGACATTCTGTGTATTTCTTAATAATCTTGAGTGAATCCAAACCTTATATATATATGTGTGTGTGTATAAATTATTTATTTATAGACACATATATATATTATAAACATATACATATATACACATTTTTATATATATATATATATTTAAATATGCATGATTTTGCCATGTACATTACATAAAAAACCAACCCAGTCAGGCCACAAAATAAAAATCTGCCCAACAGGCCACGACACACTGGATAAAAGCCACACACATTAAATTAATTTTTGCTGTTGAATTAATAGTATTTTTCTTTCCAATTTACTAAATCTGAAATACTGCATGTTTCTGACGGTCAGTAGGATTCTGTGATTGAAGGAGTCCCCCCAAATAATTTTTTTCACCCCCCCCCCCCCAAAACCTGGAAATGGATAAAGTGCTCTTGTACTGAATTTCCCACCGTTACTTGACACAAGTAAAAATTCCCAAGCTTGGAGTTAAAGGCTCAAGAGGGAACAACAATGGAATTGGTATCATGATATATCAAACCTGGATTTTTTTTTTAAGGCTATCAGTAATGTTTCAGAATGAAAATTATGCCCTGCATAAATAAAGATAAATCATAAAACCCTGTCTTAATTAACTATGAATAAGCTGACATGCACATCACACTGCATCACTGCACAGTTACCTGCAGTATTAGGAATTTTTCTGCTTGGGGGGAGCAGCAGTTTCTGAGCTTTGCTTAAGAAATGTTGTGTTACACAGGTATTTTTCATTGGATATTATGCTTTGTGATGGAAAACTTTCCTGACTGCTCATTAGAAGAAAAATATTAGTTTTAAATTTAAACTGTTTGCGAAGTATAATTTTAAACTAGGAAAATTCCTGCTGTAAATATAGATCTGGAATACTGTGATGTGGTTAACTGCACCTGCCACCCAAAAGGGTTTTGCAATATTATGCACAAACTTTAAAGGAAAAAAATTATTTGAGAGATGCAAATAATGGCAAGAGTACTAATAAATGTTTGATGGCATGCAATTTAAGCAATCATTTCAGTTCTTTTTAAAGAAATACTCCATCCAGCTTACTAACATCTACCTATCCTGACTTCAAGTGCCTACTTTTGCACTTATATTAGGAATAATATTTAAATACATGATTTTTTAAGGTCATCTTCAGGGCTTATGCATGTAAAAAATAAGTGTAGCACAGAATCAATGCTGTTTGCTCATCTGTTAATATGGGCTTAAAGGATCAACTACTTTTGTGAACCACAACCTAAACTGCTATGGAAAAAAATTTTATATTTGAAATGGAAAAAGATACAACCTAAGCCCACTGAATCCAGAGAAAGAGAATTTTGATGCTTCTAACCATAATGTGCTGCACAAAAAAATGTTTTATCCTACAAGCTGTACTCAAATAAATTATACACTCCATAGGCACAGTGCAAAAATTTACACACCTCACACAAAGTGCTATTCAGGGAAGTGTAGAAAGCATCAAATCTTTACCTTAAGTACAAAAAAATTCTTTAGAAGAAATAACAGAGCAGAAGAGTAAAGAAGTGGAATGCCACTGGAAGTATCACAGGATAAAAAAAAAAATGTTTCAAGTCTGCTATATTCCTTACTGGGAACTTGGGGAGAAAAGATGGTGTAGAATCAGTATAGCCCTTGGCTTTTGCAGTCCATTTTCTAGGGGGCTTTCTTAATGAAAAAACATATTTTTTCTGAACTTGAGCCTTGCTTTTTTCCCTTTATAAATATTTAATTACTTCCCTCAAGTCCTCCTAAACAAATTTAAATTAAAAACAAAACAAAAGCAAAAAAACCCCACAAGCAAACAAAAAAAGGAACGACCAACAAATCAACACAAAAGCCAGGAGAAATCTCCATCCTTATAGGAATAGTCAAACATTTGGCTTCTAGAAACACGCAGGCTTAAACCAAACAGGCAGGAACAGAACCTTCCTCTGGATGCAGTAAGTATCTGTCAGCAGTATTTACAATTCAGGAAAATAAGTTGTATGGTTTTCCTTGAACACTTTTCAAAGTTTCATGAGCAGATTCTTGAGATGCAGCAGGACAGTTCTGCAGCTAAATTTGAAAAACCTGAATAAATGAAATTTATACGTTGCACTGAAGAGCTCTTTGGTGCTGAACGTCCCCGTAACTTCTACATAATAAATTATTTCCTTACTTTGGTGCACTTGAACGTGCATTCCCAATATTAGAAATGTTCTAACATTTAAAATGACAGGAAATAGCACAGTCACCTTTAACAGGCAGCAGGCATGTATTTCCTAATCTTAATAAGATGCTATCCTAAAAATGAACAAGGTCTTCTTCACTGGTGAACTTGGATGTGGAAGAATTTGGGCTCCAGCCCTTCAAAGCCATCACAGGTCCGTAACAGCAAATAACGACAAGCCCCTTAGAATTTACTGGCACAGCTCCAAGGGTGGTTCCCAGGGATAAACCCCCGCTAACATGTCACATTTTGCTCAATTTGAGCCATATGAGCTCAGCCACCGTCTTGGAAAGGAACTGCTCTTGAGCATTAACATTTGGTCCACGCCAAGGCTTAGGGTACAAACCCTCTGGAACAGGGGCTCTCTTCCCATCTGCATAAAGCCACCATAATCACGACTGGTCTCTTTGAGCGCTACCACAACACAAACAAATAGAGCTACACACAAAAACTGCATTAAACAACATCAAGAGCTGCCAAAGCCTGCATTCGTACATTTGGAAATGTCACTCTGAAGGTGGGACTGCTTAAGATGACGGGTGTTTTTTCCCCTTTCAAGTGGCAGAATGCCTGTCTCTGTCCCAGCCCACTAACGGGGCTCTTGGTTCCATCCCTCTCATTCAGCAGAGTCTGGTCCTTGCCCCACCAAACCATGTTTCCCCACCCACCCCGTTCCACGCACTCTCCAGCTTTCACAAATAATTGCTTACATTAAAGAAATTGCAAGAATCCAGAGTTAAACCGAAATCCTGGGTTATCACGGAGGAAAATATGTTCTGCTGCAACCAATTTATTTTGGTGCACAACTTAATGTAAGGTCTTTGCTTAAGCCTGGTCCCACTCCTCATACAGCAGATGCCTTCCCTCACTTTAACATCCTCCCCATTTTAATCAACTGAGATATTTAAATATGGTCTTGGGACACCAAGAGAAGGTGTCACAGATTCTCTGAGCCGCCAGAAAAAGCCCCTTTGATACCCCAATGCCAAGAGTGCTCTGCAGAGATCCAACACAGAGAGCATTTCACTGCCCCTCCATTGAGTGGGAGCAACCAGCCACTTTTCAGGACATCTTTTCATATGGGAGTTATCAACTCAAATGGCTGGAGTGTGGCAAAGCTACTGAACCAGATGAACCATAGCAGCTCAAGGAACCTTAATTAAGGCAACAGTGCTGATCCAAGTCTTCCTGAAACCATGGCTGAGTTATTTAGATTAACACATTTATGTGTTTCTGCTGGTTTACATCATTTAACAAAAAAACATAACAAATTTTCTTAAGTGAGGTTGAATCACATAGTAAGAACATACAGGACTGTCCAATGTGAATGGCAAGAAACATTTGACAGGATGAAGCAAACTAACATTTGGCTAATTTTCTGATTTTTTAATCATAGACATTTTTCTGCCACACAGAGAAGCCTCCAGGAAGGAGTGACACGGAATAAATGCAATATCAAAAATATTCTGAAATAAGTACTTTGTTAAAATGTTGGTAAGATCAGACAATTGGTGGGGTTTTGGCTTCCTTGAGGGTGGTAGAAATAACAGAGCATATTAAATGCCTAACACAGTGTGAAAGTATGAATCAGTTCTAATTAAATAGAAGTTAGTATTTAAAAATAAAAATAGGGAGAAGAATGATAAAGATATGTAATCATTTAACTATACTATTTCTGGCTGCTTTTATGAAACACTCAAGAGAAATGCCTAGATAAGGCATGCACGATATTTTATATTATTTAAAAATTACTACTTTAATGTAGTATATGTTAGGTAAAATGTACTTTGACTAAATACTAGGAATGATGTCTTCAATATTAAAAACTGCACTATTATCTAATCCCTCCTACACTAACTCGTTTCTTCTTTCTCCTCAGTTATGCTATAGTTGTTCCTTCAGCAATGAAGTATGCAACACATACTCCCATCTCCCTTTCCCTATTTGCCTTTTCGAATTCCATAAATAAAATGTTTTCTCCTGTTAGGCAC
This sequence comes from Empidonax traillii, assembly GCF_003031625.1. Taxonomy (NCBI): domain Eukaryota; kingdom Metazoa; phylum Chordata; class Aves; order Passeriformes; family Tyrannidae; genus Empidonax; species Empidonax traillii. The sequence goes on from NW_020955383.1 coordinate 122,410, forward strand.
ACAAGACTTATACAAGTCAGGACTTCTGCAGAACTGAGCTTTTGAACTCGTATTTTCAAACATCAGCTAAGAAATATGTTGCTCTAAGACCAAAGTCTTATTTATATGAGTTTGTGGCTTAACTGACAAGTATTTTTCTGTGACAAGTAAGGGCAGACAGTTTGTATCTTAAATACCATAATCCAGTTTTCAACCCATGTAGACGTCTGGAAGGGAATCAGTCGGTAAAGTAAATTATCTTATATCCCACTGACAGTCCAGATACAATCCATGAGATTCATTACTTGTACGCAAGACAAAAGAAAAAAAACATGGGAGAGGTGTGGGAGGGTCAAAAATATTTGCAGCTCACAGGATTGCTTAATCAAAGTAAACAGACTTCTATTTTTAAAAACACAAACAGCAGTCAGTTCTTGGTTTAAATGCAGAGGTGGGATATAAGCAATAGCTTGCTGCATTTTTTATGTGAGGCCATGGGCTAACTGCTTCTGTTTTACAAGCTGCCAGGAGTTTGACCTTTTTAATTTGCTGGGAGACAGGGAAACAGCACCTCGAAAATTATATTTTTTTCACTAGGATGAATATTTTCTCTCTGCATTTCTTTTACAGGAGTTTCTGTAGGATTTATTCACATGAGATTTTTCAAATCTTAGATAGTGGTCTCTCACACAGACAGCCTTCACTGATCTAGAAGCCAAGATGTACCGATAATTGCAGTCAAAGCTGCAATTTAGACTTTTTAATTCAAAAGTAACATCCGAGAAGGTACATTTTTGCATGAATTAGAATCTGAAGCTAAATAGCATTTTCTCTTCTTTCAGGAATCTTCAGCTAACAGCCCAAACTGGACATTTACAAACTGAATTTCACCTTTACCTTAAGTGGTTCCATACGAATGAAGACAAATCCACTTATTTTAAATTTTTAACAGGAATTATGAATACAGCATAACTCCATAATTAGTTTATTCATAATGTATATTTGAAAAATAAAACTAAGCTAAACTTTGTGTATAGAGGCTATTATTTAGCCTATACAAGCTGAAGACAGTCCCTTCTCTCAGTTCCAAATGAGAAAACAAGCAAATGCCATTTTTAATTATAATACTTGGTTGAATTTCCACATGAAGGTCACAACATACCGTACAGGACAAGAAATTGGAAATGAGGCATTAAATATGTAGCATTATTTTTTTGTCTTAACTATACTCTTTGATTCTAGTCTAACAGTATTGTGTAGAAAGTTACTCATGTTGTTGCACTTTACAAAAATCACTGATAGTTCCAACGTTTTGCAAATAGATTTTTTTTTTTTATTTTTAAGCTGAGCACTATCTTTTCCCCTGAGAATGCCCAACACAGCCATCATTTCAGTTTGGCACTTTTCATACACATCCAGCAACGGGGGAAAGTTTCTTTGTTTTGACTGAAACTGGAAAATGAGGAGCTGAGAAGATCTTCCGAGGCACTGACTCCTCTGAAAACGCTGCGAGCATCGCAGCACTCGCAGCACTTAAACTGAAATTTATTTCCATAACACACAAAAATGTTCCGTTTTCGTGAAAGCAGAAGAAACCTCTTTATAAACTTGGTAGCTACAACTGTAAAAATATTTTAAGTTGATGCAGAAGAGAAACATGTTTTTATTCCGTAGGCTTGTATTATGGGAAGCTTAAATACAGATTATCTCATTCAGTAACTCCCCACTTTACAGTAGTAGCAATTCATTCTAATTGCCTGGGTAGCACACTCAGGAAAAAGAGTATTTTTCCTTTTCACTGAATAATGTTTCATGTTCGGTTAAATGCAGGAAGTTACACCACCGTTGGAATGCGATTGTCTGCAACGGCAGAGTGACTTCTTATTCATAGGTTTGTGTTTAGCTGAATATCAGAATGTTGGCCACTCGGCAGTACTCCTCTAAATACCTTTAACTTCCAACCAGCTAAGCTAAAAAGGCATCTATCCACCTCAATCAAAACTGTTTTGAACCGTGCATAATCATTTTTCACAGACATTTTGAGCCTCCTGTATGGAGCGGATTATAGCAAATGTAATTCACACATGCTGTTTCTTATTCAGAGGAAAACACAGACTAAGGATGTGGAGAATTTCTAGCCAAATCTTCATTCAGATCCAAGATCCACGGACGCCACTGTAATTGAGAGACATTCACAACCAGATAGCTGTAGGCTTCATTTTTGTTTAAAATAATACCTCTTCTACACGAGCTCCAACTAAAACATTAATGTTATTTAACTTCTAGCGAGCTTCCTTGAGCTGAGCCTACAACAGATCACAGTTCCTTGGTATAATTCTGTTCAGAAAAGGACACTGCATAAAACTGCATCCTTATATTCACATCTAGATTATGTAAACGTGCTGCTTCTTCTCAGACTCCTTTAAAACTACGTGCAACTAATAACATTCTTCTTTCGGAATCTGACTTGCCTGGCAGCTGACAATGGAAAATGAACTATTCCTCCCATAGACCTCAATGTATACACTTTACTCTGCAAGTTATTTGAGCCCATCATGCCCAGCCTAAAAATGCCAACTCATAATGCCCAGCCTCCCAGAAAATGAAAGGAGGAATCAAGTGTCCAACAAGAAGCTTTATTGTCTTCAGATTTCGAGAAGTGGCGATTTAGTTCTGCTGTTCTGACGTTCTGTTTTATACTAAAAATTATTATTTCAAAGCCACATTTAAAATTTTCTAATTAGAAGGAAAATGGTGATTAAATTATATCACACTAAAGCATGTAAAGTATAAAAAACCCCCAAGAAATATTAAAAGATGCTCAGCTGTACAGTTTTTTACTACAGCTTCTCACCTACACAAGATGCTTATTTCAATTTTTAAAGCATTCTCAATTTCATATTGTTCACACTTCTACCCACAAGAAAACTAACCTGACTAAAGGACCAAAATAAATATTTTAAAGGTGACTTTATTTTAAGACTAACTCTAAAATAACAGAGTTATTTTAGCTCTTATGGAAGAGCTGCTCCCTCAGCTCTCCTATCCACACTAATGCTGCTTTCAGCTGCACCAAAGGACACTCCCCCAAAAAGCTGCAGCTGCCTGAAGTCACTTCAGTCCTTGGATTTCTGATTTGAAAAATGTACACAACTATTTACTAAGTGCAGCCACGTTACAACTTTAACAAACTTTCGTTACTATGCTGTGATTGGAAAATGCCCCTGAAGAGAACTGCATTTTAAAACTGTTTCATCAGTTTATCCTGTTCCTGACGTTTCACACGAAGACTCTTTGTAAAATTTAATTTGCTAAATTTCTTTCTAATTTCCGTTACCTATGCCACTTTTTGTGTAACTTTTAAATGTCAGGACACACTTGAAGCTGCTGTTCAGATGCCAAAAGAAGTGGGTATCTATGATACACTGACTTCAGTCCAGTTATATTTGGAGTAACAGTAGGATCCTGCCTCTCAGAACCCACAACAAAACCAGCCTACGGCCCAAACACGGTGCTTTCAGATATTCAGCTTCATGTATTTCCAATAAAATAGTATTTAGAATAACTATACTCTTTTTAGAAACAGAATCAACGCTTTTGACGCATGCTATCCATGCAATAGCATTTAATACCTGGAATTCTGTAAGAATAAACTAAGGTGGCATCAATTTTCCCTGAGCAGAAAGGCTAAGAACGGGTGAATGATGGAAGGATCAGTGAGTCCACATCTCTTCCTCATGACAAAATTAACAGAAAATGAAAAATAGGCTGCTTAAGCACTATTTTTCCACAAAAATATTTTCCTGCTGTAATAAAAATAATATAAAATTTCTTTTCCAAATTTTAGCGTTATGTCTAAGGTAGCAGTAGCTGGTACTACACTATAATCTTGGCAAATGTTCCAGCACATGTTTGAATTTGATTTATTAAAAATTATTTCATGGGTACTTGCTGAGATAAGTTAAATGAAGTCAAATCACTGAAAATTCTACGTTGCTGAAACACTGAAATTCCAAAGAGTTACTCCAAAGAAGCAGCTTTTTTTTTCCAATAATTTTAAGCTTCCAATAATTCCCTAGAATTTACTAAATTGTGACATTTAAATAATATATAAATTCACAGTTAAATAACAGAAAGCCAGGCTCAATCTTAATGTTGCTTTACTCTCTTGAAGTAATCATTAAATAACATTTTTCTCCTCTGTAAGCTACAAAGATAAAACTGTAACTATTACATTTTTTAATTTGAATCAATATAGACTCTATCCCTAATCCATCTCTACAGTATGTTTTTATTATGAAACAAGAGGTTTTGTTATGAAGCCTTATTTAAATGTTTTTTATCTCAAAATACATAAAACTCAGAAGCAGCATTTCTGAGCTAAACATTATTTAAATGAATAGCAAAGAATAAAACAGTACTTGAAAAATCGGTTTCTTCTTTTGCACCTCTTAAGAGAGTTAAGCTGTAAAAATACCTACAGATATAATAAAATAGCTAAAAATGTATTTAAAGTTATTTTTCCACTGTGATCAGCGATTTTAAAAGCAAAAATAAATGACATTATCACGTGACAGGCCAGCATGAGACATGTAGCTTTAATATTGATTTGAAATAGCCATTTTCAAGGAACAGTTGAAATAACAGGGGCAAAACGTTCAATGTTTGAAGTAAGTACTGCTAGAAATGGCAAAAAAAGTGTCAATGGAAATTCAGTCACCACACAGTCTCTTCATTTTCCAACATCAATATACCAGAGAGAAGGTCTCAACTTCAATACTCACATTCAAAAATTATGTTAACAGCACAGAAACCTATGCATTTTAAATTTCTATATTTGTTAAATTTGTTTTACTTTCTCAGCAGCACGCTGCCCAGGCAGGAAAATAAAATTGGTAACCTCTCAGTACTTTAATTTATGATGCCACAACTCAAATCACAGCAAGTAAGATTTCACATAGTCAGCACTGAAGTAAGATCTGCAGACACTGAATGAAACGTGTATTTAAAGAGAAAAGGAAAAAAGAGATACCATGCACAAGGTAAACTTCAGAATTAAATGAAAAATACGTGCTGCTATAAATCAGGCTAAAGGTATTAATTATAGTATGTTTGACTATGAAACACACTACCCAGGGATTTCTGAATTGTAGCATCTCAGAAGAAATTTGAGTTAACAACAACAGAGTAACGTTTAGAAGGAGCCAACACTCCACAGAGAATTAAACCACAAAAAAATATCTTTGTTCTTCACAGTAGCCTCTTGTACTCCAATGTCATGGTGGCTCATTAAATGTATTCTATCTTTTCCTCTAATAACTTTATTTCCTGTGATGATTCCACACCAATACTATTCCCAAACCATGCCACCGGAGATGTGTAGGACACTCAGCTGGAAGGCACAAGCTACTTCCAAACCCCCTACCAGGTGTAAGTATATTCACTTCAAACCACAGCTGGATAAAACCAGCTCCATGAATAGGACCACAACTCCAGAATTCCATGATTTCTCCATAAATGCATGTGCCATGAAGGGTCCAGGCTCTCAGTTTGGGACCCAAGGCTCCTGTCCCTGGGGGCACCTTGGTCCAGCTCAACAGGATCAAGGAATAGAGCAACTATTAAGAGCCTCTGGAGCCTGATCCCCGTTCTGGGGACACAAGGCCCATCCCTGGGATACAAGGCCCATCCAGATGGCTGCAGTCCAGGCAAAAAAAATGGAAAAATGGGCATTATTAACTAAATGGTCCATTTAACTTTTATCTGGAATACAGAGGCAGAACTCAAGTGTCTCTTCCTAACTAAAACTGTTTGTAGGTAGGAGACAGCTGGGAGACAGATGCCCACTTCCCAGAACAGGCATTTTTGAGCATATGTTGAGGAAGTGAAGCTAAGTATGCTATAAACCATCAAACTGAATACAACTATAGAACAATTTAGGGTGGAAGGGACCTCTGATCATCATTCAATTTAAATTTCCACAGGGGATGATAATGTTAGTAAAGTATGGTAATGTAAGTTGTATAAAAGATCAGGTAGTCTTCAAAATTTTACAGGACTCAACCACTGCATGAGCCTTAGGTGGAATTTAGTGTCCAAATCTCAACTCAGGCTGACTAAATTTTATCTAATACTGAGCTTAATTTTTCATTAACACACTCCATAAGTACACATATATTGAAATTTCCATTTTTCTGCCTCAAGTATTCTTTATGAAGGCCATTAACCACTTGCACAATCCAATGTCTTGCCATTGCAAATAAACATCAGCTGTAAAACCAGCTGCAGTTTGAAATGCTTTACTTTCATTTCCAATAGAGCATAGTAACAATTTGTATATTCCAAAATCTGTCTTTATCCCTACTAGCAAACCATATGCAGTTCATTTTCCACCTGAACCCCTTAAATTTCTCTTCTGGCTTATTCTCTTCCTGCAAGTTTTACAAGGGCTGATGAAACCACTGTACGCTTCTATCACTTCAAAGCATCACAAGTATTTCAACTTGTCAGCAAAAGATTTTCCAATGCTCTACATTCACCTTCACATGCAAATTTTCCTTAATTGACTCTCCCACTGTAACTATGCTCCTGTAAAAAGTTTGCAACTCACTTCCTCCTGCTCAACACCTTGATTCTGTCCTATTCTTTCTCCATTATTAAGTTTTTTATCGCTTCCTTTTCTCATCCACTCTGGCCTCACCTTCAGGTTCAAAAAACTGTTTCTCCATGAAAATCCACTTTTTTTTTTCCCTTTATTTCATTTTGGAAGATCAAGTACAGATGATCTGGCAAGACTGAGAAATTTTGATCTAGCCGTGGAGTGTTACACTTCCATGAGTGGCAGACTTACTCAGCTACTTCCTCTTTGATAAGTGACTGGATTTCTTGCCTACTAGATCAGCATGGCCAGTAAGATTTCCAAAACAAGGTGTCTTACATTTTTCTGAGAAGGCCACAGACTGTAAAGGTACAGTGCAAAAACTAGCTTAAATTATTAGGTCTCTGTAGCTCCCCACAATAGAAAATGTAAGTGAGAAGAGTCCAGGCCAAACAGACACCACTGTGCTGACAGTGATCAGGATGAGAAAGTCACCTCATGCTTGGCACCTCTGAAAGATATTGTTGCTTACAGAGAACAACATCACAGAATCACAGGATGGGTCAAGTTGGAAATGACCACAGTAGGTCATCTGGTCCAGCCTCCCTGCTCAGGCAGGGTCATCCCACACAGTTCTGGAATATCTCCAGTGAGGGAGACTCCACATCCTCTCAGGGATACTCAGCAAATGTTAAACTGAAAGTCCTTCATTATATCCCATAAAGAACACCCTACCATAAATTCTGAAGTGTTTGTAAAGGCCAGTCTAACTCTTCTCCTTTAAAAACTGGGTAAGTCAAACACCAACCAACCATCCACCCTGGCAGGGAACAGAGCATGCAGACAAGCCAAGGTCTTTTCACTTGTTTTTCACACTGCAGATATAGAGGCAGAGAAAAAAAAGAATTTAAAATACCAGTCTGATCGACTGCTAAATCTAACTATCTAAATAACAGTGTAATATTTTTTATGAACCCTCCTAATTACTTCAAAAATATGGCTGATGAAAAGACGCTGCGAAAAGATGAATGAAAACCATATTGCCATCCGTTCAACTCATCATTTGTTCATTTAGATTTTGCTGTACTGCCACAGATTTAAGCAAGACAAGAACACACTGTCAAAACCTTTATAAACCTGAAAGTGAAACCTTTGTAAACCAGAAAAATGTCAATATAATGAGGGCAATTAAAAACAGGAAGGGATTTCAATCGCTAAAGCTGTGTATAAATGAGCAGCACGGCTTGCAGTGACAGTATCTGGCGACTCAACGATCACCCAAGCACAGAGGAGTTTAGAAGCATGTAAAGTATTTCCTACAACAATCTCAAAACTTTCTGACCACACACAGGCTGTGTAGCAAAAAAATAAAAATATTAAGAAAGCCAGTCTAACAGTTTAAGCAAACGGAAGTTTATAAATGTGTTTTATTAAAAAATCCTAATTGATAACATCCAAGAGCCTGAAATACGAGTAGAAAGCCAGCCATGAAAAAGTAACATTAACATGAGGGTGACATAAACCATTTCTCACTTTTTAATGAAGTCTTCACTGAAAGTATTGAAATGTTATCATGAAATTTAATTACAAGTGAAATTCAAATCTATAGTTAATATAGGCACTCTAATTATATGTCAGGCAGATCAACCTCGAAGCACATTGAAATAACACAACATAGGTAGAGGTGCCATATGCAGAATATACAAATTTGAAAATCTGTTACTCAAGAGACCTAAACCAGCATCTCCAAGAATGTTTTTTTTCGTATTACAGTAAGAACCTAAGAACTTGAAGGGATCATAAAATCAGACTGGTTTGAGTCGGAAGGGACCTTTAAAGAAGGCACTTTAAATCATGGAACCATGGAATAATCTGGGATGGAAGGGATCTTAAAGATCATCTCATTCCAACCCTCCTACCATGGGCAGGGACACCTTCCACTGCCCCAGGTTGCTCCAAGCCCCATCCAGCCTGGCCTTGGATACTTCCAGGGATGGAGCAGCCACAGCTTCTCTGGGCAACCTGTGCCAGGGCCTCACCACCCTCATCATAAAAACTTCTCCCAGTCACAAATTGTTACCTGCCTAATTACTTTCAGCAGTGGCCTGTAGGTATTACAGCTAGGACATCAAAAGAAATTTAAATTCCCTAAGAACTATGCTTATAAATATCCATGCTTATATAAATATCCTTTTTGCTGCTTTCTAGCACTTCAGGTGACACCCTTTACTTTTTGCTGCAAATCCTGGAACATTTCTCTGTTTCACAGAACATGTCTTTTCTTCTACCTGCATTTCTTTCATTATGGAGAATCTTGGAGAACCACAATTTCACTGATAGTTGGAATCACATTTTATCTTCCTTCATCTTCATGGGAGGCCAAGCACTTAATGGCCAATATTGTGTAGCAATATGTATCTCCAATGATGTTAAAATCTACTTATCACATCAAACACAAACTTTTATGTGACAGGAGCAAACAAGTAAAATTGAAGGGTAGCATGAAGACATTACAGATAAAATTACCTTATACATACTATGATTAAACAAGAACTCTTTAGCAAGCTCTAGTTTTAACATACAGTACGCATGCCTCTTATATATTATCTATAATTAGGTTTCTCAGCCATTTTTAATGAAAAAATTAAGTACTCAAATTTTGTTATAGATTTCCATGTTGCTATGAAACAAAATACATCCATATTATATATATATGATACTATTTGTTTCCAAAGAATGGTATTGTTAAGTCTACTAAAAAATAACAAAGTTGGAGTTTACTAATACTTTAACTATACATATGCAGACAGCTGCTTCTTTTTCTTTGTTTAGACTTGTAATTTGAAAATTAGGACTATACTTATTTTCTTTTCCAGCTATATACGTTTCCTATAACAACATTACACTAACTACATGCAAGCAGATAATTTTATTTATATTTTAAGCACTTAAAAATATGTTTCTAGTTTAGAGTTGGTTTTCTAATGCACAGAAATGCCTTGTACTACCTGCAATACATATTAAAATACACCAGAAATACAGTTCTGTTACTATAGATCACATATGGTTTTCTGGATTGGCCAAGCCCCTCAGAAATTGTGTAAGGACACATTTCTGTCAGCATTGTCTCTAAGCTTACAAGTGTTAAAAGAACTAAGCTACAATGAAAAACCCTCTATTTTCCTTAGTAGGAAAATGCCCTTAATAAAAGTGCACGTATCACAGAAGTACTCCACATTTGAAAAATACTATAAATATTTGGCTTTCAGCCATGAAAGTGCATCAATGTATTGAAAATGGCCAGCATTTAATTTCTACTGTCTTACAGAAACGAACTTTTCACAACTCATTTTTTACTTATTATTTTCTCCAGTCTGCCAATGCTGAGTCATTAAATTGGTTACAACAACAAAAAAACAAACAAACAAACAAAAAAACACAGATAAGACTGTTAAACACTGATTTTCACTCAAATCAGGTTTTTACACTCAAATAAAAACTCAGATCCCTGAAGAGAAGTATTTGCTTAATTAAATACTTTAAACAGTCTCCAGTCTTCCCAAGTTGGCCATAGAACTCCCTATATAATAGTCTTTGCTCTCTGTTTCTGCCATGGAGGGCTGCACATTCAAAACCAAATATTAACACACAATTCATCAGCAAGATTCATTTCACATCTTAAGGAGGAAGGCTTTTAGGAAAGAAAAATCTCTTATTTTGGGATATTGTCTCTGTCTTAAAATTCATCACATACACAACTCCATCAAAGAGATCTTTCCATCGGCTATTGACCAACACACTTAAGTGTTCAGCATCTTAAGGGGAAAAACTAACAACCTGTGGTGTACTATTATCCACTTAACAGCCTTGAAACATGCATCAGTATTATAAAAATAAAAGTAGCACTCTCTATTATCTCAGAATACCAGATGAACAGAAAGCTTGAAAGTGCTTACAGGGTGGTTTCCAAATATCCTGATGGAGACCATTTACAGGTTAGTTAAGAGTTTATTTAATGCCAAATTTTAAGGAATAGGAAAATGTAAATAACTGAAATGCAGCAACAGTTTTCCAGATAATGATCCAAGAATGGAAATTCTGAATAAGCCCTTAAATACCAACATGTTGATATGTATAAAATATAATGGTCTCTAACAGCCGGTACAAAAAGAATGGAAAAACATAATCAAGCTCTGCTAAATAAAGCCTCTGAAGTAAGCAAAACAAGATTTTACACAGCCTTCAAAGGGAAGCATTGCAAGAATGGATCTTTTATTCAGATTTTTTTTCAAATAAACTATGTCTGGCTAGAAAACAAATTCAACCAAGCTTAAATTTTACCATAAACTTGTAGCAACTCCTCTGCAAAATAACTGCACAACAGAAACATTTCCAGAGTGTCTGATAAGAAGTGATGATCACAAACAGAAACGTGCACTCAAGTATTGAAACACTGATCACTTATGACAAGAAAATACATCCCCAGAGGATACTATGATGCACTGAAGGACTGAAGGCTCCCAGTTTACATAAATGTCAATTCTGCATCTTCACTTGTGCTCTTGACCCAATACAGACCATCACAGTCAGTGATGTTGTAAAGATTTAGCAACTATTATTTCTTCCCGGTTTTCTCCATCAGAAAGATTTAGGATTATGAGTTAGTTAGCAGAGAATTTGGGACAGGTTTTATCAAATCAGTCTGGTTTTTCAAAGCAAGGACTTTGCTGCTTGAGGAGAATTTGTTGTAGCCATTGGTGGCGATTTCATGTCAATGGACTCTGGGTACAGAAAACCACCCAAGCACCACCAAAGCTGGAACAGGAACTTGGAAAACCAGCACCACTAACGCTGGAACTGAAAGAGTAAAATGGTCAGTGGCAGATCTGCACAAGTACCAAAGTATTCAATATAGAGTATTAAATATTTTACTTTTTACTACTAAATAATTTTACTTAGTACTACCTGTACTAATTACAGGTAGTTTTCTGAAGTAGAAAGTGGGAGAGATGACAAGTCAGATACAAAAAGGGTAGCATTGTTTCTTAAAAAAAAAAAAATTCTATTCCCATCATTACTCTTGGTAGTTGTTTCTGGCAGAAGTTCAGTCTGGAATAAATCCTCACTGTTTGCATGCTCTGAGATAATAAGAACAAGTGCATTTCACTGTTTGGCACAATACTTTTATTTAAGGTGCCAGATTTGGCAGTACTACATAAAACAAGATTCCAGTAACAGACTGCTTGAAGATAATTCACAAAATCCCTTGAGAGAGGAAAGCCACATATCAAGCTTATCTACAGTGTGACTGATCCTATAAATGGCTTTAGCAAAGGCCTGATGGCTGGGTGAATCAGTGAGATGGGATTAATCCGTGCAAAGGAACCGTTCCAACTTCCCAGGGCAGCATCCCCTCACAATGGAATCACGAATTAGTGCCAGTTCAAGGAGATAAATCACAGTTACAGAGGTAACCTTTACTGTAGTATTTCCCAATTTTTATTGTTCATTTTGCAACACTGGTGCTCTTTTAACATAGTTCACAAAAAGCACTATGCCACATTCTTTTTTCCAAAATAAAAACAGTAAACACACATGCTAATCTCAAGGCAAACAATTCCTGCATGTAAGAACTGTGAGCAATATCAAGACTCAGAACTAATCTTAGATCCAAAGAATGTTCATAATGGAGATGCCTCAGGAACCAGTTTATTCCTTTCTGTTTCGATCCACAGAATTGGCAGGTACCATCTATGTTTAGCACCTCTCTCTTGCCTACAAGCCCAATACAGATTTCTCACAGCCCAGCTGTGACACTTACCCACAACTCTTACCATTTTTTCTCTCCTTATCTTTCTTTCCTATGGCTCACCTGCCATCCTGTTAGCCTACTTTGGGTTCCTCTTCCTCTCCACCTCAACTATCTTCCCAACACTTACCCGTAACATCTCCCCCAGAGTTCTGTCTCTGTGACACACACATCCCACTGCACCATGTTCCATGCTGAGATCCACCTGCCTTTGGCTCCAGTTGCTCCTCTCAGACATCACAACCTCACCCAGCCCTCATTTCCATGGTTCAGCACCAGAGCACTGAGGAGGGCCATGCACAGAGGACATGCAGGAATTTACCATGGTACCATGCTATCCATCACCACATTAATCACCACGACTGCTGTCCAAGAATGAAGTATAAAAGCCTTATATTGGTACTAAACCTAGAAATCCATTGCTCATAACAGTACAAAGATCTGAAAGTCATGCTTGTTCCACTGTGTATTTAACATAGCCATTCCTAAGTGACAAAGCATTTCAAATTCTGTCTTCTTGTAGGGTTTTCTGGCCTCCATACTAAATACTCTGCTGAAAAAGAAAATTCTGTTATTTCACTTAAAAAGAGGTGTCATCCAACAGAGTAAGAGATAAATTAATTACTTTAATTTCTTGAACCTTAAAAATGAGGATTGGAGCTTACATAAAAGCATTGAATGGTTTGGGTTGGAAGGCACTGACCCCCTGCTATGGGCAGGAACACCTTCAGGTAACTGGATGAAGCTCACAAGAGGCCCTATTTCACTTCCTTAAAAATAAAAACTGGACAAAACTAGCTCACTTCACATATCACAAGCAGAAACTTCTGCTGAGGGGGAAAAAAAAAAATCAAGCTTTTATCCAAAGCTTCTGCTTGTTACAAATACTAAACCTTTAAACTGGTCAGTTAGAAAATGTCTTGATTTCACTGTCTTCTAGTTAAAATAAATGGAATTGTGTGCCACTGATTAGCATTAACTTGCTCAAAATTCAGCCAAATTCCATAAAGCAAAGGGGTGATAAGACAGCACCTTGAATTACATTTGGGGCAGTACAAGGGCAATGAACAACTTTACAAGGCATTGGTCAAAGGGTTTCCTCTGTGGTCACAGCTGTACTTTTCTGCATGTACATGGTGTTCAAAGAACAAGTTACAAAAGGTACATTTTCTTACATTAATTGCACTTGGAAAATAAACACTGAGCTTCAGAGCATTACAGGTGTTTGGGGGAATTTATATAATAAGAAGGTAAGCAGAATGTATCCGAAGTGTAAAGTATTAAGTTCTTTTTCTTGGCTTACTGCCAGCATCCTCCAATTTTTAAAAACATGAGTCAAGTGCTAATGTGGCTTATAGGATTTAAAATATCTATAAGATGACCCACAGACCAAGTGCAAGAGTCACACTGTAGTTTCCTCACATGGTCTAAAAAGACTAAGCAGCTCCCAGAACACTTTCCCCCATAGTTGTCAGAGTATATCCCCTGGATTTATCCAGCTCAATGTGAGCTTGATGACTGTTTCATAAAAGAAGAAATAAAGTCATGTACACAGAAAAGTGTAGGAAGTTTTGCACTTTGCTCAAAGCAGGTGGACATGAGTCAGTCCTGAGTCAGAAAACACTCACCTGCTTTAACACACTAAGAGTCAGTCTCAGTTCCTCATGGAAAAATGACATCATTTGACCAGGATTGTGCAACTCATCAGCCACTGACATAGGACAAAACAATAATTTTTTTATTCCCACTCAAGTTTTAGTTGCTTTATATCACACACCAAATAGACCAAATGCTGTTACCAGACTATGTTACAGAAACAACAGATAAAACCCATTAACTTTTCCAATCACTCCCCCTATTCAAAGATCAGGGAATTTTTATACCTGTCACAAGTTGTGCTGTATAAGCAGGAAGAGGAGACTTACAGAATTAAAAGACTTGCTGCAAGCTACTCCCTCAAAGTTTAGCCAGGTTCAAACAGCAGCTGGATAAACTCATGGAAGAACCATTCATGGAGAGCTACTAAAAACAAAGACAGCTCTAGCTCAGGAAGTCTGAACTACGCGTAGGTAGAGGTTAGGAAAGCATCCTGTGGAAGTATCCCTGGATGTTTCTCCTTTTCTTGTACCCCTTCCTTGAAATCCACTGCTGGCCAGCACCGGAGATGATATAACAGGTCAAAAGAAGCTTTAAGCTGATCCCAGCAGAGTTTAACAATCTTAGTCTGGATGCCTCAGGAATAAAGTTTTACATTTCTAATCCTACCTTTTAAGGTAGGATTAAAGCCTATTACTAAGGTATAATTTTTCTTACAAGGTGTTCTTAATATAAATTACTCGATAGATTTTCTCATTCTTGTGTAATCAGTCACTGCTGTTTTATGCCATTTAGTGGTATTTCTAAACAGGATAAATTCAGTGTTTGATTTATGTGTAGTTACACTTATGCTCATTTATCCTTACATTTTCTCTTTTAATTTATTCTTTCCCTTGTATTTATCATCTTTTTTAAACAAATAAGGAAAGCACTGAAGCCACATTTTAAACCCAAGTTGCATACATTTTCCAATTCTGTGGAATAATTACTGTCATTAATACAGGTAAAATCTGGAGTTCAGTTTTGAAGCTCACCTCCTTCCAGCACCTTTGTGTTTCCAAGTCTATACTGGTCTGCTACTCAAATAAATTAGCACAAAACTGCAAGCCTGGTTAAAGTTCTGAAATGTCCCAAAACACTGAGTTTTGAATCACTGCATTGCCATTTATGACCAAACATGTTTAAATCAAAGCACAAAAATAAAGCCTTCCCTTCCCCAAACAAAATTTTCATTTCATATTTCTTTCTTTAAGTAAATACTTTACTGAGCAATTGAATGAAGAACCTGGTATGCTATACAAAGAAGAAAAACTGTTAAAGGTGTTCTGGAAGCAGACAAAAAAGTAATTAAATCTCAAACCTGCATAAAAAAATCCTTTCTTACTGTAATCCCGTTTGTTAAAACACATTCAAGGTCTCTATCTGCAATACACTTCAGAATCTTCTACTCATTAAATATACTCAACTGAGATATAAGGGCAAAGGAATGGCTTAGTTCCCAAGTGTGTTGTAAAACAAAAGTCTGCAGATCCAAGAAAGTGACCTTTGAGGATTACAGGTGCATGTGCCAGTCCAAAATTCCAAATCCAGAATACTTACAGATATGAGCTTCTTTCTCCTATAGATGAGAAAGAAGAAAGAATAAATACTCCTTGAAGGGCAGGTGTGAAGAGGATAGGGCTGGACTCTCCTCAGTGGTGCCCAGGAACAGGAAAAGGGGCAACGGGAAACTGAAACGTGGGAAGTTCCATCTGAATATGAAGGGAAAGGTCTTTGGGGGTGACAGAGCACTGGAACAGGCTGCCCAGAGAGGCTGTGGAGTATTGTCTGGGGATATCCAAAAATCCTGCGTATGATCCTGCGCAACCTGCTCCAGGGGAACCTGCCTTAGCAGTGTGGTTGGATTAGATGATCTCCAGGCTTCCCTTTCAGCCCCAACCATGCTGTGAAGTCCGTAAAACACGTCAGCACATTGTAACAGAGTCTGGGTTAGGACAGCCCCTCACTGCAATCACATAGCCAGCAGAAAACTGTGGTGGGATACCAATGACTGGAAAAGGTACCAAAGGGATACCTTTCCTTCGGTGCAACAGCCTGTGGGCAAAGGAGAAGCAACAGCACCACTCTGCAAAGGCCTCAGGTGTTGGAACCCACCTGGTGGGGACAAGAGAGTTAAAGGAGGGCTGGATGAGCATCCCATTGAGAGCAGGACACTCCGCAGGTCTGAAACTGCCACAGAACTAAACAAGCAACTAATTCCAATGCCAACAGCTCACAGTGTTTGCACTCCAGTTTTGGAAAAATACCTTAAGCAGACTTCATATTAAATACAAGAATCCTTCCAGATATTAGAAAAAAAAGGTTAATAAAGGATAGGTTAGCACTCCATTGTATCAACACAGGGTTTAAAAGTGATAAACTGAAAAATAAAACCTGATTTACATTTAATCTAACCCAAATTATTTCTCCTTACTCTCTATACTTGTGGAGCAGGTTATGCCAACTACAGCAGGAGCCAGTGTTGATGTGATTGACCTCATTTAGCCTCCCACTTGTGCTTACATGAACCTGCAAAACAGCAGTCTCTCCTCTCACGTGGCACTGACATGTCATAGAATCTTAAAATTACTTTTAAAATGAGAAGGGAAAAAAAAAAAAAAGATCCATGAGAAAGTGGCTTTTATTTCTGAGAGAACTGTTCTCTCCAAACGTTAAATTGAATTAACCCTAGCAAAAACAACTAATGATATATAAAAAACTGATGAGAAAACACCACTAAGGGCAAAGAAAAACATTTTAAGCTTCAACGCATACTTGTGATCTGCCACTTCAGAATACTTTCTTTCAAAGTACCATTTTTGGAGACAAATCACAAACCAAAGCTTTAGAGCTCACATATCAGTTAAATATTCATGTGTAACTGAGATTTTCACATTACTTTTAAAACACTGACTAGTATAACACCACAAAAATGAAGATTAAAAAGAGGGTTACTTGTTACGACATTTATTTTGACAAGAACATCTCTTTTAGTTTATTAGCTGCTGTCTTCCCTTTCTGATTATCTGTGGAATCACTATTTTCTATCTCAGTTTCCCCTTCTCAAATCCTCTTCAGAAACAGAGGGGAAATCCCTTATCAAGGGGGAATTCTGTAACAATAAGAGGAATAAACATGAAACATCTTACAGAAATTCTTAAAGAAAGGTCCTTCTGTTACTCTTGGTAGAGCTACAGCTACAGGATTCCTCAGAAAAAGCAAATGCTTGAAAAAAGAGTAAAGGACTGTTTTCTATGAGATTGAAACTATTCCAGAACTAAGCTGACTCTAAATTACTGAAGTTGTACAGTGACTAACTTACCTGTGCTATTCTCATTTCTTACCCTTAAGTTATCACAGAATGATTCTCAGACCTGATTTTACATACAGTGTTCATACATTTTCTGGCAGTGTTTTCAATTCAAGTGTTCACTTGGAAACTCCAAGGAAGTTTGCCTGGATAATCCAAGCCATCAGAAGCCTTCCTCACACAGGTTTCTGCAGTTAGTTTCAGTGCTAAACTGTGCAGTGAAAAAACACCCAATATCCTCTAAATACCTACAACAACAAAACCAGGACACTGGGCACTGCTCAGTGTTCATCTCATCATGATCATGGGACCTACAGCAACAGGATCCACAGGTGGTTACCATTTACCCTGAAAAACTAAATACAGGGAAGAAACTTGAAAATTAAATAAGCAAAAAGAAAGGAAAGATAAGCATATAAATGCTGCTCAGTTTTGCTCCAAAGGTTTCTCTCAATGTATGCAGTCCAAGTGACATTTTATAAACATCCCGAGATTTTGGGCTTGTATTTGTACAGACTCATTTCTGTTCCTTCTCCCTGTGAACAGCTCCTCAACCTCTCTAACCCAAATGCTGAATAACCCTTACTTTAATCAGAAGGTATTTTAACTTTGCTTTTATCCCTAGTGTTCCCACACTGGGAATGCTATTTCTCTTCTGGCCACAGTCAGCTGTGACTATCACCTGCTTTGCCACTAAGGACAGTACTAACTGGGATTTAAACCTACAATTTATATGGAAATAAGTAATGTCTTCCAAAACATCATTTACCCCATCATAGTAATGAGCTAGGTTTAAATGTCACTCAAGTAGCATGTAAAATTGAAAACTGATCAATGAAAAATGAGACATTTGATATTGCATACTAACAGTCAACAGCTTTCCTAACTAGCCTTATTCCTACTTCCAGCTACAGTTAATTCCCTATATTCTCGAAGTTTCTGAGTGCAAAGGAAACCTCAACATTTAAAGTTTTCCAGGCATGTGTTCATGATAGATCATTACACACAGTCACAGCTGGGGAGGAGGGAAACACGACACAGGAACAACACCCTCTTCTAAGACCACGAAGTCAAGATCTGTCAGAGGGATGGGGGAAAAAATTGGGTCACTTCTTAAAAGTAAGAGAAATCATTAAACAATATAAGGCAATAAAAACGTTAATGTTCACCTAATCATCAATTCTACTGCCAAGTAGTTTCTTAATCTAAACTAACTTCACATGGATCATATGCTGCCCTCTATTTACTTCTGTTTATATGCAATATTTCTGGAAGGGGTGGGAAAAAAAACTGCTTCAAAATTAATATCATCCTTTTTTAGTAACTAGGAAAAAATCTGGGAGTTTTTACCTTGCAAGATTTATTGTCAGTTAAATCTCATTATACGTGCACAGCTATAGAAAACAAAACTGCCAGTCAGGAGCATTGCCTACAAGTATTTCAGCAATTTTCTCCTCTTATTTTTTTATTTTAACTGTTCCACATCGAGGTACCAGACAGTGCCTGACCACGAACCAGCCAAGCAGTGCAATTATTCCTACTATTGGTAATAATCACGTCTGCAGAGTTGCAGCATAAACCTGTAATTACACAGGCAGGATATCCCTAAGGCTTGGGAAACAGCACTAGTTTTACAATATGGATTTAACAAGATGAAACTTATTTGTGATTGAAAAAAAAAAAATTTTTTTCAAGGAAAGCTTAAACCTTGCCAGTTTTAACTGAAAAAATAAAAATATACTGGGGACAAAAAATAGAATGTGAGGACAATGATCACAATTTTTTTAAGGACTCAAGGCTGTAGAGGCATCCTAGAGGTACAGACCTGGAGAGATGAGGGATCCAGGGATCCTGGCTGATCACCTCCTCCAAGCCCAAGAATGGTCCATCACAATGAGCAGATAATCAAGCAAAGGAGGCAGAAAGCCTGTTTGGATACACAAGTTGCTCCGAAGTTAATGCAAACAAGAGGAATCATAATAATAGAATCAGAAAGTCACAGAATGGTTTGGGTTGGAAGGGATCTTAAAGGCCATCTCGTTCCAACCTCCCTGCCATGGAGGGTGGTCAACTGCTGGAACATGTTGCTAAGGATGTAGTTCTCCATCAAAAAAACACGACACTTGGAGATATTAAAAAACACAACACAGTTCTGAGCAACTTGCTCCCGCTGACCCTTCTTTGAAAAGGCTTGTTGGGCCAGAAGACCACTGGAGATTCTTTCAAACTTCAACTTTTTCCATAATCCACTTAGGCGTGCTGTAGAAATTGTGGGGATTCTTTTGCCCCAAATAATAACTCACTAATACTGTGATAATGTGTCTTTTACTGGCTCCATGTCTGAATTTTCTTTTTTTTTTTCTTTTAAGCAAGAAATAGGTATTTGATTGGTATATTGAGAATTTTATTAAAAAAGACCACACTGTAAGTTAAGACATGAAAAATGAGTTT
Organism: Empidonax traillii; assembly: GCF_003031625.1. Classification (NCBI taxonomy): domain Eukaryota; kingdom Metazoa; phylum Chordata; class Aves; order Passeriformes; family Tyrannidae; genus Empidonax; species Empidonax traillii. The sequence continues at coordinate 142,192 of NW_020955383.1, forward strand.
GTTTCTGTTATTTCATCAAAATTGTTCCAGGAAACAGCATTTAATCCTGAAATTATGATCCTTAAAAATTAAAAAAAAAAAAAAAAAGTCATAGAATTCAATGGAAAATAAAATAAAGTTAAGAAAGTAAACTATCTTTAGCAATATTTATTTGGTTCCTGATATGAACACACTCTGCCCAAGTTTGCAATTCCTGCCTGGAGCTCAGGTATCCAGGTTGCCATAAAACAGACGGCAAGCCCATCAACACACTGGACGATGTCAAAGCTGCACGTGGTCACACAGAGACTTAAAGGCCAGCTCCGAGCTCCCGTAAAGCCCAGCTCCTGCTCCAGCCTCACCACAAGACATGGCATGACCAGTGGTATAACAGATCATTCCAGTGCACGGATACAAATAAAGCACTGATCAATCCTCCCTACAGCCACCCCGACTTCACAGGAAGATAAGATGCCATATTTCACTGCAGACTGCAGATAAATTCACACGGGGGACTTAGAAGAGTATTCAAATCGTGCTTCAAAACCGAAATGTCCCTGAAACTTTCACAAGTGTGTTTCAGTCCCATACATGTTGCGTTTATACTTAACACCATTTATAAAACCAGATCAAAAACATTTCTAAAGGAAGCCAACTGCCATAAAACAGATTTTACAAGAATTTCATTCTTGCAAAATTACACGTGTAACGTACAAAAATCCTGCAAACAAACAAATTGGTCTTATAAGACTAATTATTGTTTTATTTTTAAAACCAGTATATCGACAAGAGTAGTTTCTGTCCATAGCCTGACATTCTTCTGTGCACTATAAAGTGAACACAAAACTGCTGAAGAAGAGTTTCAGTTGTGTAATGATCTTTTTTTCATATTAACTCCTCTAATTTCTATTGAGAAGTTCCAAACACCTCAGAAATCTTTCGAGTATTCAGACAGAAATTTACTTTATTATATGAGTTTAAATATCTTCAGTATTGCTGAAAATTAAGCTGTTCTTATAGCATCAGCAACATTGGTAGGTATCCATGCTACTGAGCTTAGTTTTTTTAAGCATTGAAGAGTTTTGAGGTGTGACAGGTGTGAAAAGGACCTCTAAGCTACCCAAATTCTACCTGACTACCACTCCCCAGCTCTGAAACAACATCAAAAAAAATCCTTTTTTCTGCCTTAAATTATTATGGAAATATTCAGGATAAAAATAATATATATACAAGAGACTATTAAATGACAGGGGAAAAAAAACCCCACCTTTAAACCTACAAATATAAAGCTTGAGGATGCTATGCTGAACATAAAGCAACAATTTACACTAAACACAAATACATTTCAAAGCATTTCAACAGTGATTCAGAAAACACTGAAGTAATTCACAGTTCCAGGTAGATACTTTTGTCCTTATCTTCCCATTCTGTGAGATGTCTCAGTGACTGTCAAAACAATACTCCAGTTAAATCACATAAATAAACCCAGCCAATTACAGATTTTCTTCACTTCTAAGAAAAGTTGTTTTTCCTGAAGTTTCTATATTCCATTTTTAACTTCTTTTACATGTGACTACAAACTGCATCATGTAGCTGATCTGCAGAAATGCTGCTGCTGCAGCTATGGTACAATGGCTTTTTATGGGACTGGGCACTGCCCAATTCCATAAAAACGTAGAAATAGTGGTTTAGTAGACATAAAGCCCTTCTTATTAAGATGGAAATAGCCAAACACAGTAGGCGTCTTGCAAAACTCTGTCCTAAACTCCAGAATGTGAAAATTTCTCTCCTGGGAATTTTTAAGATTTAGGCATAAGGACAAAGAAATACTTCTCGATTATAAAAAAAAAAAAAATAATAAAAAAATCCCACTGTAATTATCCCAATAAAAGAAAAAAAAACAAAGAAAAAAACTCATTAGATTTGAGAACATGAAGAACTTTAAATAACACTGCAAATAAGGTGCTGATCCACACCTTTTAAATACTTGTGAATATGAACTTTACCCATTAAAAACTTCAAGAAAATAAAACCAAGATTTCAAAGCGGATTTTCAGAGGGCCTTAGGGTCAATATTGAGTTTTTATGGGGCCACCAAGCTCTGCCTCTGCGTGTATGTGTGTGGCACGGAGGCGGGTAATAGAGAGGAATCTGTGGAACTAAATAGATTTCAGGTATCTTTAAATACTTATTTATGATCTCCAACTTCTAAGAAGTTGTGACTGTTGATACAGACGGGAGAAAAATGCAGGCTTCAGAGATGGAGTGGGATGGAGCTGTGATCAAAAGCTCTTCAGGATAAATATAAATATTTAATACTGCCTTCCTGAAATTAGCAGCAACTACCACCATAAACTTTCTGAAAGTCTTAAGGCAACAGTTAACCCCAAAAGTTTCACCTATGAATGCAGAAACCAAATGGAAAAATATTAACATCAACTGGCAGGACCATTTTGGGACAAAACACAAAGACACACTTGCTTTAAAAGGTAAAGCTTACTCCTTTTTCTTAGCCTGGTGGTCCCAAAATATTGAAGATTTAAAAGTATTTCTTGGTACGTATGGAACTGTCAGATATAAATCTCGGCAGCTTATACTGTTCTTTACATAAATTATATTTTTTTCCCCTCCAAATTCTGCATTCAAAATCCACTGCACGGGTCAGTAGGTCTATCTGCTCTAAAATTACCAATCCACCTTGCTACTGGCCCAAAGGTACAGATACAATGTGTACATATTTTACTACGGATTTTGTATAGTTAACATTTTGGCAACATTCTACCAATAAAGAAATAACTTGTGGTTGTCACTGTTTGGCTTATGAAAAAAAAAAAAAAATTCGAAGGAAAGCTAAAGTGGAAAGGCAATTTGGATGTTCTTTGCTTCCTCCTGCTGAGACACAAGAATTTCTTCTTTCCAGGTTTTCCTCCTTCCCTCCAGCATGTATTTTTCTGTAATCACTGTGTTAAAAAGCAATTGATAACAACTGGCATCCAAGGGCTTGGCTCTCAATTAACCTGCACTTCTCACGATATTGCAGGAAAAATGGAAATTGGGTACAAACACAATCATGTACCTTCTCACTGATTTGTTCTGAGTTAAAAGACATAGAATCATTGGAAAACAGCAAAAACATTCCAAAAACGGAATGTCCAGCAAGTTTGCTTCTCCTTTCTCATACAAAAGACTCTGTACAGGCTACTTCAGACCTCCAGGGAAAACAGACTGGTTAGTCTGTGGGAAAAAATGGAGTCAAAGCCATTGCCCAGATATATATTCAGGGGAACCAGATCGTTCCCAAAGTGAATGAACTTCTGAAAACTTTTGTCAGGCCCAGAGAAGGATGAAGTGTACAAATAAGAAGAGATAAAATGATACAAAGTGTGAAGAAACAACAGAAGGATGAGCATCACATTTTCCTGTTCTGTCTCTTACTTCTAAAATATTACTGGTCTTCATTCCTAAAATCATGGAGGAACTTTTCTTTCCTTCCATTCCTGTATGTAAGTCTTATTCAGCAGATCATTTCCTTGCAATTTATAATAAGTTGTTCCATTTATTCACCTGAAACGTTACCAGAGTTTTATTCAAATCAACTGCTAACAGATATTTTGCATATTAGATCCTACTATCAAAAACACTAATAGCATCATTATCATTCCCTTTATACTCTTTGTGGGCCAGTTTCTTACCAAGCATAACAAGCAGTCCAAGGCACCAATGGCCAGCTCTGAAACTTTAAACCATAACAAAAAGCAGAAATTTCTATCTATACACCAACTTAATTCTCTTCCTATCCCTTCATAATTAATCGTTACAGACTGAAAGATTACCATAGCAGCAGAGTCCCTACCACAAAACGGTCCCAGTGTCTGCTGAACCTCAGAATGCTACAACAAGCAGCCAAAATCTGCCAAGTGAAGTCATGCTAACAATGTTAATGAACACTGGGATGCACCAAGCAGCATCTCAGAATAAAAGCTCAAATAAGGGAAGAACTCATATAAGATTAACTGAAGGACTGGATTTTTAGTGCAATATCTGTGGATGCAACTGCCTTCTGCCAGTGTTAATAACCACACTGTTCCGAAGGGAGGTGAACAGCAATATCGTGGAAAAATTGATCTCAACAAAGTTTCAAACTTATCATCAGTGAAAAATTAAGTTGCAACTCCAACGATGCTCCAAACTGATTTCAGTTCACAAACAGTTCTGTTTACAGTCTGATGGCACTTAACCAACACACCTGCCCAAAGAAAGGTATATGTTTCAGGGAGGATGCTGCTAATCCCTGGATCAGACGAAGATGATAATCTCCTTCCCCAAACCTTTCTGAGAATCTCTGACTACGTATTTCGTTGTTGTTTCCAAAACATTAGTGCTATTCAGACTCTTCTATGCAGACTCAGGAATAGCAGTGATCTACACCTTTATATTCTCCAGCCTAATTTTCTAAGAAAACAGATGAGAAATGTATTTATTTTACCACAGTCTGTCAGCCTCTCCTTAACAACTCATGAACCACAAGTTCATTAACACCTTATTAGAGAGGCAGAAGGCCCAAATAAAATTGAGCCCTTCTGTAGTTTAGCCTAAAACAAAAACTCAGCAGCTTGACAGAGAACAGAGACCCAGTAAGTCCCAATGCTAAGGGAGGAGCAGGCATTACTCTCTGTTCACTTATTTAAATCTTTCAGTCCACCAGCTCAAACTTTGATAGATAAACATTCACATTAATTGTCCTAATACTCTCAACAGAGGTAAATAAGCAACTTTAGATTCACTTTCTCCTAAGACAGGGTCTGTGAACGATCAAGTTTCCCTCTCTTTTTGCCATAAATCAGAAAGCAAAATGCAGAGATATGGACTGTCTGTATTCAACCTTCTACCTCACTTTTAGACAGTAATAGGATGCAGTTTCGTTCTTCACAGACCCAAATAACTGTTCTGGTCCACAGTCACTAATCCAAGGTGCCAGAGTAAAACAAGGCCACTGGTGCTAAAACACAGAATCTACTTATAAAGCCAAGAATTATCTGAACTAGAAAACAAATTACAAGCTAGTTATTTATTTTGGGCATCATACAGGAATTTCAAAATAAGGGGGGGTGGGGGGAAAGCCAGTGCTCAAAAACTATTGGATGAGATGGTGCCTGGAGATTAGGTTGCTCAGGAAGCATCAGAAGTCAGCATAATTCCAGCAGCAATGAGAAGAAAGCCATGCTTAGAGAGTCCTATTGTACCCCTTACATGTTTTATCTCTACAAAAACCTTTTTCCACAGCCAGAGGCTACCCCAAACATCTTCTCCAAAAGCTTGGTTTGTTCCTTGCTTTTGCTCCAACATTCCATTAACGTTATAGTCATTACACATCTTTACACAAAAATGTGAGCACATGTAACTGGATGTGTCAGTCTAAAATTCATTCCCATCCCAACGACATTTCTACCTATAGACACAACTTCTCATGGTGTTAACAAGAAAGTATTTTTATTAAAGAGCTAGAAGCAAGGGTCATCACCTCTAGACAAGTTATAATGTCTCATCCAGTTCAAACGCAGCATCAAAATGCATCCTCTCACTTGTACAGAATGCAAATGGAATAATTTAAATTGCTGTACAGTACCTGAAGCCTTACCTTGTGGTCACAAAGAAATGCATTTATTTACAGGAACAAAAAAAAACCCTCCCAGATATTCGTTGATCTTCTCCAGCAATGAGGAATCTGAAAACTATTTTTCAGTTTAGTGTTAAGGCAGGTGGCCAGGCTAACTTATAATATTAGTGAATGCAGCTGTGATCTTAATAGGAATTCAAAGGAGTTGACTACAGGCTGAACACTGAATTTTAAAGATACTTTAGTCACACTCTTTTTCTGTTGCATTCCATTGCTGGGCCCTGGTTTAAAGTCTGTGATGATCCCTATAGAAGAAACATTACTTAGACTTAACTACATAAAATGGATCCAGAGAATGTAAACAAAGTTCCCTTTCTTGTAACCACAATTTGATTCCATTAAGCCCAGCAGCGATACTTACGGGCATACATCTGAATAATTTATTTTGTCTTTGGAATTTTTGCACTACCTTGACCCCAAGGACCTCTCATGCAGTTCTACTTCTGACACAACGTAACCTAGTTAAAAAAATAATTTTTTTCAGTATCTCCATTCACATCAGAGTTTTGAGGAATGCTGCAACTGAGACTTTATCTGTTTTTTGGCTGAGAAATGAGGCAGCTTCAGGTTTTCTTGGAGCTCCCTTCCCCATCCTTCTCCTTTTTTACCACCACCTTTTCCTTTCACATTTAGTCCATCTCTCTTCAGTTCCCTCACCTCCTCCTCAGCCCACACTGCCCCCACAATATGATGTCATTCCAGCATCATCCAATGCAAGAGAGTCATTTAACATGATGTGGATTACCCAGCAAACAGAAGCCCATTCAGACACAGTTTAATTTAAATGTCAAAGCAAAGCTACATATTTCAGAGAAAAATACACTGTTCCTGCAAAAGGGGCAACGCTTCACTCATGCAAATATTAAAATCGTGTGCCTAGTCCCAGCATCCATTTCTAAAAATAAGAGAAACAAGTTATTGACAAGAAAATGCTGCAAAAGAGACAGAATCCAAATTTCCTGGCTTAGCAAAACCATCAGGAGGTGACTCAATAGCCTAATGAAATTATTTCCTTGAGGAAGATGACTGAAAGAGTGGAGATGGCCAAAGTGACTGGAAATCAACACCAGACACACTCAAATATACAACTGCTTTTTAATTAAGGGATTGATTGATTAAACAGAATACCAGTAGACAAGGTGCATTCATTGTCTTCTGATGTTATAAATCTGGAAATTGTATTTTGGAAGAAGGCCTCAGCCAAATATTCTGTAACATTTTTGGTGGCAGTACTTTTTATCAGGGTTAACTGATAGAGCAAGTTAGGCCAGAGAAGCTAAAGTGCCTTTTTGGCCATTAAATGCCTAAACTGAAGATATGTTCAATGGCTGAGTTAGAGCACAAGGAAGCCTGAGACATCCATGGATTAATTAGAAGATATTTAGATTTAATACAGTAGTAAAAGTCCGAGAAAGTGAAATGCAGTATCACTTGGGGAAATCAAGTTGTACTGAGGAAGCCAGAGGAAATATGTATTGAATTACCCAGAACATGCAAAGGAAGCACCTCATAAATAAGGCACCTAAATGAAAGGATGGTGGCAAGTTCTGCTTTCTGAGACTGACAATGGTGAGGAATAGGAGGACACTACCCAAGCAGCAGAATATCTTTGACTGTGGTCACTGTACTGGAAACGCAAAGTATTTGCAAACAAGAAAGAGACTGCTTAAAAATCATAAAAAAAATTAGTAACCTACTTAATATCTCTATTATTAAATTATATATTTGATGATTTTGACATATGTAAAAATCTCAAGAAACAGCAATTTTTGTGAATTATTTCCCTTAAAGCATAAGATTGAAGGTGTTCATATAAATCTAAGCAAGCAACTGCTTACATAGTTTCAGTGTCAAGCAAAACAACAAACTAAGTAAGAAAACATATTAGCAATAAACATGTAAATAAAAAGCTTCAAAAGTTTCCATTACATTTAGTAGGATCTGGATCAGACTCAAACTAAAAGGCCTGGGAGAGACCTTATAGGACCTTTCAGTACCTAAAGGGGACTACAAGAAAGATGGGGAGGGACTTTTACATGGGCATGGAGTGAAGTTGAAGGAGGCACAATTTACATGAGATCTACGGAAAACATTCTTCCCTGTCAGGGTGGGGAGGCCCTGGCACAGGTTGCCCAGAGAAGCTGTGCCTGCCCCATTCCTGAAAGAGTTCAAGGCCAGGTTGGAAAGGGTTTGGAGCAACCTGGTCTAGTGGAAGGTGTCCCTGCCCATGGCAGGGGGTTGGAACTCGGTGGTCTTTAAGGTCCCATCCAGCCCAAACCATTCTGTGGTTCTAGGGCTCTAAATTTAGCAAGAATTAAATGTAACAAATTAAATTAAGCTACCTAAAAAAGCCAACTGCATTTATTCTTTGAAAAGTAGTTATCCTCATTGATACAACTCCTACCATCTTTAAATCTTTCTGATTTTTCAAATATTAGTGCCCACATATAGAAACTTAAATGGATTTGGAGCCATTTGCAGAAGGCCTGAGCATTTGTCATTTGCCATGAAAACAATGAGAAGCACAGGCCAGAGCTCCACATCTAAGGAATTCCTGCCACATTTCCGTGGATGTCCAACTATGGATTTATCCACTGAACTTCAGGCACCCGCAATTGAAAAACGTGGGTTTCATTTATAATTCTATTATTATATATTAATTTTTATTGCTTTGATACTATAATTGTAGCTATTACCTCAGCATCTCTCCTGCACTACGCTGTCCCAGCATAACCACTGGTTTAAATATCAGTGGGCCAAACTGTTTTCATTCATTCCAATATTTCTTTCACATGTTAATACTTTTTAAATTAAATCATTCCCCCTAAACTGACATCACAGATTTAACAGTTACTTCCTGATTAGAGAGGAGAGGAAGATGAATAAGTCAGACTTCTCAGATATGTATGAGAAATTTTTCAAAGTATACCTCTTGAACCCCAAAATCCCAACATTTAAATAATTATAAACCAGATAGTTCTTTACACAGAAGTTTTATCATATAATTATGATGCTGATCATTTAGAACTATCCAAAACGTCTCCAGCATTTTTAAACAGCTAAGCACAGTTATTTTTAAAATCAAACATATGTGCTTTTTTCTGTTTATGTCTTTGGAAAGAACATTCTGTATAATGAAAAACATGACCAAATTTTTCACAGTACATCACTATAAAACCCTATAATTGACTTTTTGGGTTGGTTTACTCTATATCTATTTTTGTCCATGTAGAAAACAGCAATGATGTGGTGAAAAGACCAAAATGTAGGTCCCATTGCAGGATAAGGCTCCATCCTGATTAGTGAAGTATCATGTTTTTCCTGGGAAACATGCCCATTTTGTAAAAGGGAATTCAGTCTGCATGAAAAAAAAAAAAAAGGAAGGAAAAAAAAAATATCCATCCTTTTCAGCAGCCCAGACTCCAGTGATTGCTCTGAGCTTTGGCTGAGCAGGACTCACAGAGCCTTTGCATTAAACAGAAGGCAGCTCTGAGATTACAGAGTTGTCTCAATATGAATTTTCTGGTTTTAAACAATTTTCTTCAAAGCTTAGAGCTAAAATTTGTTTGTACTATTATTTTACATCCACCTGGAAATGACCAAATATTTAACATCACCTATTTTCTTAGAAGAAATAAACTTCCTAAAACCACACAAGTAGTGCAGTGAGAATATATTCACTGTTTCAGTTGCTATTAAGGGGACAATGGATATAATGCAAATGGAAATGAACTTGAAATAGTAACTCAGAAAAAAAGGAACACCTGCACTAAAAGAATTTCTCATTTTAAATACTATCCACCCACAAAAATTAATTTAGATGATGTTTTTTATTTTACATACTATTCTCATTCCTCTTGGAATGGCCTTTAATTTGTATTATCACAGATTACTTACATGCTCCAAAGACAGAGTACAAAGAAGCTGTGCAGACACATTTCCAAAGGAGTTCACATGCCAAAGGGGAAAAAAAAAAAAAAAACAAACCTAAAAATAATCACGTTCTTTCAGAGTTAATTAAAATAAATCACAAGGCATTAAACCTGGATTTAAAATTTTGAAGGAAATACTGTTATCTTGCAAATCGCTCAGCATCAAGATATGCCGTAATTGCTCTGAGGTAAATCTTGGAGAAACCGAAGATGAATCTAAATCCCAAACTTGGGAAAAGGGGAACGTATCATCCACTACCAGGAAAAGAAGAGAGGTTTAAGAGGAAAGGTAAGCATTGCCTTTAGCTCAGAACTCAGTTTAACTGCAGCTGCAGTCACTAATATTGTCACTAATATTACGTTCTCCCAAGATTTCAAAGAATCGAAGGTCTGAGTGAAAAATCAGAGGTTCAAATGAGCTCAAGAAGAGCTGAAAGTCAGGTGTAGTTTCTCTGTTGGGGTGAGAGTCTCTTCCATGGGCTGGTGTTAAATTTGTGATGCCTCAGGATACGTTCCTGTCCCAGCCAAGCCTGAGTTGTTTCCAGAAGCAAAGATGCTGATTTACAAAAGTGACTGTAGGATCTGCTTCAGAGAAGAAATATGATGAACATTATAAGCCTTAGGATTGACTGATGGATTGCTTTTATTTCTTTGGGTTTAATCACTGAAGGAAAAAGAAAGGGGACACAGATTAACAAAATTTAAAATTCTTAGCTGTCTTTATTTAAGAAGTTTTAATGATACAAACATTCTATGGAAATGTAACAGAAGTATACTGTCAGTTTTAACTAAAATATAATAAAGTGGTTGTAGTCTAAGAAAAAAAGAATATTAAATCACATTTAAAAAGGAAAGAAAAATCAAGCATATCTGAGATTAAGGTCCAGCTACACTGCCTAGAAGAGAAGCTTCGAAGTCAATAAAAAGACTATTTTACACAGTTCACACAAAACAACAGAAAAAATACTTTTTCTGTACAAAAGACTTGCCCCAGTGAGAAACACCAGTGTGACAAGTCCAGCAGCACACATTTATGACAAAAATTCTGACAGTAACATCCAAGTACCCAGACTGTAGCTCCTGGCCCTGCTCTCCATCAGTGTGAGTACAAAAAGCACTGGCTACAGAAAGGAGGGCCGTGCTCACTCGCTCAGGTGCGTTCGCTGACAAGCAGAAATGTGAAGTTAATGAAATGAATCCCTCTTGCAACAACTATTCAGCCATAAGAGAACAGGAAGAGAAGATTCATGCCTGGTTAACACCAGAAATAAAACGTACTTAAGAGTTACAACAGAAGTTTCTGCCACCACTGAGAGATTTACCACCGAGGAGGGACGTGGGCTTTCACCAGACCCATCCTGGTCCAGGGGATGCTGTAATGAGAACCAGCAAGTTCAGACAGACACGATCCTGGAACTTGAAGGCAGTGAGCAGCCCTCACCAAAAGACCCAAAATGTTTTGGAACTAACTGCTCCAGTTTTTAAAACTCTATACAACTATTTGAGGTTAAAATATTCTGGGTTAACAGAAGGGTTCAGAGGCAAAACACACTACATGTTTCTGTTCATCCAATGGAAAGAGTGCACTCAGTCCTGCTCTCACACAGGAGACGTTGCTGTTGGAATTCACAGCAAAATCTATTGATCTGTGGATATTCTCACTCACAGGCCCTTGAAAGCAAATCTCTCACTTATCAATATCAATCTGAAACATCTGTGTGATGGATAAAATACAAAATAATTCAGTTAACAGGAGATGTAAGTGCTGTAAATCAACAAGAGAAGGAACTATTCCCTGTTGGTCCAGAATCTTTTGATGATACCATCAAAACCATTGACAGATTATGTCATTGCATATCACCTTTACATCATGGCCCTGATGGAAAGCAGAAAGGCTTCATGGGGCTTTTCCCTCTGTTGAGTTTTAAAGAACAGAAATGCTTATTTCCTTCTAGAATGCAGCCCAACTCTCAGATCATCTGTTAACTGAAAGAAAGAATTCCCACACAATGTACTCTTGTTGTTTAACTCATTTGCAGATGATGATGTTGAGGATAAGTTATCAAGGCAAAGATACGCAAAGGGCAGCCTTAGAAAAGCCTAAATGGAACAAGAAAATTTCCACAAACCTGGAAAGGTTGCAAGTGTAACACCCACCAATATTAAGTACAGCTGCTATTTAGAAAGGGAAGATGAATTCACCCATCTCCCAGTATCCCTCTCCAGGACTGCTGAAGGATTCAGAAGAGGGCATATGAAATTATGCTGCCCAGACATCAACCACTCCCGTCCCCCTTAGTTTTGTCAGAATTTGCATAAATGGGCCAATGAGCAAAGTAGCAATAGTGATGCAGAAGGTTCATAAAGACAAACCATTGCCTAAAGAAAAGAGCTTTAAATCAGCTGTGATCCAAATCCCTTGGCAAATCAAAGCATCAGAGACTAGACTTGGAGCTGGAGGACAAGAGGAAAGTAGGACTCAAATATCAAGAAAAACAGGACAATTGAATAATTTGCTGGATGGTTTTACAGCTCACTGTTGACATGGACAATTATCCATTAGTACTCAAACATGTCTTGGATCCTTGAGAGCTAGTATTCACACACCTTTTGAAACAAATACAAACCTCGTGATCTGAGGTTTAAAATTTTATTTCTGTGTTAAGGATTACAATGAGACTTTCTCGGAAAGCTGATTATTCCAAATATTTACTGCAAAGTTGCTTTCATCTTTCTGTAAAACGCGGTGATGACCATAATACAACACAATACCTCAGGTTAAAGTTGAACTAAACAATTCCTAAATTCCCATTACCTACAACTTATGAAATATACTTGTATTTCACAAACTTTACTAACTGATGGTTGGGTGGGTTTTCTTTGCCCCCATATGAGTAGGCTTTCCACAGCTGTCCTCTTGCACAATTCTTGTACTTTCTCCATAATTAACCAATTCTGGCCCTGCTATAGACAAAATAGTGAAATGCATGAACAAGAGACTCAGTCTGGGTTTGTGATAACAAGACAAATTCCTCCCGATTAAACACTTTGCTTACATTTTAACAGAGCTATTTACTTGCTATTTCTAGAGAGAAAAAACCCAAACACATATTTGGGTGATGCTTACTTGGAAGTACTAATGATGCAACACACGTGCCAATGTTAAGCTGATTGTCTGGTTCAACCCATACTCCAGGACTTTTCAGCAATCAGCAAGTACAATTGACTAAAGTGTTTTCAGTTTTACATCCTTTCAAAATATTCACCCTCCTACAACAATAAAGCAAATAAAAAAATGTAATGGCATCCTGGCAAAATCAAAATGAATTTTCTGTTTAGGAGAGGGTTGTGTTTTCTGTTAGTATTATACTATTACAGTAATATCAGACACTGAAAAGGTCCAGAAAGTCTATGCCTCTTAATAAAAGTAATATTCCTTTTTAACAAGAAAAAAAGTAACTGTTTCATCTCAAATGTCCTCCTCCACCATCTCCAACAAATACACACATTAGCCTGCAGGTAACTGCGTAGGCAGGTTGTCACACTACAAAAATTTCATCCCACCATCCAGCTCTGGAAAGTAATTTATCAAATATAAAAATGACATTTGTGCTGATCTAAATATTCATTGTCACAAGGGGCGAGGCGGAGGGGGGGGGAGAAAAAAATCAATGTACTATCTTAAAAAGTTCTTTGGGGTGGGATCATTCACCGACCCCAAAGAGAGGTGGAGGAGGCAGGAGGAAGAGGTGTCTGCTGTTATGCCTGCTTTACTACAGATATTTCATTTTAAATCTAAGAACAATAGAAAGGAAAAGCAGCTCCATTACCTTGTTCCCACCCTGACAGAGGTGTAGGAGGCTTCTACACAATCACCTGGCAATGTAGAAATCAGTCAGGTCACAAAACTGCTCCCTCACAAAGGTCTTTAACAGATGGGAAAGAGGAAGGGGAAGTTAGAAATTTTTACCTACTACCTCTGAAAATAATCACAATTCAGAGAAAACAGGTCTATGTTTTATGCAACCATAAAAGAACACTTATTACAGTATGTGTGGTCCTTCTGCAATCCCAAAACATGGTACCAGCGCTTTTAAAGTGAGTTCTGAATATACTTCAGACATTATCAGATACATTTCCACCAATCAATCTTTCAAAAGTTCTGATTTACTCGTTTACTGTGTTGAAATGTCTGACAAAGAAAGTATCAAGTGTTTGAGTATGATCATCATAAATCTTTGACAATATGAGGATAGATCAGTCTAGGTGGCAAGGTGATACCTTTTTGTGTTTCTATTCCATAAAAAGGTGTATGAAGTTCACCCTCAGGCATATATAAAAGTGTGGCTGAAATCTAAGATGATAAATGCCGGATTCAAAACTGAAATAGAAGAAAAATCTCAAATTAAGCATTTAATAACAGATGAACACATTATGGTTTCTGTGTGTTTTGCCCATCCAACATGTTACGACGTTATCAATTATGATCTATAATGTTATATTTTGAAATGGTTTTTTATTATTAATCACACCTTAAGGCTTAATTTTTTTCATACCTAAGGATGAAACGGAATCAAACTTATGCCCAAGGGGGTTCATCAAAGGACACTTTCAGGGAAAAAAAATAGGATATAGTAAATACACATATGAGTCTTTCCCACGAGTCAGTCATTTTAAACAGATCAGTAGAATTTTAGTAGCTTTAATACCATGGGCATTCACATAACTTTCAGTGGGGTTATTTCCTTCAGAAAAAGACTGGCACAGGTTGCCCAGAGAAGCTGTGGATGCCCCACCCCTGGAAGTGTTCAAGGTCAGGTTGGATGGGACTTGGAGGAACCTGGTCTAGTGGAAGGTGTCCCTGCCCATGACAGAGGGTCAGAACTACATGATCTTTAAGGTCCCTTCCAACCCAGGCCATTCTGTGATTGTGTGACAAGATTAAAGTGCAGATTATTTAGAACCAGCATTTTTGAGACTTTTTGAAGCAGTAATTCCTTTCCCATTTGAATCCTCACTTTTACGATACACACAGCTATTGAGTGCAGTCATACAGCTTTCAACAGGCCAATTCTTCCAGAAAGACCAGACAAAATTATCAAAAAGATCAACAACTGGAGCACAAAATATCACCAAAGAAAGAGGTTTAAAAATGTTAACAAAATAAAGATGATGTTTAAAAGGAGAAATCAGAAAATCCTCTGATTGACTAACTGATAAACTGAAACCAGAAAACACCTTGTTGATTGAAAAATTCACAGTGAAATATTAATGATGGATAAATTGCAAATCAAATTAATGCTACTGAGGTTACATGCTTTTGAAAATACTTCTACAGTAAGGTGGAAGGTAAGCCCACTCACCTTTATAGGCATAAGCAATTCAAGTTCTTAAGTTCCCGCATCCTGATTTTACAGCACTTATTTAGGCACTAACACCCAGATCTTTGAAGATCTGGTGACTTTTCCCCCCTGGTAAAACACTGTTCACAGTGTGTAGCTCTATAATCTCAGTGCTGTTATCACCTTATCTGTACACAAACCCTTCAGAACAGGAATCTGCACAGAGATCAAGTTCTCTCCATAAAGGCCAGTACTGAATTCTTAGGGAAAGCCCCAACTTGGTTTTCTCTCCAACAGACCTGAAGTTTTCCCTGAGGTTACAACTAGACAACTGTGTTTTATAGCTATAGATAAACTTCACCTGTATGATCTTCTCTTAATCCTTTTAAAACTGCTATAATTTTTGGCTTCTTCAGTACCTTGTGGCAACAAGATGATGAATTCAACACTTTAATTATGCACTGTTAAAAAACTACTTCCTTGTGTTCATTTTAAGCCTGCCATCTGATAATTTAATTAGGTGCCTCTAGTTTTTGTTATGAAAAAGGGAAATAATGGTTTCCATTCACTTTCTCCACATTGCTTGTAATTCCAGATTTCTATCACATTCCCCTCCCAGTTGTGTCTTCCCAGGCTTTTAGCACCCTGCCAGTTTAGTGCCTCCTCCCTGTAGGGAATTCATTCAGTTCTACAATATTGTTTTTTATAACAGGGTGAGCACAACAGCAGAACTATGAGTAACACTGTTTTCCTCAGATACTCTTAATTCCTTTAAAATCTAATCAGTTTGTAACAACCGCTAAGCCACAACCACTCCGGTTGGAGAGGTCTCCAGTGTGAATCTCTTTCCTATGAAAAGAAACAGCAGAGTTCATGCAGGTGACATTGGGTTTATCAGCAACAAATTCCACCTATTTCACCATCCAACCAATTCTGTGCAATATCTTGGCTGGCTCTACACAACCAGCATTTCACTCCCCTGAATAACTTTGCCATGAGCTTTCTCACTTCTCCAGGATCCTTGGAAGGTCTTGTAAGTAACTTTGCTCTGGTGTGAAAATTAACCACTTCTACCCTTAATGTCTCATCTCTTATTTAGCTGGTGTCTTACAAAAAAGGATCTCTTCTTTATATCCCAGTACATACTGTAAAGCTACTGAGACACTGAGGCTACTAAAAAGCCACTGAGCAATTTACCAGATCAAAACTACCAGGGCTCTATCAAATACCCTGAAAATGTTGTAATTACTTCTTAGCAATAAGACAGAATCTGAAAATATGTGGCTCTACAGTTTGAACAGATGCTCAACACAAACTTTAGTAATTTTGTGGTGCAGCAATGTGCAGTATTGACATTTAATTAATAATCACTGATTTTAGACATTTACTCATTCTTCCAAGAAATCTTATTTTTAATCAATAGCTGTAGTCATTAAATAATCAGTCACAAAATCCCTATTTTGTGCTCGAGGCAGAACAAGCAATAATAAACTACATTGAATACTGTTTGAATAAATTAAGTAGCAATACTTGAAAATAATAAACATTTCTGCTCTTCACTTTTTTTTTTTTTTTTTTACTTTATTCAAAGCACACAAAAAGGAGCCACATATCACAGACACAGGATACAAAACAGAAAGGGGTGATCAACTCTCACATGACGATGGAATTTTATGTTTAGTCATGAAAGATCTAAATTGAAGTTACATAAACAGAAAACTAATGCCACTGGCAAACAGCCCTGGCCTGTAAAGTTCTATTTGGGATTCACTGGTTAAAGCAGAGGAGACGCCGAGCTCTGACAAAGGACGAGATGGGAGATGACATCAACCTCTCTCGGCAAATGAGCTCAGCGTGCCAGCGAGCTGACAAATTAGCCTCCAAAAACCACTAACAGTAGCTTACAAAGTCACAGCTGTTATCCTGTTTTGAACAACAAAATGTTGATCTGGGTTGAAATGTCTAGTTTTACAGAAGATTTGTAAGTGCCCTGGGTTTTTTTTTTGAATTTTCTTTTTTTTTTCAAACAAAGCAATAAGTTATACTGAAAAAGGCACGAGGGACAGACAGTGACTGTGCTGTGGTGACTCCATGGTGATGTTTAATCGACAAGATTAAGTAGAGCACTTGCTTATGTTCTGCACCCTCCTCAAATCTGAAAAAGTCCCTAGAGCTACCGGCTCAGTAGCAACATAAATCCAGTAATACAACAGTACCATATTCACTAAGCAATTCCTTCAGCTAATTCAAGCAGTTCCCAGGATATTAACGTTGATAGCAGGGGGAAAAAAAAGCAGGAGAAAACTTGGCATCAGAAAGCTTGTAGGAGATTTCATTAAGAGGGTTAAATCAATTGAAAGATGCTAATACTCTACTAAACAAATCTTCAATGCTTCAATGCAAATATTGTTGCAATGGTTAAAGTTAAAAATTTCATGGTATTACTTATCAGTTCAGCTATCTAAGGAGGGTAAATCTTTACTTTTATGGCAAAGTATCAGGTAGCTTTCTCCATTCCTGAGTAAGAAAGAACTAATAACTCTATTAGACACAGCAGAGGCAAACTAGCGTTGGTACTCCTATGACCCTCATCACTGATACCTAAACCGCCCTCAAGTGACAAAAATTAAATTTATTGATTTAAAAAAAGAAGCTGAAAAAAACACCAAAAAAATTACCATTCCCACTTTACAGATGACAAACTAAGGGACAGAAAAATTTAGTCCCATCCCAAAGGTTCAAGGAGGAGTCTGTGGTTCAGCCCCACAGCTCAACTCACCTTTCAAGCACCAGATTACAGCTCTTTGCTATTCTCTCTGCTTTTTTACAGCTCTTAATTCCACAAAATTGTAATAACTTCAGCATAATCACTCCTGCTTTACGGTAAATCCAGCCACAACAAATGCACATCAAGTTCAAGTGACTACCCAAAAGCAACAAAAAAACCACTGGACAAAACCTTGGACTGAAAATTTAAGATCCAGTATTTAGACATCTAATAAAGACCTTTATTCAATAATGCTACATAAGGCCTGTTTCTATCAACATATTTCCATACTTTCTTATCATCTTTAACTAAAGTGGAGATACTGTGACAGTGACCTAAATAAGACTGTGGGCACGTTGAGAGCTGAACACAATCACCTATTTTCAAAGGGAAGTTAATCAATAATTACAGGCCCAATGTGTCAGGAGTTAAGGCCACATGAAGATCCTGATATTCAGGTGAAGGAGACTTGTATTATCAATCTATCACTTTCAGTATTGTGAAGGAGTTTGGTCTCCACAAAGCTACCCACTGTCACCTACAGAAGGTTGCATAGGCTCTTCATCATAAAAGTGGACACACTGAGATCCAAACTGATAATTTCATTTTGGAAAACACATACAGTGAAGCTCATCTATGTACAAGAACATAAAAACATCACAGTAGACCAGAACACTCCTTTCAACCGCGTCCCCTCTTAGGAAGCGATCAGTAACTATCCACTCCTCGTTTAAACTGAGGTATTCGATTTGTAGCACTGACGACATCCATCACTCACAGCATGAGCTCCTTCACCTTACAAAGATGTGGAGATGAGGCTAAGCTTTTTCATAAAAAGTACACCTTTAGTTGTGTACTGCAGAATGACTGAGAAGTTTGGGGGTTTATTTGCCTTTTGTTTTTTTAAATTTTATTCTCTGTACCTCCAACCAAGATATAGATATATATATATGTGATATAGATAGTGACATATTTCTCCCAAGAGTACTGTGAAGAGAAGAAAATAACTAATATTTGTTAAGTATTCTCATAGTGTAACATGTGCCAGCAGAGCACATGAAAGTTAGTAATTCTTCATACTAAAGTTTGAATACTGTGCAGGAAAGATGGCAGAGAGCCAGAATGAGCAACTGCTAACGAGAAAAATCTCTGAGTAACTAACTCTGAAGTTAGCAGCACTCCTTCCATGCAAAGAATGAGTCAGGAGTTCTAGGGATGAAAAAAAATGCAATCAATAAACAGTATTGTGATGTACCAGACACAATGGGGTTGGAAGGAGGATAACTGGAAACCTCAAGTGTTGCTGTGCTCTTTTAATCAACTTGTTCTTACAGTGTAGAGGTTTAGCTAAGATTACTTAAGAGGAACACAGATAAAAAGAAAAAAAGAAAAAAGAAAAAAAAAAACACACTATCAGCTGAGAATAGTTCTGTTTACAGATTCTTCAGATTTCATCTCTAAATAATTAGGCAACCTTGTAGAGAATCTTTACTGTTTTAGCAGCAGATCTGTCATATGTCCAATCCAGGAATAGCTATCGATGAGAGCAGCAAAGAAAAGAACCCAAAGAATAAATGTTCTGTAAAATTCATGAATTCTAAAAAAGTGTCTGGGCATAATAATGTCATATAACGAATGTCTGACTCAGTTTATTTCTGTTATTCAAAAGGAAAAATAAAGCTTGAATTACTGTAGCTCCTATACACAGATACAACAGATATTTTCTACCCACATCACAAAATGAGAAGATTGAATTGCATTTGGTTATGAATTGGATTTGTTCTTCAATTAAAAGAGAAGAAAAATAAATCATACTGAAGCTAAATGACAAACCAAAGGCTATTCCATTGTAATTTTGTCGAAAAGACAACTAAATTTGTTATTTCTTCAACTCTTTGATCATTATGTTTAGCTTGTAAAGATGCCACTTACTACTGCAAATACCCCATTTCTGAACAGACTGGTATCATTTTTACCGAAACTGAAATACAAACATTCAGCTGCAAAGCTGCTTCAAACCCACACTGGGCAAAACTGGGCTTAAAAAGCAAGAAAACATTGAGATGTTAATTTAAAAAACAATTTAAAAAATTAAAAAGACTTTGAAGAAAGGGCAGCAATTAGCCATTTTACCAAATGAGCTGGACAAAGATGGTAACATAAAACAGTCTTATTCCCAAACCCCCAGAGTTACTGAAGTTTCTTCTTAAAATAAGGTGTAGTCCACCTATGCAGTTATAAAGGCACAAACTCAGAGATAAAACATTTGCTCATTTTACACTTTGCAGAGATTAGTTATTTCTGAGGGCCACGGCCCTACAGCCCATGCCATGGGAATGAACTCTGGTTTACAAAAAGCCACACTGCCTTTATCATTGGGGTTTTTGGCAAAGCAGCAAGTGCCCAGAGCGCTGTTGGAGCTGTGGGAGCGCCAACCTGGACATCCCCAGGGGTTCCCCAAAGACACAAAGAGCCTGGATACAAGGAGCTGCTCTGGCAGCACAAATACAGGGTATGGAATCCAAAGGACACAAAGGTCACAGAGATCAAAAATCCTATAACCAATCTCATCTAATGAATTTTGGTGCAAAGGAAGTGTTACTTAAATAATCTGTAATGTAGATTCCACATCCCTAAAACAAAGATTTCTTTAAAATATCAAGGTCATAAGGTACAAAAAAATGATTTCATGCAAATATTAACCAAATATCATGCTCTTACACAAAACAGATCAGTTAGAGTCTTGAACTACTCTCTCTTCAGACAGTGATCATCTTGATTCCAAAGTCTTTTCAGGTCTGGAACAACTGAAACACCACTCTAGAAGCAGAGTGATTTCAAGAAAAAATTTAAAATATACGAGTGAACCATATTTCTTTTTCTGCCTGGACCTATTTGTGTCTGTGCTCCTGAATTTTCCAACAACACTGGGTTTTAGTGCTCCTGTTCCCTTCACTAACGAGGAATTTGGTCATACAGTTCCAAAAGCAATTCAGGTGCTTAGTGGCCTGTCCTCACACACACTGTAATCAGGAGGTAATTCCCAAGAGTTTCTGGGCTGTCCATCAGCATCTTTTTGTGACAAAACACACTTCTGGGCTTGGAAGGTCAGGGGAGGAAGAGCTGCGAGTGGAAGGAATGACTGCAATTCATTTTTGCACCTTTTCTCCATTACAACCACTCAGTTATCAAGCAGTTTGTTATTCTCAAAGTATGGCACACACCCACAAAAAAAAAAAAAAAATCTTAAAAAGAATTGGCACCTGCTTATCTGGACAACAGCAAATGGCCCATCTATAAATGCTGCCTTTCTCCTCCAGGTGTGAAAAATCAACCAACCAGCTCTCCACACAATCTATCAGGCATTGGGAATTTCAGACAAACATCTCCCATTGTCTCCCCAACATCCCTCAAGTTCCAGTTTTCTCTAGGAATACCTGTGCAGGCCATTTTAAGGGCTGTGCAGAGACAGCCCAATTGCCTTCAAAGGAGCTCAACACCCCCCTGAACCCAGCCAGGCCCCTGAGAACAAACTGGGCTTCACACACCCTGGGAGACCAGAGGACAATTTTCTCCTGTGTGTGCTGACCCCATGGAAAGAGAGGCATCTTCTTGTTCTTCATCCCCTTCCAATGTCTTCATTTCCCCTCACCTTCAGTATTCTTTCTCTACAAAACTTTTTTTTTTGGTTAAAAGCAAAACTCACTAAACCACAAGATTTTCTTTTTAACTCTCCTTCCAATTTTATTCTTTCCATGCCCTTCTCATCCTCTTTTCAACTCTTTCTCCTGAATGATCTTCAGATCTCTTCTCCAACAGAAAACCACAATACATTTTTAATTACAAGGGAAAGCTTAGACTGTTGACAAGCTGTGACAAAGTAGTAAATCCAGGTATTAAAAAAAACAAACAAACAAGCAAACAAAAAGGAAAGAAAAAAGAACATTGAGAGAAATGGGAGACAGGATGGAAGTACCTGATTTTACTTTTTTCCCCCTAGAAAATTCTGTTTACAGATCTGAGGATCTCAAACTTATGTAAGCATCCCAAACAGCACAGAAGTATTTCCCCTTGCATTCACTGCATAAGGAAATGTTATGTGGTTGGGTTTGGTTTTTTGAGGGTTTTAGTTCCAAAAAAATAAAGAAGCAACCGTGATGATCAGCCATCCTGCTCAAGTTCAAGCAGAAACCAAGATCAGCCAATTGCACACAAAGAACCAACACTCTTCGTGCTGGAATGAGTGGAGAAAGTTAATAATAAAATTACAAGTAACTACTCTCCCTACCCCATGAAGTTCTTCAAATCACTCATTTTTTATTACAGTTCATTATAATGGGGTTTTTCCCCTCCCTCTTTTTCATACTTTTCTTAAATGGCTGGTTGCATATATTTAATTGTATATTCCTCAGGGCAGGGACTATTTCCTTAACTGTCTGTAAAGTCCACTGCTATAAACAACGGTCCTATGCAATGCTAAGTAATAAAAAAATGAGTAATGTTTTGCTGAGAAATAGTCATGCATTAATTATACAAGATTATCTGGAAAATACAGAACTAGGGGAAAAAAACCATGTCGTTGTGGATCCATAACTTTTAAGCATCACTACCCAATGAATGGTTTATGATATTCCATTTCAGTATTATATTTAATTTCTCTTGGGGTATTTAAAAAACATCTGTTCTGAAAGTTACCAAATGGGTATTGTTTACTCAGAAATTCTACAGGGTGCAAGGCCCTTCTACACTGTCAGTTAAACATACAATATTTTAAATACACATTATGGAGCCAACTGTTGAAGTAGGCACTTAGAATGCAAAGAATATTCTACACATTAAAATATACATGAAAAACACTGTCCAGGAGTTATAACATATAAAAAAAATACAGATTCTAAATTCAGTATTTAATAACTACGCAATTTAAAAAAAAACATTTTGTTTTTATTACTTACTGAACTAATTTCATGTCTTAAATCTACACTGCTGCAGACTTATACAAGCACAGAAGCTACTAAAACTGGTATAATTTTAAAACCAGAAGCAAATTTTTATTGCTGAACTATGCCCCTGAAAATGGGGCTGAATATAAAAACACTGACACCAAATCTGAAGAGTGTGAATACTCTGCTTTAACATTTTTTTAAAATCTGTTCTCTAATCTTGACTGAGGTTTGAAAGTAGCAAGTCTGTATTTTTCCAGTGTAAATGTTGTGCAAAAGCTTTACAAACACAGATCTAAATCTGCAATTGCCATTACTAAAATAAATGAAAAAAATCTATAAGCAGCAGTGAAACTGGCATGCAAATAAAAGAACTGTCAAGACATATACTGCCTAAAAATAAGCTTACAATAACTATTTTAAAGGCTGTGTGTGGTCTTACCCATATATTTTGGCAAGATGCACTTTCTCCAACCACAGCTAGATTCATCCAAAAGCAGTGGCACTGGAGAGTCTCTGTCTCACCTGTCAAACTTGAGGAACGTTGTTCAGCAGACCACCATGAGTCCATGGATAGGATCCACAGCACTCCAGCAGCTGTTCTTGATAAGTGTTCTCTGACTATAGAGGCAAGAGCTTCAAAAATGTTCTGTAAGAGGATCACCCTTAACATACGTGCATTTAAAACCAAACAGAAACCAGAATGTATCTAGAACAAGATTTTTCAGGGCATTTACGGCACAGCAGCGTCAGTGACCTCATATATCTCTGTCCAAGATTTGGAAATATTCACAGAAGATTCACGTCTATTAACTTTATCTTAGAATTCAACTTAATTTATTTACCTCTCACAAACTGCTACACTCTTCAAACGGCAGGCAATCAAATAAAACTACTAGAACTCTTAAATCTTCATATAGTCAAGGAAGACGAACTTTCCTCTTCTCAGTTCCTTTCCCTCACACAACATGGAAAATATTTTCACACCAACCTACAAACAGATTAAGTGGGAAGGAAAGGTAAATGCTGCTTGGCTACAGTAAAGGTAAGATTCACCAAAAATGGGATGGAGCACAAAAAGCTGCCAGTTTTAAAACGACATAAGAGGATATTTTGCCAACCAGAAAAATCTAAGGAGAGAGCTTATCTGAATTCTGCCTATATAAAATAACTTTGACTGTTATTAAAAAGCACATAATCACTAATTTCCAGAGCAATGTGAATATTTTCTAAAAATAGGTCACTGCTTTTCAACTGTTGAGAGCTGCCCTGGTGTAACTACCAGTAGCATTGTATCCCAGAAGCAAGAAAGGCTCTGGAGAGATTACTTTCACTTTTCCCTAGATATATTTAGTGTACTAACTAGCATAGTTAGGATATTATTTTTCTTTGGTTTTGTCAGTAGCATGTTTGAAATAAATTTTATTAAGTGGTAGTGTATGTAACATTGCATTGTGGGTAGCAGTTTCCTGCCTTAACCTAGCCACATCCTCAGCTGTTATATGAGACAAGTTTCCCATATTTTCTGCAAGTTGACTTTAAAAAAAGGAAAGAAAAAAAAAGAGACAGGAGAAAATAACTAGAAGGATAAGATGATCTCAGACACCATATATTGACTGCTTAGAATGGGTGCATTTAATCAAGGACGTTTTTCTCAGTCAAGATATGTGTTTGAGGAACATAAGAAAAGTAATACTTGTCAAAAAAAAAAAAAAAAGAAAAGTCTGATCAGCAGGAAGAATCAAGGTGAGACACATCTGACCATTAAGATGTAGCCCTTTACTCAAAGTCTGACCTGGGGTTAGATTGTTTCACTGGACAACATCTTTGCTGTGCTATGAAGAAGTGAGAGAACTGGCAACTCAAAGGAAGTGAAAACAATTTTTACTACCTGCTATGACATAATGTACTTACTGGGTAAGAGGTGACCATCTTCTTAATTTAAAGAACAGCTCAGTTTAAGGTTTAATGTGATCTTCAGTAGCCTGATTGCACTGTACAAAAAACAGACAACACTTGCTTACCCTAGAAATGTAACAGCACTTTTTCCCCCCTTTATGTGTTCAGTGGTCCCAGGCACTGTCCACTTCAAACTGTATCTTACCTAGAAAAAGGTTCTAAGGCAGAGAACACAAAGTCATCATGGAAAGGTAGCAGTAACACTCAGATGTTCATTGCTCTTTCTTGCAGACACCAGTAAGTACCATTTTAAAATGAAGGAATGCTAAAACAACTTTGCTGTTGCAGGTGTTTTTGGTTTTTTTTTTATCAACTGGCAGTTTTAGGTTTTGCTTTAACAGATTAGTATAAAAGTGATATCAGCACACTTGAGCTGTCACAGAGGTGTTGGAAAC
This sequence comes from Empidonax traillii, assembly GCF_003031625.1. Classification (NCBI taxonomy): domain Eukaryota; kingdom Metazoa; phylum Chordata; class Aves; order Passeriformes; family Tyrannidae; genus Empidonax; species Empidonax traillii. The sequence continues at coordinate 167,186 of NW_020955383.1, forward strand.
AAGAGGTCTACAAGATACCCAAGTCTAACAACAAGAGTTTCCTAAAACATGCAAGTATTTGAAATCAAACAGTTTGTTAAAGCTATTGGCTAAGAACCATTAGAAAACACAGCCCTTTCCTCTAAAATTTATAATTACTCAGTTTGAAAAACAGAGTCAAGAGAAGTTTCACTCCTTAAAGAAAAAAAAAAAAAGCTCCTCTAGTGGAAACAGATACATCACCAACACATACAGGGAATACCTGCGTCTGAGGAAACTGCACCAGGACTTTCTGTATTATGAAAATCAGGATCTTGTTACAGTATATATTGTAAAACTTGCAAGCAAATGCAATTTAACAAGTTTGTCATCACGCTGTTCTAAGCAGAATATTTATACCATTCCAGTTGTAGCATAGAAACAAACATTTAAGTACAAATAAACTTTCAGCAGGGTATCACACTGTTTATATGCTGGATGAACTTTTGAGTGACATAAGGCAAAATGTTTGGAAATAAAGCACAGCTTAGAAGTTCCAAAACACGTTTCAAAACCAGTGAAAGATGTAATTATCTTTTAGTGTTGCATTACAATTGACTTTTAAGATTTCATTTGTCGTCAAAGATCAAGCTCATAGTTTACCAGAGAAATTCCTTAGCATAATACTTCCTTTGTGAGTGTAATTGTGACTCAAAGCATCCCCTGTGGAACTCAGAAGGGAACTTCCATTTTTGCAGATCTACCTTTTAAACAAGAGCCTGTCAGGAGCTCGTCTGCAATCAAGGCACTGGTTTACACAGTGGATTTTCAGGATTCTTGCATCTGCTTCATCAGAAGAGCAAACCAGACCAAACGAAGCCACTGGTTTCACAGGTACTTGGTCTCCAAGTTTGGCTTTAAAATGTCTCTACACTAAAAAACCAGCCTTTTTTTCAGTGACACTTTCTACAAACTGCATCTCCATTACTCAGTTCGACTATTTGTTTTTCTGCTTTTAATGGATTTTGCCTTACTAGATGAAGACACCCCTGTAGTTTTCAACAGGTGAAAAAGTGTATACAGTATAAAAAAAAAAATCTTAAAGGTATCATATCAAACCAGCAACAAAGTTATTCTCTAACTTTGCAAACACAACTGAAATCACAGAAAAGCCATCCCAGAGAAAGCCTGAGCAGAGCATTTCAATGCAGTAAATTTTTAAATTGAGAGTTCTCTAGGAAGTTCAGTATTCTGATACTAAAGATGTGAACTAAGAATAAATTGTGGAGTTTGAAAAAAAAAAACAAACAACTTTTTTCATATAAATCAAGTATTTTAGATCAAGACATGAGTTATCTATTATATAAAAATACTGCACCTACCTACCATCAAATAGTTGATAAATATCTTCAGTGCACAACTGTAGCTGAAAAAACTCTGAGTTCACAATTAAGAGTTCCACAAATAACAGAGGCAGCAACCTCCAAAAGCTTTTGCTGCATCACAAGTTGATTAAAACTTAAATGCACACAAATATATTCTGTATATATGAAAATATTACCATTCTTTCCATCATTTTTATACCCCTATTTTTTTTTTCACTGATGTTGTTAACCATACTGTAAAAATACAAAAAACTAAAAGCAATCTATGGTTAGGAGAATTAAATAACACTCTTATTATTAAATGAGATGGGTTATTTGCAGAATTCTTCTTTTCCATTTTTTGGTAGAATTGTATAAATTTGGCAACATCTAATAACTTTCCAAGTACTGAATTAAGAACAACACAATTTACCTTACAATATTTATTAGGAAAGCAGTTTTTAGGAACAGTTTCATTTTGCTTTGATAAATATATAACAAAAATCAAAACACAATCTGTATTTAAAAAAAAAAAAAAACACTTTCTCATTTTTCTTATTCCCACAAAACAGAGAACCTGCTCCCCACCCACACCTCCAGCTATTCATATCACACCATTGCTGGCCAATTTCTTACTGAGAAAGCTGAGGACAAAGGAAAATAAAAAAAAAAATTAAAAAAAAGGAGGGATGGCAGCTTCAAAGAGATGTATTTTATTTTACAAATAAGAGCTGAGTAATACCTAGAAAATGTTTTACACATTTCTTCTGCTCCCAAAAAAATATGATAACTGAAAAAAAAAGGAAAAAATTAAACTCTCTCAGCTAAAACTTAAAACTACAGTGCATCTGTGATACAATCAGGATAATATGAAAAGTTCTAGATATAATGCCCAAAGAGGCAAAAAAATGAGATACTTTCTCAAAGATGTTTCCAATTTTGTTCTGAATCTGAGTGAGCAAATCAAGACTACTAATACACACTGTCTGTGCCCATTATTCCTTACTACACACAGCATTTTGCAATTTATTTCAAAGCCTCTATTATAAACAAAAAAATACTGCTTTTGTTAACCCACTCCATCCCAGTACAGTCAGGGCTTATGTTACACAATCAAAGTTGCAATATGTTAAGTATATGAAAAAATATCACACACGCACGCACACAGATGATATGAAGTATTTGAACCTTACATATGCATCAAATTTATGTTTCATTTTAAAACTAAGTGTTAACATTAGCTGGTGAATTAGCAGTTATTTAGAGTCTCCCCAAAAGTTTAAGACTCTTCTATTTCTCCTAAACACTGAAAGTATAATAAGCAATTAACGTAAGAGCAATCAAATCCTCCCAACCCTCACAGCTCACTCTGCTACACAACGGCCACGGAAAATCCTCCCAGCACCGGCATTCCCAAGCATCACTCAGGCTGCAGCACACAACTCCTTAGGAGATCCAAACGACATATTTTGCCCCAAATATAAAGGAAACATAATTGCCCTTAATTTGCATTACATAAAACTGCCAAGTAGTTTTGAAGGCATGTAAAGCAAGGCAGACATGATTTAAGATTTGCAAAGGAATCCCCAGACTAACACTCCTGTGACAGCCAATTACAGTAAAAAACACAAGCCCAACAAGCAGCCTGCTACTAGACCTTAGCAAAGGTAAAGTTTCTTACAATGAGTTACAGATTCACAAGTATAAGACGACAAGGAGAAAAAGTAAAACAGAAGGAATCCAGCCACCCAGCAAATATGAAGCAGACCCAAGATCGTGATACAATCCAAAGATGTAAATTATTGTAAATCATCACTGTTGTTCAGAATTTCACACAGCCACTTGTGCCAATTTTGCTCACTTTTCCACAGACACAATAATGAAGGAGGGAGAGGGAAGGGAGGGGAAAAATAAAAAGGGAAAAAAAAAAAAAAAAAAAGGAGGGGGAAGAAGAGTGGGGGGAACCTGAACTGAGAGTACAAATAAAGTTCTGCTGTCCATATGCTTTAACTGTACAGAAGTTTAGGCTCTTACAGCATTTTGTAC